>NC_063211.1:16450506-16533006 GCF_017589495.1 Alosa alosa | reverse complement strand
CATAAAAGCTAACTAGCATGATTTATGACTGACGAGGAAAAACTGCTGAGAAAAAATAATGTGCCGTCGCAAAAACATTGGTCTAAATGCAACTCATTTATGTTTGGAAGCCCGTTTTTGGCACTTGTTCCAGTATGATCACGAAATCTCGTGATGCTGATCTGCACGTGAGCGCTGCCACCTGTTTTAGAATTTCTTGGTGATGAAATTACAGGTTGCCTGCCATGTTTCGAGAGAAACCAGAAGTTTTTGCATAGTTCTGTTTACCTTACACGTCAAAAGGACCAAGATGGACTGTTGAAGAAGTTATGTGTTGTAGGTTACTTGCTGTGTAGCAAAGTTGTGGCATTGCAATCAGGGTTCTAAATTAAGTTTTTTGATCACCAGCCAATGTGGCTGGTAACTTTCTAAAGTTACTAGCCAATCAGAATTTCTACTAGCCAATTTATTTCTGGTGAAAATAAGAGAATTATGAGTTTATGAGATGAGTGTCATAAACTCATGCATTTGATCATTATTAACATTGTTGGCATGGATAGCCTACTATCTATATCTATTTCTCTTGTCGATATCCTCATCCCCTGCTTCATTCCTCTTCTCGCCCCCATAAGTCTGACCTAACCACCGCCGCATTTAGTTTAATCTTAACTTAATAAAAAGGAGATATCAATTATCATCAACAATGACAAGCCAGCTGGAAGTCGTTTTCTCTCCCTCTCACGTGTGCTCAGACGCGTTCTCAATTAAATGCAGTAGCATAGGGCCTACGTTCAATTTGGATCTTTATAGAGAGGACCTGAAAAGTATCATCTTTATGTAACATGCTGTTGGTGCATGTTTACATTGTATACTTTCTCTATCACTAACAAGAGTAAAAAATAGTTTGCAGTCCAGCTAGGCCTACTATTTATTGGCTAAATTCCCTCCTCTGTCTACGCACAGTGCGTGATGCGTGTGGTGGTGGTGATCACTGATCAGGCAACTTTTTAAAACTGATCATTTTCGCCTATACACGCTTCTCACGTTCCTCTCCATCTTCAGCTATAGACAATAAAACTAGATGTACCACATAGCGGTACAAAATATGACCGCCGCTCAGTCCTGTACATCCATTCCGCGAAAATAAATCATATAAATGAATTTGTCTTCATCTTCTACTCCATCCCCCACTCTTGAAACTTTTGTGTATGCTTGTCTGGAATGTGTGTTTGCGGGCCGCACACAAGTTAGCCTACTGGCGCTGCAAAGGTGAATAGATTTGTAGCACTTGCCAAAAAATTTGTAGCATTGTTATAAAACCTTTAAAATATCTAAACAATCACAAGTAGGGCAGTTCATCACAGTCCATCCATTGCAACTGGACTGATGAAAGGTACACTTTTAGGCTACATTGTATTTGGGAAAAGCAGAAGGTAGCAGCATAATGTATTTATTTATTTATTATTAAACAAAACAATCCCTGTCAGTTCCATGCAGTTTTCAACAGCTATCAAGAAGAGAGGTCATGTCATGGATTTTTGTGAATGTTTCTTCTTCTACATATGCATAAGTTTAGTCATCTAGTTCGTATGATATTCAGCTTTATTGTCAATGCACAAATTAAATACCAGTAGTCTAAAACAAAATGCCGTTTTACCCAGTGGTGCAAATAACTGACATGTCCAAAAGGGCCTTCATGAAATGCGTTGCTAGACTGTTCATACACATTTTAACGGGCCAAGTTTCTTGGCGAAAAGTTAATAGTTTTGCATATCAGTAGTAATACATTTCACGCAGCTGTGTGAATCACGGAAATCGACACTTCTAAATGGAACCCAACCCACTGTACAGTAGCTCAAGGTCTATGGCTAAAGCAGCCATAATGAATGTGTTATCATTGTTTGGATACTTCACACACACGTGTTTTTTAATCGCATAGACTACTACTACCAAGCTGAAATCAAAGCACATCGACTCCCCTCTCACACCCTAAACACACTTCGAACAAACAACGTCTCAGTCTCACGGTATAGCCATAGGCAAAACTGTATTGGACCGGTGTAACGTTGGTACTAAATCATCCATCGCAAAGAATGATTTTTGTAGCACGTGCAACAAATATGTGTAGGTACAGCCCTGCCCTGCCCTGGATACATCGCTGAACGTGCGCTCTAAAACATTTGGTTTAAATGGAGATGTAGATCACGGGTGCGTTAATAAATCTACATTGCGGAAGTTGACAAAATTATTCACTTTGGACGAATTTATGTAGTTTCAGTCCTAGTTACTTTCCTTTGAGCCAGGCTCTTCCTTACTTGAATCACATTTGAAAATAGAGGATTGAAGTAGCCTATATGGGTGTTTGGGAATGAACGTTGACTCAGATGCTTTTTGAGACTTTGAGCTAAATGTCCCAGCCCGGTGTTTAGGATGCATCATCAGGTTATCTTTCAGGTAGCCTATATTTTTCATTAGAAAACCATCACGTAGCGAAGGTGTTGTGGCTAACTCACTTAGCTCCCTTTTAGTAGCCTAAGTTATGGTTATAAGCAAATGAGATGACAGTCGAAAGATGCAATTAGTGCTGTTATCAATGTTCTTGGTAGCCTATAAACGCATTTATGTTTTTCTACAAATACATCAATAATCAAATTGGCCTCTATCACTCAACCAATGCTAACGGTAACATTATTTTACCTACTCTAGGCTATTGATATAACTTAAGATTAACATAGCCTACCTGCAGTAAAAAACAAGCATGTCCGATAAACATTCGCAGATTTATTTCGGCTTCAAGAAGAAATGGGAATTACATGTCATGCAGAAATCATCCTACCCTTATTAGACGTTCTCAGCAGTACAGTCTTGTCCTTGTAGGAAGCGTAGTGTCTTTCCAACCTACTTTAGATTTACGTTTCACTGCAACGATGCGCCATCTGGTGGACAAACGACTATGTGACGCCAATACTGGAAATGCAGCCAAATTATTATTATGATGAATATTTGGTTTTCCTTTAATCCTACTGAATTTGTAATTATGTATCGGCCGTTGTAATTGCCGATACTGATGGTATGTGCGTACCTGTGTGTGTGTGTGTGCGTGTGTATATGTGTGCACCACTATCTACAGCCCAATGAGTGTACAGTCACTAATTGTACACATAACTTAATTTTTAAGTTATAAAAATTATGGATGAAATGGATGAAATTCTCCGAAACTTGGCATACCCCCAGAGAATGTCAGGTTAATCATACACATACAATTTGGTGCAGTTCTGAACATCTTAACTGAAGAGAGGGGCGATTAAAGCAGAATGATATTGCATTTTCATTTTTTACGGGGTGCAAATCACAAATGAGTGATTATGGGCTAGGTGGATGTGGGCCCTTGAGACCAACATACCATAAAAATGTCTTCATCCTCGGTGCCACGGTTCAGGTAGTTATTTAGGAAAAACAGCATTTTTGGGGTTTCGGGGGCCCAGCGCGGTGGGGGAGTGGCCCCCGGGGACCAAACGAACTTTTTCCGTAAAAAGTCTAGTGGGGCTACATACCCACCAAATTTCATGTGCCCCGGTGGTTCGGTGTCCTGGGTATCGTTGACCAAAAATTCAGGAAGTAGATGACGATCCCAGCTTCGCTAGCGGCGGTCATAATAAACGATCTAGCTGCTTCAGGTTTTGCGGCCTCCGCTACATGACATGAGCCCCCCACAAAGGACATAGGCTAGGTAAACACAATGCGTTAATTGCGTTAATATTTCGTAACGTGTTCTGTATTTGTGTTATGTACATGTGTTATGTACTTTTTACTTTACTTTACTGGCTAACTCCCTCCACTTTCAGTCTCTGCTCCCTGCTCTGTCTCCGTTCGTTCTTCTAATTCCTTGAGTTTTCTGGTAGACGCTCCGTTCGTTTCAGTCTCTCGCGCTGGTTTCTCTCCAAACTGCGCGCAGTCAATGGGCGTATGAAACGTCATCACGTAGCATTACGGCACAGTGGTCATGGGAAATGTAGGAAGTACTGCCAGGGGGATATATGACCGAGAGCACGTAATGCCTCATGCATCACCAGCCAAACTGGCTAGTAAGTTTTTATTAACACCCGCCAAAATTAATTTTAACCCGCATTTGGCGGGTTGGCGGGTGTTAATTTAGAACCCTGATTGCAATAAATCAGCTGACATAATGATCTGTGTAAGATTAAGGAAGATGTTTAGCCTATTTATAGGCCTAATGCAAACCGCTTTCGTGCTGTCTGTAATCAAATGGCATGCGTGTGTGGCGCAGAATGTATAAGGCCTATATTTGGTTGGCCTACATCAAAATTGTATGCATTCTTGATGCAAAATGCATTCGTCAGGTGCACTCACCATTTTCTCTGTTACAGGTGTACACACGCTATGGGAAATGCTACACCTTCAACGGCAACAAAACGGCACCGAAACGAGCGAGGCAGGGTGGTATGGGCAACGGACTCGAGATGATGCTAGACATAGAACAGGATGAATACCTGCCTATCTGGAGGGAGACAAGTGAGCATACCTGCCTAATTTAATCGGTATAGTATGTATAAAAATGTATGATCTTTATGGGATTAACTGAGCCCAAATGCAATGTCACATGCACAGGGCTCTCAAGTGTCACGCATTGAGCGTGACAGTCACTCATTTCAGTCTTTTGTCACGCTCTCCCGCCACACATTGTATTTCTCACGCAGAAAAACTATTTATATATTTAATATGCTGCGGCAGCGCCCAAAATGTCTCTGGCCGCGCCGCTCTCACTATGGAACTGGCAGGAATCAAGCCGGTCTCCCCTGGAGTTGAGCCTGCCACTTATCAGCCAATAAAAATAACGAGAGGGGCTACACAATAGCCAATCAGAAAATAACTATATTGTATCTGGGTAAGATTTAACGCAACAACCAATGAAAAACGCGTAATCTGGAATTGTTGAACGTGAATTATTGAACATGAACCTGTTACCTACTTCTTCCAAGTTTTGTTCACCTTGGAGCTTCGAGCATCAGTTCATGGTTTCAGCACAGAGTATGTCATCTTTTAATGTTACAACAAATCCACAAGTTGTTTGACACAAACAATGACAACGTGACTGCTGCTATAGAGAATGTTTCCCAGATAATTAGCATCAGTTGTTCATGACTGTCTGTAACTTAGCCAACAGTTTCACAGCCTGTTCATTGACAACACTTGCTCAGAACAAGTAGCCTACGCCTAGTCATACTTTCGTTCACACGATGACTGACATATTGTCACATTCTAAACATCTCTCTCTCCAAATAGGCTTAATAGGGGGGTCCTCAAATGTGTCTTCTGCCCAACCTAATATGTGGCTGACTGACTGAAATTGTGTCCAAACTCACCCCTCCTTCTCTGTTGTATTGCTCGCAGAGTACTCCTCCCACTCCTCCAAACAACGATTTTGTTCCTGCAAATCAAAGCCTACATGATGTTTACTAGGAAAATGGTCCATTCATTGTGCCCACTCAAAAATTATATTTGCCCCCACCCCAATCTGACCAGTCTAGATCCGGGCCTGGTCACAGGACAAAGTTTTATGGAACGGAGTCTAAATTCGAAACATTCCATTTCTTATTGCTTTTGTGGGGGGCTGTGTCGTGTAGCCACTGCAGAAGAGGATTCCCACTTAATTTTGAACGATTTGTCCCCACTATAACACTCATTATGTCAAGTTGTAGACCTACATACATATAGCATAATGATCATTCAGGGCTTAAAATATGCTGCCTTCACACTTAATTTTACCTAACTCTCTCTCTCTCTCTCTCTCTCTCTCTCTCTCTCTCTCTCTCTCTCTCTGTCTTTCTCATGTCTTGTTGTCTGTATCCCCTGAAGATGAGACCTCTTTAGAGGCAGGAATCAGGGTGCAGATCCACAGTCAGGATGAACCCCCTTACATCCACCAGCTGGGCTTCGGAGTCTCCCCAGGCTTCCAGACGTTTGTGTCCTGCCAGGAACAGAGGGTGTGTGTCATGTGTCTGTGCAAAGCTCTAGACTGGAAATTATTATTGGACATGTGATCTATTATTTATAATAGAAATAAAATGTTTCAGTGCCCTTGTATAATTGGGCATCCTCTAAAATGTTCAGGTTACATACCAGGTTGCAAGTGACCTGAACAGCAATGTAAATTAACCAAAAAATACAGAATATGCTGTTGCAATGTAATAACTGCCTTCGACAACATTGAAGATATTTACCTATATGTGTAAGGCAATTGTTATTTTATAATGTAAAGATCTTATTTGTCACAAAACAAGTACAGACAGAACATAGAAACATCAAATTATGTCTCCACATTTGCTCTGTAATAGCCAGCAATTGATAAGATTGTAAATGCTATCCATTATTTACACTTAAGCCTAAAATGTGCTACTGGATCTTTGACCAAGATTTTACTGCTTTAGTACGCTCTTGGTCATTCGACTTTGCAGGGCATTGTGGAGTTGGCCTTCTCCCAAACCTGGTAAATACCTGTGGAGAAATACCAAGACAATGAGCCTAATACTTCTAGTACAAACACAACAATTTCTTGCAAGATGACAAGAAAACTGACAGAAAACTTTTAATGTAGCCACCAAAGCAATTATTACCCAAAGGAATGGGATTGAATTCAAATTGAATTCAATATTACTGTAACAACGGAAATTAGATGTTCAACATGTTAAATTATTTAGCTAATAATAATTTGGTGTGTGTGTACACATGCTCTTACACATGTAAAACAGCTGACCTACCTGCCCCAGCCGTGGGGTAACTGCCGGGCGTCCTCCGAGCAGGTGATGCCGGGCTATGACACCTACAGCATCAGTGCCTGCCGCCTCAGCTGTGAGAGTGCCCAGGTGATGGCAGAGTGCAACTGCAGGATGGTGCATATGCCAGGTACACACACACACACACACACACACACACACACACACACACACACAAACATACCACATACACACACACATACACACCACATACATACATACACACACACATACAACATTCACACATTTTTCTCTCTGTCCTCTCTCTTACAGACACAAATACACTGACCTACACCCACTCTCTCTCTCACACACACACACACACACACACACACACACACACACACACACACACACACACACACACACACACACACACACACACACACACACATACATATATGACACTTTTTACAGCAAGAAGTGAAAACTCAAAATCGCACCTGTACTCACACTTTCAGGAAGTGCAGTGGTTTGCAAATTCCCATGATTATTGCGCGCGATTACACACACACACACACACACACACACACACACACACACACACACACACACACACACCATCACCAGGTACATAATAATGTGTGTTCTCTTTTGTTTTATCCACAGGGGAAGCTGCCATCTGCCCTCCCAGCAAAGTGAAGTGTGTGGACAAAGCTCTGGGTAAGACATCCTTCCCATTTCTCTTCCTCTTGATCTCTCTCTCTCCATCCCTCTTCTGCTCACTCTTTTTCTCCTCATCTTTCCTATCCTCTCCTCTTCTCTCCTGTCCTCTCTTATCCTTTCATTTAATCTCTTTCAATCCTTTCTCCCCTTCTCCTGTCATTAATGCTCACCTACTCCTCCACCTCTTTCTTTTCTCTTCCCCACTTGTTGAGAGTTTCTTTGTCACACTTCTCTGCCCTGCCCCTAAGTTGACCCTACACCCTGTAAAAGATGTAAGTGATCTACTGGTCACAGTAGATGGACCAAAGTTGATCACACTTCTCTGCCCTGCCCCTAAGTTGACCCTACACCCTGTATAAGATGTAAGTGATCTACTGGTCACAGTAGATGGACCAAAGTTGATCACACTTCTCTGCCCTGCCCCTAAGTTGACCCTACACCCTGTATAAGATGTAAGTGATCTACTGGTCACAGTAGATGGACCAAAGTTGATCACACTTCTCTGCCCTGCCCTAAGTTGACCCTACACCCTGTATAAGATGTAAGTGATCTACTGGTCACAGTAGATGGACCAAAGTTGATCACACTTCTCTGCCCTGCCCCTAAGTTGACCCTACACCCTGTATAAGATGTAAGTGATCTACTGGTCACAGTAGATGGACCAAAGTTGATCACACGTCTCTGTCCTGCACGTAAGTTGACCCTACACCCTGTATAAGATGTAAGTGATCTACTGGTCACAGTAGATGGACCAAAGTTGATCACACGTCTCTGTCCTGCACGTAAGTTGACCCTACACCCTGTATAAGATGTAAGTGATCTACTGGTCACAGAGATGGACCAAAGTTGATTGACTGTCCTGTTGACCCTACACCCTGTATAAGATGTAAGTGATCTACTGGTCACAGTAGATGGACCAAAGTTGATCACACGTCTCTGTCCTGCACGTAAGTTTGCAAGCCCTGTATACAGTTTTTTCTCTATCGCTTTACTGTAATGCTTGCGTCAACTCTGACATCACATTGTCAAAACAGTTAACACACAGGTCTAAACAGAACCACTCTGGCCAAAATGACACATTTTGCTTGCAAAAGACTCTAACACTCTCAAAAGCAAAAGCTAATTTTGTAGTCAAATCACCGTTCGCTTTCAATCAATCATTAGACACTGTACAAATGCAAAACACTGTTCTCATAATGAGGAGTTTTCACCTTGATTTTTGCTATATCTGTGTCATTTCTTTTTCATGTTTAAATAAAAATGAATTGTATTACAGTAATTCCTCCCAAGAACTGCCATTGATATGTAAGACCTACAGTAAGCACCTAGACAAGACAAATTTTATTGAACTACAACTTGTCATTTGTTATTGAAAAAGACCTACAGTAAACACCTAGACTTGTGTACTGTCTTCACCAAATAGGCAATACAGTACTTTCTATAAATGTGCCTTAGATCCATACTTGCAAATAGCAACACAGAACAGACATGGTATCTCTTATGGATAATGAATGAATGAATCCTAATTGAAGAATTCTGAAAAGGACATTCGCTCATTGACATTACAAGTTCATTAGTTTGCAAGCAATATCTATTAGCTGTGAATACATGTTTTCCATTTGTTTCTCAGAGTTAATCCAATGGATTATGTAGTCTTTGTATGAGAACTGTGTTAAATGATTTGAAAAAGGATGTGAAACATGAGTTAAACCAATGAAAATGTATTTGCAAGAGATGACTTCTGCTCTGCTAAAAAGGTAAAGCTCAAGATCAAGTGGATCCAACTTTCATCAAGTGCATCAAAGCAATCGAGAAAAACTAATATGTGAGTGATCTACTGGTCACTGGTCTACCCATCTGTGGAACAATCCATAATCTTAGGGGGGCTGTGGTGCAAGCGTCCCATATTCAGGTCCACATGCCCACGGGGGCCCAGGTTCGATTCCAGCCTGGGTCATTCACCGATCCCATCTCTCTCTCCCACTCGCCTCCTGTCACTCTCTTCACTGTCCTGTCAAATTAAAGGCATAAAAAAGCCCATTCTTATACTCATATATTAATAAAAGGATTCCAATGATGGGATTGCAGTAAACATGTATGCATGACATCCTGTCCATGATTCATTCAGTTGTCCTGTCTGTTGTCCTGCTTACAGCCTCCCTACAGAAGAATGAGGGAGACATATGTCCCTGTGAGACGCCTTGCAATGTCACGCGTTATGGGAAGGAGCTCTCCATGGTCAAAATCCCCAGTCGGGGGTCTGCACGATACTTGTCCCGCAAATACGACAAGACTGAGGAGTATATCAAGTAAGCACAGGCAGAGCACACATGTATACCAGTGTGTGTGTGTGTGTGTGTGTGTGTGTGTGTGTGTGTGTGTGTGTGTGTAAACATGTGTGTCATGCAGCCCTGCAAAATCATTAGTAATTGGAAGCGGAGGAAAAAATCTACATGTATCTGCATCTTTGTTGCTCTCAGCAGATTTGTTTACAAAATGAGACAAGCACAGAAACGTCTACTCTAGGACATCCATTAAATGCTATTTGCACCTAACAATCCTTTGACAGCCCTAAAAACAGCAATTAGAGCCGCTGAAAACGCTCCAGCAGAGCCCTCCGCATACAGCTTTGTCTTTTTCTATGAGCTGCAGAACACAATGGCTAAAAAGCAGGATTTCCATTTTCTTGGTGATTATTTTAAGGTTAAGAGAAAAAAAATAAATCTGTCCAATTTTCTCTCGCTGTTTTTTTTCTCTCCCTTTTTTGGCCTCTCTTTCTCTCCATAATTATTGCTTTGCCTCTCATTCCTCTGTCTGCAGAGTAGCAGGGCCATTGTGTTTGCATGACAGCTAAATTAAACAGTGAAAATGCAATTGGGGGGCTGAATGCAGTGCTGTGTATGGCCACACTTATTACAAAATCTCCACACTGAGATTATGCCGAGTTCCCCACTAATTACTGCCACTCCCCTGTTAGTAATCTCTCTAATTCCCTCCCCCTTCATGGAAAATGTTTAATTTGCATCAATTTAAGATCCACTGTGCGTCTGCTTGTGGTCCAGTTGTTGTTTTTCTAAACCACGTCTTGTTTTGGACATTGCAGAGATAACTTCCTGGTGTTGGACATCTTCTTTGAGGCTCTGAATTATGAAAAGATCGAGCAGAAGAAAGCCTACGATGTGGCCGGATTGTTAGGTAGGTGTTAGGCAGGGTGACAGCAGGGGCTTTAGGGCCTGTAGCTGTAGACTATTGTTAGGAGTTACATACAACAAGCTCTGTGGCCTATGGTCATAATCACAAAATGATAACCGGTAATGATATCTTGTTTTGCTGTGATTGCCAGCTGACTGTGCACTGTCCTAATTGTTATGGCTCTCTACCGAAACAAATAATTCATTTGTTAAGCAATTTCTCACCGTTTTACCATCAGCTCAGAGAAGTCTGTGTATGTCTATGAGAATTGCAAAACCACAGTTCGAATTTAACAAACTCTTGTCGCCTGTGGCAACAGCGAATTACAGTGTAATTCATTGAGCTCCACAGTGAATTAGCGGCTAACGATTGACCCCTGAACACTCCCACACACCTTACTGTGCTTGGCTCCACTCATTGTTCCAGGTGACATCGGCGGACAGATGGGTCTCTTCATCGGAGCGAGCATTCTCACTATTTTAGAGATTATTGAATATATCTATGAGGTACTGTTCTCCGTTCTTACTCTGCTTTGTGTTTGCAAAGGCCATGTACAAATTTGAAATATCGTAATTGTAAGAGCACCAACCTTGTGGAATACATATGCGGTTATACTGACAGAAAAGAGAGAAAGCAATGGATTGTGGTTGTTATTCCTTTGGATGAAAGCATCTGATAACCTTTGCTATCTAGGAGTTTTTAACCTATTGATTGTGATGTCAACACATGGGTCAGGTGATCAAGTACAAACTAAAGAGACTCTTCAGACCACGCAAGTCCCAGCGGAACCAGAACCAAAACCAGATCCCGTGCTTGCAGAACCACACAGAGCAGAACTTGCGGACCCAGCTCACAGATGGCACCATAGCAACGGTCAGGCTAGAGGACGTCAAGGCCAAGGTGAGCAAAGAGAGACGGATTATAGCTGTGCTGGTACTTCATGTACTTTTCTAACTGCTTGTTCATCTTGTTTTTTCACTTTCTTAGAGCCAAGTGTGTATAAGACAGGGGTCTCCAACAGGTAGCTCAGGCGCTACCAGTAGCTGCCTGCTTGTTTAGATTAGATTAGATTCAACTTTATTGTCACTGCACAAGTAAGGAAAACCAGTACAACGAAATGCAGTTTAACATCTAACCAGTAGTGCAATCATTAAAAAGTGTTTTTCTTTATAACAGTGCTTAAAAAAAGACAAACAAACAAACAAAGTGCATAGTTCTGAGGAATCAGACAGTCCATAGCACATAATTGGTAAATTTAGTTTTGTTTCTGAGTACCTCTCCAAGACGTTAAAGGAAAAATGTTTATAAATCTGATAGCACGGTCTCTTGGTAAACCTGTAAAAATTCTTAATCAAACTACTACAAACAGAGAGGGTAAAGGAGTTGAAAGGAGCCTTAAAATGCATACAAAGCTTATTCAGCTGTTTTGGGTGGAGATCAGCTATGCCATGTTCATTTTGTCAAGGTAGCTTTCAGGGGAAAAATAGTTGGAGACCCCTGGTGTAAGACAATGCTTACGTGTGTTAAAATTGGTTCAAAGGGTTATAACTGCTTATGCGTTGAGATTAATCCCCTGACGTTGATTTCCTCTCCCCTAGGAAGCGAGTGAAATTACTCTAGCTCACCAGCAGGGGGTGTACCCAAACTCAGCTCTACCCAACCACCACCACCACCTCCTCCACCACCAGCAGACTCAGCAGGACTACACCTATTAGCATCACGCCCACCATCCACCCGTCTGGTTCTGCCACCCTGTGTGTGTGTGTGTGTGTGTGTGTGTGTGTGTGTGTGTGTGTGTGTGTGTGTGTGTGTGTGTCTTTTGCCTTCTCTCCTGGTGGACTTCACTGACTTCATGGGCCTATCTAGACACCTGGTGTTTTACAGTCTCTTGGTGTCGTGAGCAGAACCCCCCCCCCCCAACACCTCTGCTATCTGCTCTTGCAAATGGATCCTTCAGAGGAGAGATGGCAGAGAGTTCCAGCACAAGTGACTACTTCAGAAGAGCCTATTCACGTGGACTCTGTGTTATATACTTACACACTGTATAAAACGTACATGCTTTATGTCCTTTTCATTTTGACGTCACACACACACACACACACATTCACACTTATCAATCTTTCTCTTTCATGGACACGTGGCCTGTGTAATCTAAACAACAGCAACAACAACAACAACAACAAAACAAACAAAAAAAACTGCAAAAGCAGCAGCAACGAATCGCTGCCTCCCTTTGAACTGACAAATTCAAATTCGAGTATCAACTATTTGTCACCCTGCAAAAATGTGTTATTTTGTTGTAAATAGAAATGTTAGCACACCTTTTACTATAAAATATGGGGGGATTGTGAAACTGCTTTTTCAGTAAATATTGTGCTCACTAGTCATCATGTTTGTGGTAAACCAGAGCCACGTTAAATCAGGCAGTTACAGCACTTTTTAGCACCAAATAACGGTGGGAGGCAGATGTGTCCAGTTCAATTAGAGGGTCTATTATGAAGCCATGCTTTCACCTTGTCATTGTCAACTTATATTATTATTTTTTTCTTTTAATATATACCTGTTATGTTAAAATCATCTATGTGGTCTTAATGTCACTCATTATAATAGGCCGTGTCTTCTGTGAAAAAGATCGTGCTTTATCCAAATGGTTGGTAACAATTGGTGACAATTTAGAGGCAAGTGATTTTGTTACAGTGCATTTTAATCCCTAATTTATCCAGACCTATACACTAGATGTATTTAAGTACAGAATATCAATGATGCTCAGAATGAAAGATCATACTTACTGGTATACAGAGCTTACACTGTAACAAATGCACATTAATAGGACATGTGATGCACTTAATTAGTTTTGAAAACCACGAGACTCTGCTTCGAAAAGGAAGGTGAAAGACACTAGGCAGATGAGACCATTTCTTTTCTAATAACACAGCAAGACACTGCCCCGGTAGCTCTGTATCCATGTGAGTGTGTCAGTGTACGAGATGTGTGTGTATGAGAGCTTCACACTCTTTGCAGGAGCTGAAGAAGAGCAGGGAGACAACGCTCTGGTATGGCTATGTGTGTAGAAACACAGAATATTAACACACCTGTTTAAAGTCATTTACTTAAATATGTAAAAACAATATGAAGGGAAAAGCACTGGTTATTGTTCCACAGCTGCACAGCTGAAGGTTTTTGCATCTCTGAATAACTGTTCAGACTTCTACTGCCCCCTATAGACAATATATACAAATACAAATATATATATATATATATATACACAAACGCAAGAATAAAGGGATTTGTAATAAATATGGTTTATTTATAATAACAAGTTCTCAGATTTACGAAAAAATGTCACCTTTACAAGTAAATATTTAACATTTATATTTATATATATAATATATATATATATATTTCACATCACTATACATAATATTTATAGAGCGACAACACCAGATTCTTTGGGGGCCCCAGTGCTGGGAATATCCACATCATAAAATCTCTTTCAGCATAATTTATTTAACAGATTGCCTTTGGGTTGGTCGGTCTGAAATAATACCATAAACCATTCTTCAATAGTTGGAAACTGTCATAATTGAGAAATAGTATTAAAAGTGCCTCCAAACAGGTTTTTTGTTTTTTTTTGGTCAAGTCTGGTGAGAAATCGTTTGAACATAGATTTCCATTCATCTAAAGCCAAACCACAATTAGGTGTATTTTACATTGTATTGTAAAACTCCTAAACAAATGCCACCTTGGAGCCACGACCCTTCATTGCTTCAACAAAGGTTGGAAGACGGATCAATTTAAGGTATCACGTGTTCTGGATGAGAGGTGAATGGAAAGTCTGTGTCATTTATTCCTCCAGCTAAAGTACTCCTTTAACACACATTTTACATTCCATAGAGACCATGGCAGATAACAAGTGTGAGCCGTTGCACACAGGGGTCTAATAATAGTAATTATGTACTCAAAATGAACAGCCGTAGAAGGTAATGTACTGTAAAATCACCAGAATAAGTGGGAGACCACCACATGTTGGTACTGGGAGAAGCATTTTACCACATAAACTGGACCCACAGATGTTTTTTCTACCCAAGTTATTAAGGGATGAATCTTAACACACTTGTTAAGTAGAGTTTGAACTCCACGTTGTGCAATCTCTTACAAACTCTAATCACCTTAGAACCACACACATTTACATGTATATTTGACACTGAAGCTCAAGCACAAACACACGCATGCACACACACACACACACACACACACAGCTGTGAAAAGCTGGCACGCACACACACACACACACACACACATATACACACACAAACAAACAATTCTTGTATTCTTCTTTCTAATTTACATAGAATAACAGCAGCCTGGAGGAGAAGCCCCACATAGATTGAAAGGCACTGATAATTTAGGGCAATATGAAACAAATGCTTTTCCCAGATAGCTGCTTAGTCTGGAATGGATCTGGCCCAGATGAGGCTCACATCAGGGCCACATGTGGCCTGGATCCATTTGAGAGTTGGCTACTATATAGGGGCAAAAGCTGTAGCTGCCACCAGCAACCACTGCTCTACAGTCAACCACAGCATTATGGTGAAATACATCTCCATGAGGCCAACCGAAAGTCAAAACGAAAGTGTGTGTGTGTAGCAAACTGATAACTTTTCACTTCACTTTTGCCAACTACTAAAGACAGCTGGAGTCCTCCCACCCCAACCCCACTTTCACCCCCATCATGCTGTTCTGCATTCCTTCACACTCCTTGCGCTCCTGCTGACCAACCCTTCATGGACCTCAGCTTCCAGAATGTTCTCTGTGTGTGCTGCCCCTTCGCTTTGCCTTCTGTCTCTCCATTAGGGCTGCAAAAAAGTGCTGACCATCACTCTTGGCTGAGGTGGCACTTACCAGCTGAGGCTAAGCGGTCAGCTGAGCCACTGAGCCTCAAACCTGGCAACCCGTCAGACCTGGCAACCCCGTCACGGCTCCTTTCATCTCCGTTCTGCTGAAGTCTTATTCAGCGGGAAAGTGAATAGGAGTCAAGGGAGGACGCCTGTAATCCAGGGCACTTGTGTTGTGTTTGTACGCGTCAAGGAGAGCGCTCAGAATAGTGGAGATTAAAGCTTTTAGTGGCCAAGGCTGTGGCTAGAGTACAAAAAATATGTGGCACGCACACATTCGAGTAGGTATCCCTGGTATGTATGAAATTGCAGTAAAGTTATGTGGCCATGTCCAAGTGAGAGAGAGAGAGAGAGAGAGAGAGAGAGTGAGAAAACAGGTGTGCCACCTGGCTCTGTGCGGAGAGGCGTAATTATGGTGTCCTGCTGAAACAGGTGCTCCTTCTTGAACACGTGTTGAAAGCATGGGGAGTCAGTTGCATTGAGTAACAGTGGCAGTGCTTGACCATGTTCATGCTGCAGTTTTTTTATGTGTGTGTGTGTGTGTGTGTGTGTGTGTGTGTGTGTGTGTGTGTGTGTGTGCGTGTGTGTGTATGAAACGTGTCCCACCACTATTGTGTGGAGTGTAGAGTCAAAGTGGGGCACGTTCAGGACGGCATGGTTCTGCTCAGGCGGAGCAAGGTGTGCGGTCTCAGGTGCTGTTCCCCGCCTCCTGCTCGAACAGCAGCGTGGCCAGCTGCGACCGCGCGCCCACGCCCTCCAGCGTGCTCTGGACGCAGCGGTGAAACGAGTCCTCGCTCAGACGCGGGTTGCAGGTGCGGTTCCGGTAGCGCTGGTGCAGAGCCGGTTCCACGGCGCGGAAAACGTGCAAGCCGGAGTAGCGGACAAACACGTCATAGACGTCCAGCGTTTCCAGAAGATCGTCGTTGTCCTAAAGAAAACCAAATTATTACAGTCGCATTGTGTGATTATATTACATGATCTTTACATTACACAAACTAAGAACAGAAAATATATTTCTAAATTCAAACTTTAGCTTCGATCTTATAAGCTGACAGCATACGGAGGCATCATTTCCCATCATTTTCAAAAAAAGACATTTTATGTTAAATAACTGATTGCTACCAATCGGCTGAGATATGAATCTGATACAGCATTGTGTACATTTTTTACATGACAACTTTATTGCTATATTTATATTTCTATATATATATATATATATATATATATATATATATATATATATATATATATATATTTACGGAAAGTATTTGGAAGTCTCGGCTCTTACCCGGCTCTCTTGGGTGTCCGCAGCCATGTGTGTCCTGGCTGCCATGTAGTCTGCGTTGTAAAAGCAGGCCTCATCGAAGGTGTAGCGGTCAAAGTGCCCGGCCTCGCGCACCAGGTCTGGAGAGGCCGGTGGCGGCTGATCGTGATAGGCCACCTCAGGGTCGTAGTCCTGGAAGTGCATGGGGAAGAAGGCCTGCCAGCCACTGATAGCATTCATCCGGCAGCGGTTGAGGAACTCGGTGGTGACCACTGTGTCCGGCATGGCCAAGAAGAAGAGCGTGTCGACCGGGTGTTTCCGCGAGACGATGTCCAGCACACGAAGCAGTGCCGGGCTCTCCGTCTTTACGCTGATCCAGGGCACCTTGACCGATGGATACTTGCGCTCGTATGCCGCCACCTTGGCCTTGACCTCGGCGAAGATGTCGCTCTGGGCCACGCGCTGCGCCTCAAGCGGGTCGTAGATGAACAGGAAGGTGAGCACGGCGTTCTCGGCCGTCTCGAACAGGTTGGACGCGTACAGGTCAAGGAAGTGCAGCGCTACGGCGCGTTCCGAGCTGACCAGCGGTAGCAGCACGTGGACGCGGGTGGCCTCTGTCACGTAGGGCATGGGGATGATCTCCACCTGGCTGAGCGGACGCACCAGGTGCACGCGACACACCAGCGGGCCGCTGTGTCCGGCCTCGGTGCGCGCGTCCAGCTGCAGGTCCAGCGTGTACTCCATGCCGCGCGTCGGGTCGAAGCGCCGGTAGCCGTTGATGAGCCGCTTCTTGGACAGGTGCAGCGTCGGCGCGTACTTGCGGTTGAGCTCGGCCACCGCCGTCTGGATGATGTCGTCCACGTCCAGACGGTCAGCACCCTCTAGTGGACACTTAGGCGAGCCGTCAGTGCAGGCGTACAGCTGCTCCTCGGTGAAGTAGTCCCAACGCAGGACCTCGAAGCGCGTCTTTGGCTCAAAGGGAGGTGACACGCCAATGGGCCAGTGCGCACTGCGGTTCCCATCCACGGCTACCTCACTCACATTCTTTATCTCTGCCTGCATAAAGGAAGAGCGGAGTAATCAGGCATGAAGACCTGTCTGTCTGTGTGTGTGGGTGTGTGTGTGTGGGGATGTATGCGTGTGCTTGTGTATGGGTGTGTGAGAGTGTGATTGTGTGTGTGTGTGTGTATGTGAATATGTGTATCATATGTGTATATATAAATTTCGGTACCTGTAACTTCTTGGTTTTGGATTATGTGTGTATATCTTTGTATGTTTGTGTGTGTGTGTGGTGCAGGTGTTCATGACAGTGTGACTGCAGATTGTTTTTGAGTGTTGTGTTCATCTCACCTGTAGTTTCTCAATCTCCTCATAGGTTCTCTGCAGTTCGATCTCAGTGAAGTGCTTATGCAAGCGATACATCTGATCGGGTTTGAACACAGGGTGGACGGACAGGGCATTCTGGAAAGCTCTGCTCTCCTCCTGACTCAGATCGAAGGTTGGCTCCAACGCAAAGTAGTTGTACTGCAGACCCTGCAAAGAGGAGTCAAGTGTTGTTTAAATAACAGTTATCAACAAAAAACAAAACAAAAAATAAACAAAAAGAATACAACAATAAACAATGAACAAGAATATTGATGAAAAATAAACAAACAATTATTGTTTGTTACAATATTAACAAACATTCAGATAAATCCATAGAGGTGAACTGAGTGAACCAAGGCAAGTGATCCCACATCAACCACAGCCACAGTAGAGGGGCAACTGGGATGTTTTGATTCATTAAAGCCCTTCTCTCTGCGGGGGGCTGTTTTCAGCTGTCGGGGCTTTAGTGGGGTCAGAAAATGTGCCCTGTCCCACCGGGGCTCCAGCGAGCTCCAGCAGGTATCACCTCAGCTGTTTATCGTCTGCGCATAATTAGCCCTGATTAGCTTAAGAACTCCCAGCAGGGGGGAGAGCCACTGGCCCTGGAGACAGAGAGGAGGTGGGAGTTTGTGTGTGTGTGTGGGGGAGGGGGGTCGGGGGGGATCTTGTAGGTGGAGGAGTGTAAGGAGATGTCAGGAAGTTGTCCACTCTGTGGGTAAGCCTTGGCAAAGAAGCAGTGCATTCATTCCCCTGAGGCGTTCTCATTCATTCTCTCTCCACATACGTAGCAACTTTCCATTGTTCCACTTCAGCCCCACAAACAGGGGGCGTTGACCCGTACACACCCGTATGGGTTTGAACGTGCCCTTCTTTTAAATACATCCCTCAAAACAGAAACACACTTTTTCCAGGAGTTTAAACAACACTTTGAGCATACTGCGTGGCTGTTTCAGCTAAAAAAAAAAGACACCCTCATAAATCGAACATGCCCTCTCTGAGCCTTAACTTAACTTCAGTTGTAAATCTGTGATCTTGAACACACCCATGCAACAAAAAGAGAATAGAATATAGCCTTTCACATACACATCCCCGTGCTGCCCTGATGCATTCGAACACACCTATCCTGTCTTCAAGCATCTCTGTGTGTGGAGGAGCATGAGCTTGTGCCCATTGGGCTCAGATGTTCCCTATGGGAAGAGCACCAACACTGGCCTCTGGCCCCAACCATGCACCTGTGAGTCCTAACCATCTCCAGCTAGTGTGCTCACAGCGCTACAGATCCTGATCAGAACCAGAGGTTAGCAAGCCAAGCCCTCAGTGATCTGTTACTCATTGTGTGTGCCTCTCTTTCTGTGTGTGTGTGTGTGTGTGCGCGCGCTCCTGTGTGTGTGTGTGTGTGTGTGTGTGTGTGTGTGTGTGTGTGTGTGTGTGTGTGTGTGCGTGCTCCTGGGTGTGTGTGTGTGTGTGTGTGTGTGTGTGTGTGTGTGTGTGTGTGTGCGCGCGCTCCTGTGTGTGTGTGTGTGTGTGTGTGTGTGTGTGTGTGTGTGTGTGTGCGCGCGTGTGTGTGCATGTGTGTGCATGTGTGTTTGTGTGAACACAAGGGTGAGGATGTACAGTACATGAGTTAGATACACCCTGAGTTGGAATGAATTCAGTGTTTTCGCTGTGTGTGTGTGTGTGTACATGGGTGAGAGATGCACCCTGGTTGGAGAAGCTATCAAGCAGAATGATGGCGTCAGCCAGATCAGGCTATTTAGAGCGTAAGGAGTTCATGTTGTTACCCTGCCAGTGCAGAGCAGCTAGTTTGATCCTCTAAAGTCGCTGCCAGCCAGCTCAGGGTAAAACCCTCATCAACACGCAACTCTCTCCAACACACAGCCTGGGCTTATGAGGAGTGATATCTACCCAGAGTTTTTTTTTTGTGAATAGTTGTAGAGAAAAGATAGAGTGTGTGTGTGTGTGTGTGTGTGTTTGTACTGTATGTCTGAGAAGGAGTGTGTGTGTGTGTGTAGATGTGTGTGTGCACACATTTTATTTGTGTGTGTGTGTGTGTGTGCCTATGTAAGAGTGTGTGTGTGTGTGTGTGTGTGTGTGTGTGTGTGTGTGTGTGTGTGTGCGTGTGTGAGAGTGTGTATGCACCGCCCTGGCTCAGTATGTTTACGTCTCAGAGGGGGATTAGTTGGGACAAATTGACTGCTGATTGTCCTGGCCAGCAACAGCATGCTGTGCCACAGCGGACCATGCCGCCCTGTGCTGACCGGCATGCGCATCCCCTCCTGAAACAGGCCTCTGTCTCAGCCCATCCCGCAGCGAGGCCTCATGGTAGCTGTGGCTTCCTGCCGGGAGCGCCGCGCTCCGGGATAAAAAAAAAGAGTCCAGTTGAGTACAGCACAAACAAGGCCGCGCCAGGGGAGAGAAATGTCCACACCGGCCTCTTTTTCAGCACCCGTTCGCTGAAGTCATGTTGGGACGTCCAAAACTTGTTCCTCTTTTTTTTTTTTGGGGGGGGGGGTATTAAGTAGCAAGTTACTCTCTCAACACTGGAGTCTCACAAGAGTACATATTTTGGAGTGCAAGGCTAATTTGTGTCCCATGATGTTAATGAAACCTAACTGGATTATCTATGCTTGAAAGCGTAAATGACTGGGGGAGTGAGAGAGAGAGAAAGAGAAAGAGAGAGAGGGAGGGAGGGAGGGAGGAAGGGAGAGAGGGAAAGAGAGCGAGAGAGAATCTGTACTTGTGTGTTGTGGCTCCCAGCTGCAAAGGATTATGGGATGCACAGTGAGGTGCAGAGGCAGAGGGTGTTGCTTCATCAGGAGTTACGGGCGCAGATGCAGAAGAGTCTAACAACAGAGTCATTCACAGAGTCCCACTGGAGGAAAAGACTCTAGTGGAGGAAAGAGGGAGAGAGAGAGAGTGGAAAAGAGAGACAGAAGGAAGGATAGAGAGAAAAAAGAAAAGAGAGAGACTATGGAAAGGAGACAGGAGGTAGAAAGAGAGGAGAAAGTTAAGGGAGAGAAAGATAGAGGGGAAAAGGGCCAAGGTAAAGACAAAAGAGAGAGGAGAAAAAGAGAGAAAAACAGAGGATGAGAGAGATAGAGGAACAGGTAGTGGATGAGAGATGACACAGAAAGAAATGAAGAGATAGAGGGGGGGTTAAAAAGAGGGAATGAAAGAGAGAGATCACAGACTCCAGGCACAGCTCAAACAAAGGCATGGCTGCGTCACGCTCATCAACCGCCTGGCTCCGGCTACAGAAACATGCCCAGGGCCAGAGGAGAGCGTTTAATCGGGTCTCCTCAATTGTGCCGGCAGATTTGCTTCGGATCAGGCCAGGACATCCAACAACGCGGTACAGAGGACATAAACACAAGCAGCGGTTGTTCTGCTGATGCTGCTGCGCCCCGTGAGAAACAAGCAAAGCATCCAACCCTGAAGATGGAGGCTTGTTCTGACCGGCTGGGGGGTGTGAATCACTGGACCAGTCTGCCAATCCCACTTCATGCCTCATCAGTCCATTTCTGTAGTGCTATCTGATATCAGTTTTCAATATACAGTAGGGGTATTTATTTTAATTTAAGTTTAATTTCACTGCTAGTTACGAGTGGAACAACAAACAAACAAATAAACTAGATGTACCGCATAGCGGTACAAAATATGACCGTCGCTCAGTCCTGTACATCCGTTCTGCGAAAATAAATCACACTTCAATTTGTCTCCATATTTTACTCCATCCCCCACTCTTGAAACTTTTGTGTATGCTTGTTTGGCATGCCTGAGTGTGTGTGTCTTGGCTGCACAGAAAGTACCCTACTGGTGCTGAAAAGGTGAATAGATTGTAGAATAGCCAAAGATGTAGAATTGTTATAAAACCTTTAAAATCTCTAAACAATCACAAGTAGGGCAGTTCATCACAGTTCATCCATTGCAACTGGATTGATGAAAGGTCACTTACACCTGTAGGCTACATTGTATTTGGGAAAAAGCAAAAAGGTATCAGCATAATGTTATTTATTTATTTATTTATTTATTTTTATGTATTTTTAAACAAAAACATCTCTGTCAGTTCCATGCCGTTTTCAACAGCTATCAAAAACAAAGGTCATTTTTTGGATGGATGGATTTTTTGTGAATGTTTCTTCTTCTACATAAGATTTTAGTCATCTTTAGTTCATGTAATACTTTATTGTCAATGCACAAATTAAGTAACAGTAGTCTGAAACGTTATTGTTAATGCACAAATTAAGTAACAGTAGCCTAGTCTGAAACGAAATGCTGTTTTACATCTAACCAGTGGTGCAAATAACTGACATGTCCAAATGGGCCTTGATGAAATGCGTCGCTAGACTGTTCATACACATTTTAACGGGCCAAAGTTGAAGAGCTTTTGTCCGTTATTGTTAGTGCAAATATAGGCTGATTCATGTTCCCTTGCATTGTTTAACTGAGGTCCATGGCTAGTCTGGCTTTCATCAGACCAAGCTCAATCTTTTAAGAAATCAAAAAAATAAATAGCGGCAGATCAGGCTGGGTTCACCCAGCCTAGTCCATAGGCACCCGATATTGTTTAATTTTTCCGATTGAGATATAGCCTACACGCTCTGGCTATTCTAAATGCAAAAAATGCATCAGGGAGTTATGACAAAACGGTAACTAACAAACTAGATCCTAATAGAAAGCTGTTAGCTTCCCTAAGCTACAGGTAGGATTATAAGGTAGGCCTATTGACAACATAAATTGTCAATAGGCTATGCTGGCAACACAAATAAAATCTCCTTTGGAAACCAATGGCTTACGCCTTACAGTATCAAGCGGACTTAAACTGTCATATCGTGGCGAAAAGTTGTAATAACATTCACGCAGCTCCATGAGTCAAGGAAAGCGCGAATGAAGTAGCCACTTCTAAATGGGACCCACTACACAGTAGCTTAAGGTGTTTTGCTAAAAGCAGCCATAATGAAATGAAGGTGTCATTGTTTGGATACTTCACACACACGTGTTTTTTTAATTTCACAGACTACAACTACCAAGCTGTAATCAAAGCACATCGATTCCCCTCTCACACCCTGCACGCACTTAAAACAAAATAAACAGGCGTCTCAGTCTCACGCATGTATAGGCAAAACTGTATCAGACCGGTGTAACGTTGGTAAATCTTCCATTGCACAGAATGATTTTGTAGCACGTGCAATAAATGACAGTCGAAAGATACAAACAGTGCTGCTATACATTTGCTTGGTATAACCGCATTTATAGTTTTCTACAAATGCAATAAATCAAATGCCTCCATCACTCAACCAACGCTAACGGTAACATTACCTAGGTCCTTATTGATATTACAAGATTAACGCATCTGCAGTAAAACCAAGCATGTCCGATAAACATCCTCAGATTTATTTCGGCTTCAAGAAGAAATGGGAATTACACTTCATGTGAACATCGTCCTATCCTTATTAGATGTTCGCTGCGGTAAATTACAGTCCTTGTATGAAGCGTCCATTGTTTTTTCCAACCCACTTTTAACTTCCAACAAAATTACGTCTCACTGCAACGATGCGCCATCTAGTGGACAAACGACTACTTCTCTCCAATACTGAAAATGCAGCCATGATGATGATGATGAATATTTATTTTGGCTTTCTTTTTTATCCTACTGATTTTCAGTTTTACCGGGGCAAAAATCACAAATGAGTGATTATGAGCCAGGTTGATGTGGGCCCTTGAGACCAACATACCATAAAAGATTCACAGAGAACTGTGTTCTGCCCTACCCTCCTTTCGGGGGTCCAGTCCAGCGGGGGCTGCAGATGAAAACGAAAAATGACGGTTCCATGCTATCCATGTGGGGGTACATGCCCACCAAGTTTTGTGTACCCCGGTCTTTCAGTGTCCCGGGAATCCTTGTTGGTGTATGTCACTAAATGTACACATAAATTATTTTATTGTAAGGCCCCCATGAACGAAAGTACACAAAACTTGGCATGCATTCAGAGGGTGTCATAATGATCCTACACTTTTAATTTCGTGCTGTTTTTGACCTTGTCAGCCAGAGATATTGAGATGAAAACACCTAATTTTTGCTTTTTAATTTTTAACTAGGTGGCTCTATACATGAAATAAGTGGTAATGGGATGGGTTGACATGCCCCTTAAGACCAACATACAAAAAAAAGGTGGACCTCCTAGGCCCCACGGTTCTCGAGATATTCACAGAAAACTGTCTCCGCCACCTACAGGCCAGTTGGTGTATAGTAACATAAATTAATTTATTGTGTGGCCCCCATGAACGGAATTCCACAAAACTTGGCGTGCATACAGAGGGTGTCATAATGATCCTACACTTCCAATTTCGTGCAGTTTTGACTATGTTAGGTCACAGATACCTTCAATTACACCACCTCATTTTTACTTTTTGTGTTTAACTAGGTGGCGCTATACATGAAATGAGTGGTTATGGAATGGGTTGACATGGCCCCTTGAGATCAACATACAAAAAAAAATGGTCCTCCTAAACCCTACGGTTTTCGAGATATTCACAGAAAACTGTGTCTGCCCTACCCTCCTTTCGGGTGCAGTCCAGCGATGGGGGCTACAGATCAAAACGAAAAAACGATGGTTCCATGCTATCCATGTGGGGTTACATGCCCACCAAGTTTTGTCTACCCCGGCTTTTCAGTGTCCCGAATCATTGACGGAAATTTGGACATGCGAAAAAAAAAAAAAAAAAAAAAAAAAAATCTGACTAAACCTATATGACCGCCCGCCAGCTGGCGCCAGGTCATAATAAGTAAAGTAAGTTGGTAGGTAGAGTAAGAAGGTGTGGGAAGCGGTGCGGTAATGGTCGGCCCAGGTTTTCTACAGGAATCTTATGAATCTGTGTTGCTTTGGTTAAAGGCATCTCCTAAATCTCACTCACTTCACTTTAACCCTTAAAGGCGTAGGTTTTTGAACATTCTAAGTTCCGCAACAATTGAAGGTTCTAAAATTCTATGTTGAATTCAATGAACCCAGATATTCTTTAGAATGTTAATTTCCCAACATTCCCGTCACACCGGTGTGACGGTACTCCTTTAAGGGTTAAAGTATACCTCACTGGATAACAGACCAGCTATGTCTGATTAGTGCACAAATGAGGAAATGGCACGATCAACTCATTCGTCTGGTTGATGTGACATCAAAACTGTGTGAAAAACAAGCTGTTTCAAACACTGGGTATTGGTCGTGATCTGACGCTACACCAGATGTGTGGAACAAATAGGGAAACTCACAGTTGTTTGTTTTCATCGAGTTAGCCCATTGAAATGCAACTGAGAAGCTTTACTTTCAGGTTTTAGTGACCAGAGGAATGGGTCTGTCTCACTCACCTCCAGCTCGTCCACACAGTTGGTGTTGGTGTAGTCGATGATGCATCGGCCGAGCCACTCGTCCGGCCGCACACTGACGATGTCGTCACGGCAGTGATCCAGGAAGGGCTTGATCTTTAGGAGGAGGGCGCGCGAGAGCAGGTACCCGACCTTCCCACTGCAGAACCTGCTCTGTCCCTCCCCTCCGATGAACTCCTCCGGCCGGCCCATGTACAGCTCACGACCCATGCTCAGGTGGTCCACCAGCGCCTTGAGCCGGTCCGGTTGCGTGTAGACGTCATCCTGGACCAGGTAGAACCAGTCAAAGTCGTCAACGTGGTGCTCGAGCAGGAAGCTGACCGTCTGGAACATGCCGACGACGGGCCGCTCGTCGCCGTGGGTGATCACGAGCATGCCATGCGGCACCTTGCGGTTGCGGCCGCCGGTGAAGAATGCCAGCCGGCCGTCCAAGTGGTGGCTCAGGGTGCGGTTGACAGCCACACCCAGGGAATTCAGCGTGGCCTTGGAGGTGAGGACTCCGACGAAGAGCCGCTCCCTGATGCCCAGTTCTGTACTGGCATACTTGGCCCTGAAAGACACACAAAGACCATACTATTCAGGAGGAGAGTGACCCATACACTTTATAAATCATACTATTCACAAGGACAATGCAATTGACACAACATACTATCCACACAGTAAACTATATTTATGAGGATCATTTTGTTGCAGATTTTCTTTGTCCATTTGCACGGAACATTTATAATATTATAAAAATATAGATCTCAAGCTAAATTGGGCCTAGGTGACCACAGTGCCAACTACAGTGCAGACCAAGGAGAAGGTATGAGTTAGCTGTCCAGGTAGCTGTCCACATATTAGGTGGGAGACCCCATACATGTAGTTCAGACACCATCTGGAAGCATGTCGTAACACACCACAGGTGAGCGGGACAAGGGTTTACAAGGAAGGAACTGCAGCTCATATTATCGTCATCTTTTCCGGCTCCAGAGCCAGGAGTACTCTCATGGCTTGCTTGACGAGGAAACACCTGGTGCACCAAATTGAGTAGATTTTTAGGAAGTCGCGTTTGTTTATGTTTATATTTACAATTATTAACAGACGGTTTTATCCACAACAACGTACATTATATTTTAACCAAGGACCAAACGAAACACAACGGAGAGGTAGCTCACCCCTACCTTCAGCATTCACAGAGAAAGGGTTTTGTTTTTGTTTGGAGGACAGATTGCCCTCATTTTGTTGTCTTTCAAGTTTTCGGAGCCTGGGCTGCCTACAGAGACAGTTTTTTTTACAGTGTAAACACTGAATGGGCAGTTAGTGGATTGTGCATGTTACATCCTTAATCATGCCTTGATTAAGGATGTAACATGCACAGTGAATCAGCTAAAAGTCGATACCCATATGAAAATGAACAACAAAGCCCCTCCTCCGCATTTAATCCAAACATTCACAATCATGCGAGCAAGGACTGTTGTTGCTAAATTGCTATTAAATCAGGTTAGCATAATAAGCACGCTGCGCAAATTTGTTCAAAACTGTTGCATTCAAATTGACTGAGTTCTTATCATCTTAATCCCGATGTAGCCTAAATGGAAAAGTATTTTTCCAGACTCAAAAGGGTCTGTCCCAAAGTATCACTTTGAAACATAAACACATGCGGGGAAACTGCTTCTGAACAGTCAAACAAGACTAGGATGAGGTAGCAAATTAGGCTCCTTTGTTTACTATATTTACAGGCTAAAACCAGTGCCACTGACAGCTGAAGCAGAAAGAGACTGAATGGTAGAAAGAGCTGTTGGAGCCTAATGTATCTTAATAGTAACAGCACCTAGGCTATAATATCTGCATAATGTGTGCTGTCATGAATCTTTATATCAGTTTATATAACAATATAATAATAATAATAATAATAATAATAATAATAATAATAATACATTATAATGTAAATATTATCATAATATTATAGGTTACATAGCCAAATTAAATAATATTATAGGTTACATAACCCAAATCAAATTTTAAATTCTAAATTTCAATTCATGTCCCAGAAGAGAGGGGGGAGCAACATTAGGAAGGTATAGATTTTAGGAGACTATTAAATTAACTTTGTGAAGCTATTCTCTCCCTCTGTGCATAGATGTAAGAAGAAACACATACAGTATCCTCTGATTGACCACAATAGCTGGCTGTATCTTCTCCTTCTCTAGGAAAATCACCTGGGAACACCTCTTCACAGTTTTGCGTCAAGGAGCACACACGCCTGTTTGTGTGAAACGTCTGGGATGAATGGATCTGTGTGTACATTAAAGCACGTGTGCACCAGCAGTTTAACGTCACGTTTAACAGACCACATGTTCAGGGGAACCCGCCTATTACGTTGAAAGAGGTGCCTTTCTATTCATCTTATTGGGCCGACAAAATGATCAAAAAATAACTTAAGTATAGGCTACATAAGCAGCTTTGTTTGTTCAGTAATAGTTTACAAATGCATAGATCAATACATGTATTGTATTACAACAACATAATACTAAAACAGTATTGACTTTTGTATGGTTGCCAACATGCGATGAATAGCCTAGAATGTCCTCGGAAGTCCAGTTCACTCCACGGGCACTGGTGGGATAAGAAGGGTTTTCCCCCCGAGGTTGCAGTGCAGTAAATATTTTGAACACATGGCGGCTGAGATTACTCGCGTTCTTATCCGTGATTGACAGCTAGGGTAATGTGCTCTTTTGACTTGCTTAGGGTGCAACGACCAGGGGTCACTGGAGCCTGATGTGCTCCTCAAATCACAGCAGGTTCAGTAGGTTCGCCTAAAGAAGCCTGGAAAGCGGACCACATGCAGTCCTACGTCAGAGCGCAAAGCAAACGGTGCTGGAATTTAGAGATGGAGAATAGCGAAGGCGCTGCGTTTAGGCTACACGACTTGTGTAAACAATCCATGGTCTCAAATGAGGATGAATGTTCACTTCTCTTATAACACACACACACACACATGCGGATTCGCAAACTCGTATTTAGGAGTAAGCTATATTTAGCTTAAATGCAGCTTTCCATTAGTTTAGCTATTTTATTTTGGCCTCCCGAGATTGGTGCCGGCAACACCTGACTGCACCTTTATTATCTATAGATTACGACAGGTAGACCACCAGACAAATTCAAAACTGTGAACGTGGCTCAATTTGTGTCACAGTGACAGTGTCAATAAGGCCGAGGCCTGCATATTCCTTAATAAGAAAGAGTAAACATTTGCATTTCATTTGAATCAGGGAAAAAAAGCATCAGCTTTCACGCGTTGCATTGATTTGTTGCACTGTAGCAAAGCTCTGTAGCAACCGATTCACAATAAAGAAGCAAGCCGCAGACAGACTAGCCTACATTAAAGATACAGGACCACCAATGCACAGTTTATGTAAAGGCCTACTGAGCGTAGAGTTAATTCACTGATAGAGATGTCATGAGCTGGCCAGATGTGGCAATAGGTAGGCATGAAACATATGAACGGCCCCTATCCTTGCGCCCAAAGTAAACATCCATCACACAAGGAGAATTTGCCTCTATAGCCTACTTTTCGGACCGTCCTACCTGAAAACTTTCTTGGGCTGGCCAGGCTGAGCTGGCTTCGTGTAAGGCACTATTCTCGGCTCGAAGTCCTCCTCGGCGTCCCCATTTTCGGTGGTGCTGGTGGAGATCGAGCTAGGCTTTCGGGCTCCTTTCAGACTTCCCGGCTGGCCCAGCAAAATGTCTTCCGAGGCGGCAATACCGTCCGACTCGCACGACTCGTCCACCCAAGTGACGCTGAGCAAACTCAGGGTGAATCCCAGCGAGATGCCGACGATAACCGGACCTATCGGCCTGATGAGAGAGATCAACATCGAGAATCTCATGCTGGCCGTGCGGGGCTCCAAACGCTGTTGTTATATCTGCCCTTTCTGCGGACGCACTCTCTAGCGAACGATTGTGATGGGTCGGGGATGCTTTCAGAGGTGACCTACGGACGCTGCTGCTGCTGCCCCCTCCCCAAATTCTTCCATCTAGCGATACTCGCGCGGAGGAGGCCAGACAGACCGCGTTCTGTCCCCGCTAGTCTCTGACGTGTCACCGCTCAAGCCCCTCCCAGCATCCAACGGATGGCAGGCAAGCTAGTCAAGACAGACGCTCGCCAGTTTGCCACCCACTTACATTCCACCCGTTGCGACCAAACACTTGTAGGACCATCTGCAAATCGTGACCCCTCGTTCAAGCAAAGGCGTACATTTAATGCTTTGATTTCTGACAGAGCGCCTTAGCTATAGCCCCGAGCACTCGAAATGAAACCAGGCTTCGACGAAAAAAGCCTATTATCCCGGGCTGCAGTTAACGCACTAGGGGGCGATCTGTCGCCCAAGCTGGCAACAGCTGCGGCTGCGACTGTAATTTTTGGTCTCTGGCAGCTTTACCCCGGCTTGTTTGCATGCTGTTTCATAGGTAAAAAGAGGACAATCCCGTTGACTTTCAATGTCGGCATGCCCAATGTGTAAAATCGAGGCCTCGTGATTTAGGCTTAGCGCAACATGTGACCTGTAAATGGCACATCCAGATTCCTTAGGTGGTCAGGATTTATTATCATTACACATGTTTCTCCGTTTGACAGCCCTCTGTAATTCAGTGTTGCAAACAAACCAGGTGATGGTCTGCTGTTGACAGGAGTGAGAATATGGTCCTCCTTAGGCCAGTTCAAAGGTCAATAGTTTATGAGTGGATCTGCATTCTAGACCAAGACAAAAGACCATGAGTGCACAGCAGAGCCCAGGGAAGGTCTGTTTTCATAATTTCTAGGAATAAAATGAGGAATAGGCTTAGAGAGTGAGCGAGAGAGAGAGAGAAGGGAAGTGTGTACTGGCCCTCACAAAAACCTTGAGGGTAAATGTTCCCCTGCTGTGTAAGTCTTTGACAGCAACTGGTGTTGGGGTATCTCTCCATAAACACACACACACAGTGGTAGTGAAAGCATGAAAAAACACTCAGTGAAGGCCTGCTTCTCATTATCCACTTTAAGTCAGGCGATGAGGAAACTTATATTGATCATTGCACACACACACACACACACACACACACTCACACACACACAAAGACTTTCCCCCTCTGCACCAAAACAAGTAAATGCCATCTGAAACTTCTGCAGACAATGTCCACAGCCTGTCATCCTGTTAGAAACATTACAATCACACATGCGAACATGCAGCATTCACACATACAGAAGGACACACACTGAGACATTAACATACACATAATCTATAACAACCCCCCCAAAAAAAATAATAAATAAAATACACACACACACACACTGTTGAAATACAGACACACACACCCCACTCTCACACAAACACACACACACTTATACATATTGTACATAACAGACACACTGACATTCTCTCCCTCTCTCTCTCTCTGTATTTCTCTGTCACACATACACACACACACACACACACACACACACACACACACACACACACACACACACACACACACACATTTGCAATCAGACAAAAAGTATCTCCCTCTGCCTTGAGCAGCACATCTGTTCTCGGCCTCTCTGTGGCAACCCATCAGGCCCCCTTAGGTGAGCCGTAGCCGATGTGTTGTCCATGTGTCCATTTTAGGCTAGCGCCCAGGGGTTAACATTCCTGACAGCCTGTGGCCTACTGCTCCTCAGTTTTACCCTCGTTTGCTCAGTTTGCTTGTGTGTGAGGGGACAACCACAGAGCCCTGGTTAGAGAGTTCTTAGACTGCGGCTGTCTGTCTGTCTGTCTCACACTATAAGTCAGTGCTTACTCGCTCGCATAACTTTCTAGCTACCGAGCATGAAGAGGGAGAGAAAGTGAACTTTGTTTTTTTCGGTCAGGAGTGACCTCAAATGCTCCATGTAAAACCACCCATGCATGGATGCATTTTAACTCTGTTAAGTTGTTTGTTTTCTTTAAGAATTTGTAGTGCTTATGTGGAAACAGATGGTTGTGATGGATTCATGAAATAGAGAAAAGAAAGGTTTTCTGAGGCTTTGTAGAGAAATGTAGAATCCACAGACCAGATGCTGTTCCAATCGTATTCAATGGTGTACCTGTACTGTATATGCCCATACTACCTTGCAAGGTGATGGTAATAAACTATATATAACAATATTTCTCTGTCCAACACCGATGACTTGATAAGGGCGAATATCACTTGATACGGGTGAGTATAATTCAGCCTTCACAATTGCCATATATTTTGGTCTTAATTTTCTATCCTTGTTATATACATTATATTAGCTAAGGTCCCACACCTATTTTCAGATAATTATGGGACAATATTCCTGATTTCCAACAGGATGGACGATGATAGGGTGGAAATTTTCACCTTCGGTTAACGTTTTTACACACAACAAACTGTCACTGGGTCACTATTGAGACTTGTTGCAGAAGAGACTTTGGTATAGTTATATGAAAATATTGTATTCAAATAACTTCTGGCATATTTTGTCCAGACAGGGTATCCACATCAAGCTTGGGCAGAGCAAGTAAGCATACTTATACAAATCAAATTTGTCAGTAAAAAGGTCAACTATTTACTAACTTCAGCAGATGAATTTCCCACCACTACATGATACTGTTGTTCTGATCTTCCTGTTATAAAGGGGCACATGCAATAATCCAAGTGTGTCTCTCCATGTATCTGAAGGCCCTACGTGTCTTTCCCTGGCCATGTTTGATCTGTGTCAGTGTGTGTGTACATATGTAAGAGTCAGAACTAGTCACACCAGTGACAGCTTGTCCCGCTTACTGGTAAGGATTATCTGTTCGGCCTGTGACCCAATTAGAGCTCACCCACCCTTGACTCCTCGGATTAAACCAGACACGGGCCACGGGGTCGCCACCGAGACCCAAGGTCACCACAACAACACTTGAGCCATCATCTTTCATCTCTCATTAGCCGTAACACAAAATTCATTAGGACACACTAGGGAATTTCATAGCGAGCCGCGACAGAGTTGTTATTTTGTATGTCCACCACACGATGGCACTATGCTTCAAGATGGCATCGTGTGTCTCAGTTGAGTGAAGGCTTGGAACGGGTAGATACTAGTAGCAAACGTACTGGAGAGAAAAGGGGATCTGCCGTGTCCCAATATTCTGTTGTGAATAAAATAGCTCTAGGCCTATAATGTTTAATGAGAAATTAGTATCCTATCGTCATGTTTGGTTTGCGAAATTAATTCAAATCCGTGGAAAATGTTCTGCAGTAGGTTTTCCACTGATGGAAAGTTCATTAAAAAAAAAAGTCAAATAAGAAAGGTAAAAGTATCTGATACATGTTTTGACAATTAATGAAATTAATTAAATGAAATGGTTTTATTTTCTTGACCTGCAAGAATGAGGGCCTAAAATCACACCAACAGGTAAACCGCCCTCTGGCTGCTGAAGGGCCATGTCATGTATAGCGCATAATATGCAGATTGGACATCAGACATGTCCCAATATACTCTATATGCATTTATTTGAGTAGTCAAACAGTATAGATCTGCAACCATAAACGTGTGTAATTCAAGTTAATCAAGAAGATCCATTCAAAATCAGAAGGCCTTGTCACAGTTTGCAAAATGCATGCGGCGCAGTGCTGCTGAAGAGAGGATTTATTTCAGATGAGTGATGTGAAAGCGTATTGATACTTGGCCACGGTGATCTGCACATTGATATAATAACGTAACACATTGCGCCATTAAAACTTTCGGCTGCTGTGCAACAGCAACTCCTGTTGTCCGGCTGTACCGATCAAGCAGATAAATGGTGGCCTGTGTTCAGAAAGAGACCTGGCAGGAGATCACGTAGAGCTCGGAACTCGGTGAGAACAGCAAATTAGCCAGAGACCCCGCACCGAGCACTGCTCTGGACAGTGCTATTGTCTTGCCTTACAGTTGCGCATTCAGAGGCGCACTCGATGTGCTGCGGTTTGCCAGGGCCCGTGCATTGTCTATTCACAGCGGACAGTTCTGGGAAGAACACTGGGACAGTGTAGTGACGGAGGGGGATAAACGCGAGGAATGTACGCTACACTTTTTGCCGAATAATGTCACTGTGTCGCCGCCTCGCTGTGCAAGGCCAAGATCACATGAGCCAGCCTTGAACGGTCTCTCTGTGCGGCTCGGGAATCCGAAAGAGCGAAAGAACGTTTACTCTCTATTAAAAAAACGGAATTCTACCCTGGGCTTGTCAAAGGTCTGTCAAGCGTAGATTGATTTTATTGAGGGCATCCTAAGAGAAGACTTTGGTTTGTTTTAGAAGGGGGAACATTCACACTCTGCTTATCCCTGTCATGGGTTACACATTTGGCTTGATGTTGATAGGGTGCTGTACAATACATGAAGTGCAGTGAACAAAACTTTAAAGAAACATCTGGATGTTTTAATAATTGCCCCCCCCCCCCCTCCCCGACACACACACGCACAGCAGAGAGAGGGAGAGGAGAGAGAGGGGGGGGTACAACCGCACTCACAGGTGATAGGCTATATGGTTATATTCGTATTGGCACAGGTGATATTGACACTTCCATGACACTGGTACTAATAAAAGCTGTATTTTCTGTAGGCCTTGCAGATCTGGCATTGCACACACACACACACACACACACAGAGAGAGAGAGAGAGAGAGAGAGAGAGAGAGAGAGAGAGATTTTGACAATTGTAATAATCATAATACACATGTTGTGACATGGTCAGATTTTGTTGAATTTCCTTCACCACATAAAAAACTGACCTCAGAGTTTGAATTCCATCAATACAATTAGGTTATGTAGCGCATATTAGATTAGAAGAGATTTTAAATTAAGCCTCAGACTAGACCTTGTGAAACAGAGGAAAGCAACACGTCCCAAGGTTTTAACCTGTCATAGTATGGGCATATACATGTAATTTAATATACCGCGTGTGGGTCTGCATTATTTGTTATTTTTAGTAACCAGGCATTATTCAAATCCTCTCGTTTTAGATACATATGCACATTAAACGTATGGCCCAGAAGTGAGTTGATTTTGCATATTTGACACAGCATTATGGCGTTTCGGTGAAATTGCAGCCTATTAAATAGACACAAAATAGATGCAATAAACATAGTAGGTCTATCCTTTCTTGACTAAACTGGAAGAGAGAGAGAGAGAGAGAGAGAGAGAGGGAGAGAATTGCACATTGTTTATGCAGGGTATTGGGATAAATGAATTCCCACTTCTCTCCCTCATCCCCAATTTCATGAAAAATACCAACGTTTGGCACAGGGATTTGACTTTCATTCCCGTTGACTTCAAGAGCTTTTCACGGATTAGTGCCGCTTGATAACCTGGGACACTGACATAGCCAGGAGGCGAAAGCTATTGCCAAGGTCAATATAAACCATTGCGCACTTTATGAAAAACACATCAAGTGGACACAGGGATATCATGACACAAATCTAAAAGTAAGACCTAAGAACACCGAGGAAATAAAAGGAAAACAAGCTCAAATAATAGTTTTGTTTAATAAAAACGACTAGAAAAGACCATTGCTTGGATGCCTGTTTTCACAAATGCATTGTTTGGCGAGGCCCCCCAAGTCTGTAGTGGAGGCTTTTCAGTGATCTCACGATGGCCCCTGTCAAGCTCCCATCTCAGTTCTCCAAACAGAACATTTATGAAATATTTATCTTTGTTCTTGTTGGGCTACGTTTCGTCTTAAACCCTCTCCGTTTCCAAATAACCCAGCCTTCTGAGTGACATAGAGAGGGTTTCACGGGGACCCTAGCAATAGAGCGTCAACAAAGACAGACTGAGGCTGAGCGAGTTTTGATGAGAGCTGGAGGTATGTGCTCTGATGGGAGGAATGAGGAAGAGTCATACGCGTGCGAGATTCAAACCACACATACTTGACGCTCATGGGGCGCGCGTAGAACTTCAGATGCCGAGGACCACCGAGGAGATTGCTGGCCAGATAGAACACCACCGAGTTCGAGCCGGTACTTTTTCAAAGCACTGAGCTGGTCGCCTCTCTTTAAACTTTTCATAGCTTATTAAGGAGTTGGCTACTCGGTCATTTCAGTCGGCAGGTATTGGCTGTGCGCCTGCTGTATGGGGTTTCAGAGTGATAGCTCGAAGACTCAGGAATTTTGGGAGCCGTTGATGTGAAGTGCGTGTCACATCCGAGTGTAAATATTTTACACTTTCCTGAGTTGGATCGGACGTTCAGTGAGGGGCGCGTGTAAGTCAGCAGATGCTCGTATGAGCACGGAAAGACATACGGAAACATCTGCCACTGCTTATAGCGGTCTTCGCTATGAGCTGGAACTAATTTTGCGTTTAACAGATGTCCATTAATAGGACGGCGTACAGTTTTCCGGCAGGTGTACAAGGCCGACTCTCGTCTCTGAACTGCTAGGTGTGCAGTCGGAGAGGACAAACATACCTCCGGATGATGCTCCTGTCACGGATCAATCTCACTCTGGCCTTCATCCTCCTGAGTCCAGTCAGCATTCTCCGCTTGTGGTGGTAAGCCATGCTCTGTAGTTGATGAGACATTTCATATATTTCATATCATAGACTAAATTAGTCATATTGTTCATGTTCATTTGAACTTTTACAAGTATAAAGGCGGGCGGGGGCAGAATGGCAAAACATCATGACAACGTAAACAAAGTTAGAAAAAGTTTTGTGGTGTGACAAGTAGTAGCATTAACCTCAGCTTTGATTGTTCTAAAAATCTGTTGGTGAGCTGTGGGGTGGTTAGCTCACCTATGGAAATGGCAGAATTTATGGCTCTAGGTTCAGGATCTACAAGTTTGAATGCAGCGAAGAGAACAGGTTTGGTCAGAGGGGTTGAGAGAGAGAGAGAGGAAGAGAGTGAGAGATGGAGAGAGTGACTAATGACTAATGCTGGTGAAGGAAAATGAGAAACACAAGAAGGGTCCAAGTGACAAAGGCCAACAGACTGGGTGTAGACTGTTCTAATTTGCCTGGCCCACATGTGGCCCATATCTGGCCCATGTCTCAGTTTGGCATGGATCTGTCACAGTCTGATCCACACCACTGTGAGGTGTTTTCTGGTAGGAGAGCCGTGTGTGTGTGTGTGTGTGTGTGTGTGTGTGTGTGTGTGTCATCGTAAAACATAACTCACCAGGATGACAGCTCACAGAATTCACAGAATTCACAGGATCACAGAATTCCTCAGAGAAGCATGCTCCGTCACCTCAAGGCGTCGTGCAGCCCTGCAAGCCTAACAAGCCCCCTTTTGGCACAGGCCAAAGAAGTGCACTGAATGTGACTCAGCTCTTACTGGCTTTCATTTGCATACTATCAAACATAGAGACAGCTTTCACATTACAGTTGGCCGTTGATGGAGCCTGGGGCTCATATGACAACGCATGGAAGCATGTCAACTTCCCACACATTATTAAAGGGAATTACCAAAGACTGTCAAAATGCCTTCCTGATACCTGTTTACCTTCCTATTTTAAGGCTAGCTTGTGCAATATTGCAGGCTTGCATCAACAAGTTTGTGACCATATCCACAAACATATCCATACTAAAGTCATTACACACACACCACAGCAGAAACATGCTGTAGAATTAGTCTGAACGGACTTGCATGTGATCAAATCTTAGTTATTATCGGAGAATAATTACAGGATTACTACGGTATGTGTTTATCTATTATTTGTAATTTTTGTTAAAGAGAGATATACTAAATCTGTAAATGTAGATAGGGCAAGATATGATTTTTATTAAAATAGTTTTGTACACATCCTTAAACACATCCTCCATTAAACTTCACCCTTAATGATTGACTACTGTAGTTGATTAGCTCAAATTAACTCTTATTTACATGTCTTATGAGGTTTTTACTTTTGTTAGTCCCACTTTCTTTTGAGAGGAAGAGGAATATTTTTTCAGTGTCTTTTATGTTAATTGGGATCAATATCCAGCATGTTCTGGGTCAGGGTATGGCATCCAAAGTGACAGCATCTGGATTAAAGGTGCACCAGGTATCATTGCACAATAAGACCAGAACAGAGAGAATACAGTACAATTTAACTTAGGGTAGGGGGAGTTGTAAATTGAAAGTACAGTAAGCAGTTCATATTCCTCTTGGCAAAAATAAAATTGTTTAGAGACCTGAAAAAAAAACAGGTACAGTAATAGTAATTAGATTAGCAAGACAGGTTTCTCACAATTCCGAGAACTGTATGCACATTGTTTTCATTTTGTCCATTCGGATCATGTAATTGCATTAACATTACTATTTGTAGTTATGACTGTCTAATAGCAGTCATGTTTTCAAAGTAGTTCAAATGTGAGCATGACATACCTTATCCCTGACTTATCTCTGACATCAGACATAATTCTGCACCATTCCAAGATAAGCAAGTTTAGTGTATCCTTAATACACTATAAAAAGACTGTCTACAACCATGCATGTTACAGTAAAATTAAAGAGCTCGCTGTCACAATTTGTGGTCATAGCTTTAGATACATGTTGTAAAAAAGGACACTCAACATAACCCACTCAGGTCATGCTTTGACTGAGTTAAATTATGTTAGAGAGTGGTGTCAAGTTTACCTGTAATAAACACTATGTGTTGACAAAACAGAGTGAAAGCGACAAGTTGGCTTGACTGTGTTATGCTGAGTGTGCTAATAATTTTTTACAGTGCATTTTAGCCTTGTTAACTAGAGTTCAAAGAGTTTCTGGGACATGTGTGTAAAACTGAAACATCTGGATTCATAGTTGATAGTTTGTCAGTACAGGGGACCCCTCAGCTTGAATATTCAGCTGTTCTGGTCAAACTGGCATTTCTGTTCACCATGTGTCTAGGCTACCATCACCATGTGTCTAGGCTACCTTCATGATTACTTGAAAAGGTCTCAGCACAATTCCACTAAGATTCTGTTCAGAATTCTGTTGTCACATAGACAGACATGGGCGTCTTGAGAATGATTTTGAACTATCTACAGTGTACATATTTTACATTTTCATATTTTATAGATACACATTTGTAGAATCCTGTGTGCCTTCAAGGTGTGGAGGGGGGACTTTCTGAACAACACAATGCGCCCATATCCAGACATCAGATATTAGTGCTGAGAGGTGGAAAGAAAGTTTTATTTTGGTTGTTTCCAGGTCTTGAGTCATAAGTATTCGTACACTAAAACAGATCATCAGTGCAGCATGACTTGTAGGAGGTTTTCGTCAAAAGCCACCCAGCGTGAGCTCAGTTCTTTTTTTCACACATGCTAAACCAATAACTTAAACCGTGATTAGTCCTGCTATTGTGCTAATACCAATAATAAGGCCATAGCAAATAGGTTCCAAGGGATTCTCTCGAACAAAAACCACAGCATGCTCTCTTGCTCACTCACTCACTCACCCACTCACTCACTCACTCACTCACTCACCCACTCTCTTACTCACTCATGGGTAGTTTTCCACACTGTACGCCGTCCAAGCCTCAGTACTTTATCAGACAATACACACTTTGATAACAGAGGTTCGATTCATAGAGGTTGGGTGACTGTCTGTTTTGGCTGCAGGTCCAAGAACAGTGTGCATCTCTCTCTCTCTCTCTCTCTGTGCAATAAAGTTCAAGGTGAACTCCAGCAGTATTGATGCAGTGTTAAGTCATTGTTTCACTCTACAGTTCCCCCAAGTTCACCGTGACAGATGACTAAAGAGGGGGCTAGCTAATGTTGGCTCCTGGGAGAACTCCACCTCGATCAGCAGTGCTGTGTGTGTGCACTCATGCTGGGTCCTGGAGGGTGTGTGTGTGTGTGTGTGTGTGTGTATGTATGTGTTTGTGTGTGTGTGTGTGTGTGTGTGTGTGTGTGTGTGTGTGTGTGTGTGTGTGTGTGCGCGTGCACTGTGTATGTATGTGTGTGTGTGTGTGTGTGTGTGTGTGTGTGTGTGTGTGTGTACTGTATGTGGTCTTGGGGGGGCTCCTCCTCTGTGTGCGGTGCTGACGTCAGTTGCTGTCTTCTTCCAGGAGCTAGGGGAGAGATGGTGTGTGTGTGTGTATGTGTGTGTTTTTGTATATGTGTGTGTGTGGAATCTCATGATGACATCAGTGTGATTTTGGCCATCAGCTGACTACAGCTGTCCTGTCACCTGATGTAGCAGGAAAATCCATTTCTGATCAGTTGGGCTGATTACTTGGGTGTGTGTTTGTGAGTGTGTGTGTGTGTGTGTGTGTGTGTGTGTGTGTGTGTGTGTGATTGTGTGTGTGTGTGTGTGTGTGAGAGAGTGTGTGTGTGTGTGTGTGTATGTGTACTGTATGATTACCCTTTTCATTTGACACACATGGTGACCTCTCTGTAAATCTTGCTCCTTATCTGAATTTCTTTCTCCTCCCCTGTTTTTCTTACCCCCCCTTGATATATTTTTCTCCGTCTCAGATTCAAATTCAAAGATGGGATTGCCCATGTGATTTCAATGGTGCCAAAGAAATCAGTCCTGAACAATGAAAGACATATCATGTGTTTTTATTTCGCTCCATCCTTCCTCTCTCTTTCTTGTTGCTCTCACTCTTTCCTTTCTTTTCTCTATCTCTCCATTTGTTTTGGTCTGTCTATCTATCTCTTTTAATCTCTCTTCTTGATTTGTCTTGATCTGCTTATCTCTCTTCCTTTCCCTCTCTCTCTCTCTCTTGCTCTTTTTCTCTCTCTCCTTGTATCATGCATAGTCAATGTCAAAGCATCTTAATTGTTTCCAAAGGGAAATTGGTTTGCAGTTGAGTTCATGTAAATGCCGTACACATAACTCCTAATTAATAACCAACAACAACAGCATAGAGTTTAAAGTGGATCAATCAGAGATCTTTCTCTCTCACCCCCCCTCTCTCCTTCTCTCTCTGTCTCTTAGGGTGTTGGGTAGCCCTTTGGTCATGGACCACAACAGCATATGCAGGAAGACCAGGCGTGTGGGGGGCAAGCATGCCGAGCTGTGCCAATCTCAGCCGGAGATTGTGCAGGAGGTGGTCAAGGGCGCCCGCATGGGCATGCGAGAGTGCCAGCATCAGTTTCACCAGCACCGGTGGAACTGCACCAACCAAAGCAAGAGCCTGGCCAAGATTCTACAACAAGGTGAGGGGCACAGGAAGAGAAACGAAGGACAGTGAAGACAGAAAACCAGATAATGTAGTCCAGTAAAAGACTCACCTGATTGTTATTTTATTGTTTTTGACGGTAAATAGGCTTGGTTGTCGATTAGCTTCCTGTGGGAAATCCTTTACCTATTTTGGGATTTTAAAGGGAAACTTGGCAGGATTAGCTATTTCTCCCTCTGCTGGAGAAATTGGGCATTATGCTATTTAAAACTGTGGAAAAAGGTAAGGATAAAGCACATGGATTTGTTTAAGCTAGAGAAACGGTTAGCATAAGTTCGGCAGAACAATGTGGATGTTACAAGGTAAGGAAGTTAGGGTTAGGAAGTTAGGAAGTTCCTTGTTTCTCACTTCTCTTTGCGCTCCGCAACTGAATATCAAACGTCCAGCCAACTTCACCGTGCTCTTTCAGCGACGGTAGTCTCAATGTCAGTGTTGCAAGGTAGTCTCAATGTCAGTGTTGCAAGGTAGTCTCAATGTCAATGTTGCTAGGTAGTCTCAATGTCAGTGTTGCAAGGTAGTCTCAATGTCAATGTTGCAAGGTAGTCTCAATGTCAGTGTTGCAAGGTAGTCTCAATGTCAGTGTTGCAAGGTAGTCTCAATGTCAATGTTGCAAGGTAGTCTCAATGTCAGTGTTGCAAGGTTGGTTTTCTGCCTGGGGACGCTGGGGGGATCAGGGAAAGTCACCATTTTCACCGGAACAGGTCATTTAACCATCCAAATGGTTTGTTATGTTAGTTGCCAAGTTCCAAGTACAAGAAACATGTATTGAAATGAAAGAAATTGATTAATGAGTGAATGGATAAAATGATAATGGCCAATCAAGGTATGAAATGACATGTCAGGCATCTTCTGGCCATGATGCATGTACATCTTATCATTTTATTTTTTGGCCTATGACTAAAGAAGACATAGAAGTAGACATGAGCTATTAGTCTGAGCGAATAAGGGTTGAAGGTGGAAGTAAATACAGCAAAAGGATATTTGGTATCAATCGAACCGTAATTTCATGCAGATTAAGAATTTCAGTACCAGAAAAAAGATATACAGCTTTGAATGGACCATGGTATAATGATTATTGGGCCAAAATCGTATATTATCACATATAGATATTAGCTGATATCTCCCATACTGGTAAAAGGATCTTTACCAAACTTGGTGTACTTACTCACCATAAGTTCTTGATGAAATTAGTAGGTGTTTAATGTCTTGGGGTCAAATGTCAAGGTCACGTGAGGTCATACTTGACATGCAATGTTTGTTTTATACCTCTCAAGCAGATTGAAGGATCCTCATTAAACCCAACACAGTTAATTAAGCCTAAATTAACTGATAAGGCATTAAATATCATGGGGTCACAGGTAGAGGTTAAAGGTCATGAGGCTATAGCTGGCTGAGGCATAGATTCAACTATCTGAATTGACATTAAAAAAGATTATGACCTTTATTAAAGCAAAACAAACTTTATTGTTGTTTCAACCTCCACATCTTATTTATGACCGCCGCTTCTAGCTTAAACCATATAGGTTTAGTCAGATTTTTTTTTTTTTTTTTTTTTTTTTTTTTTTTTTTTTTTTTTTTTAGCATATCCAAATTTCCGTCAATGATTCCCGGGACACTGAAAAGACCGGGTAGACAAAACTTGGTGGGCATGTAACCCCATATGGATAGCATGGAACCATCGTTTTTCGTTTTGATCTGTAGCCCCCCCGCTGGACTGGACCCCCTGAAAGGAGGGTAGGGCAGACACAGTTTTCTGTGAATATCTCGAAAACCGTAGGGTTTAGGAGGACCATTTTTTTTTGTATGTTGATCTCAAGGGGCCATGTCAACCCATTCCATAACCACTCATTTCATGTATAGCGCCACCTAGTTAAACACAAAAAAAGTAAAAATGAGGTGTTGTAATTGAAGGTATCTGTGACCTAACATAGTCAAAACTGCACGAAAATTGGAATTGTAGGATCATTATGACACCCTCTGTATGTGCACGCCAAGTTTTGTGGAATTCCTTTCATGGGGGCCACACAATAAATTAATTTATGTTACTATACACCAACTGGCCTGTAGGTGGCGGAGACAGTTTTCTGTGAATATCTCGATAACCGTGAGGGCCTAGGAGGTCCACCTTTTTATGTATGTTGGTCTTAAGGGGGCATGTCAACCCATCCCATTACCACTTATTTCATGTATAGCGCCACCTAGTTAAAAATTAAAAAAGCAAAAAAATTAGGTGTTTTCATCACAATATCTCTGGCTGACAAGGTCAAAACTGCACGAAATTAAAAGTGTAGGATCATTATGACACCCTCCGAATGCATGCCACGTTTTGTGTACTTTCGTTCATGGGGGGCCTTACAATAAAATAATTTATGTGTACATTTAGTGACGATACACCAACAAGGATTCCCGGACACTGAAAGACCGGGTACACAAAACTTGGTGGGCATGTACCCCCACATGGATAGCATGGAACCGTCATTCTTCGTTTTTGATCTGTAGCCCCCGCTGGACTGGACCCCCGAAAGGAGGGTAGGGCAGACACAGTTCTCTGTGAATATCTTGAGAACTGTAGGGATGACCGATTTTTCCAGATGTTTGCCTCCAGGGGTCATGTTAACCCATTCCATGTGCACACATGTGCATAAACAGATACACACGCGCACACACATACATTTACAGTAATCATAATGTATGACACATACTCACACAGTAGACATATGTAAATGCATGCATGCACATGCACAAACACACACATACGCAGGCAAACACACAAGCACGCATACACACACACACACACACACCCACACACATAAACATAAATTTGTACATGCACACATGCACATAATTCAAGAATTTTTCCCGCCATCTACTCCCTGAATTTTTGGTCATTGATACCGGAACACCCAACCACCGGGGTACATGAAATTTGGTGGGTATGTAGCCCCACTAGACTTTTACGGAAAAATTTAATTTCGGCCCCGGGACCACCACCAGCGACATCTAATAAGGATAGGGACGATGTTCACATGAAGTGTAATTCCCATTTCTTCTTGAAGCGAAATAAATCTGAGGATGTTTATCGACATGCCTGGTTTTACTGCAGGTACGTTAATCTTGTAATATCAATAAGGACCTAGGTAATGTTACCGTTAATGTTAGTTGATTGATGGAGGCATTTGATTGATTGCATTTGTAGAAAACTATAAATGCGGTTATACCAAACAAATTGATAGCAGCACTGTTTGTATCTTTTCGACTGTCATTTATTGCACGCTACAAAATCATTCTGTGCAATGGAAGATTTACCAACGCTACACCGGTCTGATACAGTTTTGCCTATACATGCGAGACTGAGACGCCTGTTTATTTTGTTTTAAGTGCGCATGGTGTGAGAGGGGAATCGATGTGCTTTGATTACAGCTTGGTAGTTGTAGTCTTGTGAAATTAAAAAGCACGTGTGTGTGAAGTATACAAACAATGACACGTTCATTTCGTTAATGGCTGCTTTAGCAACACACCTTAAGCTACTGTGTAGTGGGTCCCATCTAGAAGTGGCTACTTCATTCAAGGCTTTCCTTGACTCATGGAGCTGCTTGAATGTTATTACAATTTTTTGCCACGATATGGCAGTTTAAGTCCGCTTGATACTGTAAGGCGTAAGCCATTGGTTTCCAAAGGAGATTTTATTTGTGTCGCCAGCATAGCCTATTGACAATTTATGTTGTAAATAGGCCTACCTTATAATCCTACCTGTAGCTTAGGGAAGCTAACAGCTTTCTATTAGGATCTAGTTTGTTAGTTACCGTTTTGTCATAACTCCCTGTTGCATTTTTGCATTTAGAATAGCCAGAGCGTGTATATCTCAATCGGAAAATTAAACAATATCGGGTGCCTATGGACTAGGCTGGGTGAACCCAGCCTGATCTGCCCGCTATTTATTTTTTGATTTCTTAAAAGATTGAGCTTGGTCTGATGAAAGCCAGACTAGCCATGGACCTCAGTTACACAATGCAAGGGAACATGAATCAGCCTATATTTCCACTAACAATAACGGACAAAAGCTCTTCAACTTTGGCCCGTTAAAATGTGTATGAACAGTCTAGCGACGCATTTCATCAAGGCCCATTTGGACATGTCAGTTATTTGCACCACTGGTTAGATGTAAAACAGCATTTCGTTTCAGACTAGGCTACTGTTACTTAATTTGTGCATTAACAATAACGTTTCAGACTACTGTTACTTAATTTGTGCATTGCCAATAAAGTATTACATGAACTAAAGATGACTAAAATCTTATGTAGAAGAAGAAACATTCACAAAAAATCCATCCATCCAAAAATGACCTTTGTTTTTGATAGCTGTTGAAAACGGCATGGAACTGACAGAGATGTTTTTGTTTATAAAAACACAAAAAAAAAATAAATAAATAAATAACATTATGCTGATACCTTTTGCTTTTCCCAAACACAATGTAGCCTACAGGTGTAAGTGACCTTTCATCAATCCAGTTGCAATGGATGAACTGTGATTAACTGCCCTACTTGTGATTGTTTAGAGATTTTAAAGGTTTTATAACAATGCTACATCTTCTTTGGCTATTCTACAATCTATTCACCTTTTCAGCACCAGTAGGCTACTTTCTGTGCAGCCGCACACACACACTCAGGCATGCCAAACAAGCATACACAAAAGTTTCAAGAGTGGGGGATGGAGTAAAATATGGAGACAAATTGAAGTGTGATTTATTTTCGCGGAACGGATGTACAGGACTGAGCGGCGGTCATATTTTGTACCGCTATGCGGTACATCTAGTTTAGTATTGTAGTAGTAGCCTCTCTGAAACCAGGAGAAATCAAAATAATTTGCTGTTTTAAAAATACAAACATCTGTGTGAATACCTGTTTCAGTTCATAAATGATATTGGAGTAAAAAAACAAAGTACTATTACATAACATTCAGTACATCAATTGTAGTTCATTTAGACAAGCTGAATAGCAGAAGTTTTAGATTAAATCCAAACCATTTCTGCTAAACATCTGATAAACATTGTCCCAGCTTTTTCCTTCAACTTAAATTATAACGCCAGACAATCGATGTAAATGTCTATGTTGATAGATGTTGGAAATAAAAAATACCCTTGCATCGCATTGCAATAGTCATACTTTGTTCCCTGAAGTTGGTAGTAGGCATATAAGCAACGGCAGCAGCAGACTGATATTACCTAGGATTCTACTAGGTATTATGGTGGGTTTTCAGGATGTGAAGGGATGTAATCATGGGTTTCATAAAGGTTTATACTATTGCATGGGTTTTCATGTTTTAGAATAATGTAGTCATGATTGTCATAAGTCTTAATGTCACTGCATTTGCTGTGAGTAAGGTGAGGTCATTGTATCCTGTGTAGGCCAAACCAACTGTCAGAGGAGTGGGGTGAGGGGAAAAGTACTGGGGGTACCAGGATGAGAGGATCCCCTCCTTACATGGTTAGGGGAGAGTCAAGTCAAGTCTTGACAATATTTTACATATGTTACCTATGCATTACATAGGTTTGTATATAGTTTTATGCATGATGGGAAGATGGTTTCCACCAATGTAAGCAACCCTTCTTGGTACTGATTGGTGAAGGGTGTTGAGGGAGAGGAGGTGCTGGACAGGACAGGGATGAGGAGGCCACGGTGCCTTATGAGTTAGTGCCTGTCCAGCTAGGAAGAGAATATGATAAGAAGGCCTTATTTCACCTAACTTATGGTTTCCACCAATGTAAATGACCCTTCTTGGTACTGATTGGTGAAGGGTGTTGATGGAGATGGCTTGAGAGGGTGGCACTTCTCAAGGGCTGAGGAGTATAAAATATAGTGTATAGCCATCCGTAGGGGAGATCTTGTCGGGGGCCCCAGCTGATGACATCTCCTCCCTATTGCTTTGATGGTTGGTCTGAACTTTGGTTGGGCTGTACTATCATTGCAATATGGTGAATAAAGATCAACAGTCTTCGGAAAATCTTCTATCTACATTGTCTCCTTCGGATGCCTTGTTCCAGAGTGCTAAATTACTAAATAGTCAAATGGTAATTGTTAATTGGACAATTGGATTTGGAAGTGGACATTTTCTAGCCTGGAAAATCCAGACCCTGGTGATCTAGAAAGATTAAGGGTCTGGCCACGAACAATGTAATGGCCTAACTCGAGGGGCAGCACCAAGCATGCTTTTGAAAATCTCACTGCATGCAATTGGATAACACTAGACCAATGTTTACTCTGAATGATTCTGGACTTCGACACAATTGGATAACACTATGACCAATGTTTACTGACCTCCAACGTTGCAGCGCTTTCGTCATCAGTTTAGCTCGCCTCTGGCCCGCATATATATCAGATATGCCGATTTGATTGGTTCCCCAGGATGCAAGGGGTAAAAGTAACGTGCATCATTGCTCATTCCATTGTGCTCTCGCGAGAACTCTGAATTTCCAGGGTAGACATTTTCCACGACAGTATCATGATTGGAGTCGTTCCTCTTCAAGTGCTGTCTCATCATCCATTGCAGTGAAATGGAAAATAATGAATCAAGACACCACTGAGCACAACTAAATACTGATATTCACCCCAGGGGAAAATATTGCTTCTTACAACAGTCTCATCTTTCAGAAACAAAATTTAGAAAATAAACTGCTATCCTAATACTTTGTGTCCCTTAATGTGCTTTGTAAGAAATTATAAGGTGGCTTGTAACTCATACAATTAAATCCCATTTTTTAAGAGATGGACAAATTCGTATTTAATTATATTATTGATATCTACCGTCAAAATCTTCCAAAATATTTAGATATTATTTTTTGCCCACCCCTAACTTCAACTGAACAGATAACAACGGACATGCCACATTACTAACATCAAAACTGGAAGACAATGCTAGTCTTCAGGGTCACAGAAATTGCCAGGAGAAAGTGAACAACACCTTGTCCATGAAGGGAAATAGCAAGGGCCACAGTTAATAGTCATACTAACTTATGGAAAGTCACAACAGCACAGAAAGCTATAATTTACAGCTGGAAGTAGCACTGCTTGTACTGTGGAAAGGACTGCATGGGCAATATTGAAAGAGATAAAAAAGGCATTCAGAACATGTTTGATGATGGTGGATGTTATTGACCAATGTTTATAACAATACCGGTGATATTAAATGGTTCCTAGACTGTTGATGAGTGTACTATTCTGAATGTCATTTTGCCATGCTCCATTCAAAGCCCTATATATTTTTTTCGGTACAAATATGCGCTGTAGGCACCACAAATTCTTAATCTACAGAAAATTACGATTCAAATGATACCAAATATGCTTTTGCTGTATTTACTTCCACCTTTGACCCTTTTCTAGGCTAACTCACTCACTCACATTAGTGAGTTCCATTTTGGTGAATGGATGAAGAGAGACTATTTGATTACATGGATTTGCATACTGTGAATAAATTAAAAGCCCAGACAAAACAGTAATAATATAAGATAGAATTACATATCAGGGCTTTCTGGAAATTATTGGGTTACACTTTACTTGACAGTATCGACATAAGAGTGACATGACACTGTCATGAACTTGTCATAAACAAGTCATAAACGTTTATGACATAACGCTGTCATTAAGTGTCATTCGGTTTTTGTCATAACAAATTAGGGTTAGGATTAGGGTTAAAGTTAGGGTTAGGGATAGGGTTAGAGGTTAGGGTTAGGGTTCATGTGTCATGACATTGTCATGTATTCATGACAGTGTCATGTCACTCTTATGTCGATACTGTTATGTCGATAGTGTTACCAATTATTGTCTCCATGTTTAGGCTTTTGTGAAGTCCATTTTGTTGAGTAGGCTTATCAGAGTGGTGATTAATGACAGGGCTAGTGAAGACTAAACACAAGTAAACAGTTTATCCACCTCTGAAATGTCAGAAATAGAGTTTATACCACATTTATTCAAGTTTATCGACTGCTCAAAGAGGTAACATTCAAGAATCATACTGTATTATCCACATTCACAATATGTACACTCATCAACAGTCTAGGAACCATTTAATATCACCGGTATTGTTATAAACATTGGTCAATAACATCCACCATCATCAAACATGTTCTGAATGCCTTTTTTATGCATGGCATAGTCCACCTTACCGTAATCACAGGAATCATAGTTTACCCACCTCTTATTTTACCACTACACCCCTGATTTACAGTGTTAAATCATCTGGATTTCCTCGTGTTTTCTTGTATCCCGCATGTCTTCACCGTTTTAGGAGTCAGCCAAACTCCTGGTCTTGACCACAAGGAGAAAGAAAAAAACACACACACACACACACGCACACACAGCTCCTTCTACACTGCCTCACTCACTCACACGTTACCACACTTTCAGGAACATAATCCAGCATAATTCCCAGAAAAATAATTTTTCTTGGAGCTCACAGAGCAGGCCTTGCTGACACAATGACTTAGCGTGCGGGGGACAGGGGTGGTGGTTTCAGAGTGTGTGTGTGTGTGGGGAGGGGGGGTGTTGAAGGGGGAGTCCGGGTGGCCCCCATACTCCCGATTTACTCACAGCTTAGTTAGGTCCTTCTCAACAGCCCCGGAGTTTGGGATACTCGCCAGCGCCCCCTCAGGTCATAGTAAGGCACACAGAGCTGGCTGAGGGAATAGGTGAGGACAGGGCGTGCAGGCCTGCGATCACACACAGACTGCTGTTGCACCCATCACACACACGGTGAGTGTAAAAGAGCTGAGAAGGTGTGTAGTACCACTATCTGCCACAGAGAGGAGCTCTTCATGAGAGAAGGGTTACAGTCGGTGGGTCTCATAAAATTAGAATATCGTGGAAAAGTTAACCCCCCCCCCTACTTTTTTTAAAAAAAAAAAATAAATCTTTCATATATTTTAGATTCATCAGATATAAAGTGAGATATTTCAAGCAATTTTTAGTTTTAATCTTGATTATTATGGCTTACAGCTCATGAAAACCCCAAAATGAGTCTCTCAAAATGTTAGAATAAAGAGGTTATAATACAGAAATGTCGACCATTTGAAAATAAATGCTTTCGCACAAATTACTGCATCAATGTGGTGCAGTATGGAGGCAATCAGCTGTGGCACTGCTGAGGTGTTATGGAAGCCCAGGTTGCTTTGCCTTAAGGTTGTCTGTATTGTTGGGTCTGCTGTCTCTCATTTTCCTCTTGACAATGCCCCATAGATTCTCTATGGGGTTCAGATCAGACCAGAGTATCGAGTCTGGCCATTCAAGCACAGTAATTATGGTAAGCAAACCAGTTACTAGCAGTTTTGGCACTGTGCGGCGCAGGTGCTGAAAAAATGAAATCAGCATCTCCATGAAACTTGTCAGCAGATGGAAACATGAAGTTCTCTAAAATCTCCTGATAGAAGGCTGCATTGACTTTGGACTTGATAAAGCACAGTGGACCGACACCAGCAGATGACAGTCCACTCCCTGTGAAGTTCCCCCAAGTTCTTGAATAGACTGTCATCCCTGTTGATTGCACACCTTTTCCTACCACACTCTTCCCTTCCAATCAACTTCCCACAAATATGCTTTCATACAGCACTCTGTGAACACCATGCCCACCTTCTGTGGCTTACCCTCTTTGTGGAGGGTATCCATGAGTGCCTTCTGGACAACTATCAAGTCTGCAGTCTTTCCCATGATTGCGGTTGTGTTTACTGAACCAGACTAAGGCTCAGGACACATTTCTTTCCTCATTCCTCTTAGAACTTCATTCTAATTTTTAAAACAATTTTTTTTTTCATTTATATCTAATGAATCTAGAACATATGAAAGATCCACTTTTTGAAATAACAGAGGGAAAATGTATTTTTTCCACAATATTCTAATTTTTTGAGACCCACCTGCAAATCTGAGCTGATGTTTTGCCCCTTGAGTGTCTTTCAACCAACTTTTGATTTTAACATGATCAGCCCAGTACTTAACTAATATTCTGATTTTGCCACCTAAAAGTGCTTCTGAAGGACTGTCTGGGTGAAATACATTGATTTTTGACATGGATATTACCCTAGTTATACACAGTGGGACTTCAGGAAGAAAAGGACACCACACTTAACAAGATTAGCTACTTTCAAAGGTAGTTAGAAAACTGAAACATTAAGTTTTTCAGAATTTTCAACATGCAAGGTCAGTTCAAATGCTGAAATCAATGCCCTACCCATCAGGAAAAAGGTATACACTGAAGCACTGACAAATGTTTAAACAAATTATGAAAGTCTTGGACTCTTGGAGTTTCTGCTCATCCATCTCATGTCACACATTGGCCTAAATTACAGTGAAAAAGCAGCAAAACTACAGCTCTCATGCTCACAGCTACAGGCATAAATATTTTAGGCATAATTAGTGATGAACAGCTGAATACTGCAATTACAGGTAATGGCAGACACATTCTTACAGGTCATCAAGCTGCCTGTGCCTTGATTAGTGGCACACCCTAAGGGTGTTGTCCAAGGTGTGTGTGTGACTGCACTGTGCTCGTGTGTGTGTGTTTGTGTGTGACTGTCTGTGTGTGGGTGGTGACTGGCTGACGTCTCCAGAGCGCATCTGTCTTTAATGTTTGGTGTTTATAAAACGGGTGCTGAAGCATCTATGCCTTGGCCTGACTGTGCGGATTTCCGAATGTGTATGTTTGCATATGAATCATACACTTACTGATACCCAATCTACTTAAGCCACACATGTAAGCTAAGAGAAAGAGCCTTGAAACTGGATCATTGTCTTTAGTCGCATTAGTATACCATAAGCACCTGCAAGACTCCGGAGTGCAGGGTGACTGAGCCGCATACAGTAAAAAGCACCTCACGTGCCCTCCTAAGCCTCCTCCCTCTCCCTCTCTCTCAGACAGGCCCAGACAGCGCCAGACAGAGACATGTGGGGAATGTGCCCCTTTAGGGGTCGAATTAGACACATTTATCATTAACTAGATGTACCGCATAGCGGAACAAAATATGACCGTCGCTCAGTCCTGTACATCCGTTCCGTGAAAATAAATCACACTTCAATTTGTCTCCATATTTTACTCCATCCCCCACTCTTAAAACTTTTGTGTATGCTTGTTTGGCATGCCTGAGTGTGTGTGTGCGGCTGCACAGAAAGTAGCCTACTGGTGCTGAAAAGGTGAATAGATTGTAGAATAGCCAAAGAAGATGTAGCATTGTTATAAAACCTTTAAAATCTCTAAACAATCACAAGTAGGGCAGTTCATCACAGTTCATCCATTGCAACTGGATTGATGAAAGGTCACTTACACCTGTAGGCTACATTGTATTTGGGAAAAGCAAAAGGTATCAGCATAATTTTATCTATTTATTTATTTATTTATAAACAAAAACATCTCTGTCAGTTCCATGCCGTTTTCAACAGCAAAAACAAAGGTCATTTTTGGATGGATGGATTTTTTGTGAATGTTTCTTCTTCTACATAAGATTTTAGTCATCTTTAGTTCATGTGATACTTTTATTGTCAATGCAAAATTAAGTAACAGTAGTCTGAAACGTTATTGTTAATGCACAAATTAAGTAGTCTGAAACGAAATGCTGTTTTACATCTAACCAGTGGTGCAAATAACTGACATGTCCAAATGGGCCTTGATGAAATGCGTCGCTAGACTGTTCATACACATTTTAACGGGCCAAAGTTGAAGAGCTGTTGTCCGTTATTGTTCGTGCAAATATAGGCTGATTCATGTTCCCTTGCATTGTGTAACTGAGGTCCATGGCTAGTCTGGCTTTCATCAGACCAAGCTCAATCTTTTAAGAAATCAAAAAATAAATAGCGGGCAGATCAGGCTGGGTTCACCCAGCCTAGTCCATAGGCACCCGATATTGTTTAATTTTCCGATTGAGATATCCACGCTCTGGCTATTCTAAATGCAAAAATACATCAGGGAGTTATGACAAAACTCTAACTAACAAACTAGATCCTAATAGAAAGCTGTTAGCTTCCCTAAGCTACAGGTAGGCTTATAAGGTAGGCCCATGTACAACATAAATTGTCAATAGGCTATCTGGCGACACAAATAAATCTCCTTTGGAAACCGATGGCTTACGCCTTACAGGATCAAGCGGACTTAAACTGCCATATCGTGGCGAAAAGTTGTAATAAAATTCACGCAGCTCCAAGAGTCAAGGAAAGCGCGAATGAAGTAGCCACTTCTAAATGGGACCCACTACACAGTAGCTTAAGGTGTGTTGATAAAGCAGCCAGAACGAAATGAAGGTGTCATTGTTTGGATACTTCACTGTGCTTTTTAATTTCGCAGACTACTACCAAACTGGAATCAAAGCACATCGATTCCCCTCTCACACCCTGCACGCACTTAAAACAAATAAACAGGCGTCTCAGTCTCACGCATGTATAGGCAAAACTGTATCAGACCGGTGTAACGTTGGTAAATCTTCCATTGCACAGAATGATTTTTGTAGCACGTGCAACAAATGACAGTCAAAAGATACAATTACAGTGCTGCTATCAATTTGCTTGGTATAACCGCATTTAGTTTTCTACAAATGCAATTAATCAAATTGGCCTCCATCACTCAACCAACGCTAACGGTAACATTACCTAGGTCCTTATTGATATTATAAGATTAAAGTACCTGCAGTAAAAGCCAAACATGTCCGATAAACATCCTCAGATTTATTTCGGCTTCAAGAAGAAATGGGCTAGGAAATGCAGCCATGATGATGATGATGAATATTTGGCTTTCTTTTAAAGGAGAATTCCGGTGTGATATTGACCTAAAGTGTATTGAAACATGATACCGAGTGTGAACGTATGTCTCATATTCCCATCTCGGCTTGTCCCCTGCACTCCAAAATCTGGCGCTAGTTAGCCGATGCTACCAACAGCTTTTTCAATAGTGGTGCTTCGGCATCGGGGTAGCCATCAGTAGGTTGTAATACCGATAGTATGTGGGTGCCTGTGTGTGTGGTCATGTGTATATGTGTGCACCGCCATCTACAGGCCAATGAGTGTACAGTCACTAAATGTACACATAACCTAATTTTTTTAGACCCCCATGGATGAAATTCTACGAAACTTGGCATACCCCCAGAGAATGCCAGGTCAATCATACACATAAAATTTGGTGCAGTTCTGAACATCTTAACTGAAGATAGGGGCGGTTAAAGCAGAATAATATTGCATTTTAATTTTTTTACCAGAGGGGTGCAAATCACAAATGAGTGATTATGGGCCAGGCTGATGTGGGCCCTTGAGACCAACATAGCATAAAAGATTCTTCATCCTCAGTGCCACGGTTCAGGTAGTTATTTAGGAAAAACTGCTTTTTTTATGGTTCGGGGCCCAGCACGGGAGTGGCCCCGGGACGAACAATTTTTTTTCCGTAAAAGTCTAGAGGGGCTACATACCCACCAAATTTCATGTGCACTGGTGTTTCGTGTCCCGGTATCGTTGACAAAAAATTCAGGAAGTAGATGACGGAAAAAAAAAAAAAAAAAACTTTGACAATCATTATATGACCGGATCAGCTTAGCTTCACTAGCGGTGGTCATAATTAACAGACTTAGATTTTGATTTTCCTATGGAGCCCATATCAGTGAAAACTTTCCACAGCTTTGTGAGTTGAGTAATTACTGTGAATTCGCAGTAATAGCATCAGCATAAAATTCAGACTTTGTTTTCTGTACCTTTTAATTAGCCTGATTACGAAAGTATATGTATTTATCATAATCACAAGACAAAGTTGACCTCTTAAACTTTCTAAACCATTTATCACGTTGTCTAATGAGATCCAGAATGTTAGAAGTCATCCAAATTGCACTTAATTCTGGTTTCCTTCGTTGGTGCAGCATTATCAAAAGCAGCTATAAAGTGCTGTTTGAACAAAGTCCAAGCCCCATCAACATCATTGCTTCCTAAAACATCTGACCAATCCGAAAGCCTTTCTTTAAACTCATCAGCTGTGTAATGTTTAGTGCATCTGTACCTAATGGAACTATGGTTACCAGTCTTCTTTAGTGATTTAGATACCTTGCGTGTCCAAAAAGTGATGTTACGATCACTCAAAGCAATATCATAACTTTATTTATGGACTTAAATGTTTGGATTTGGAAGTGTGGATTTGAGTTAATACTAATGTCTGGTGAAAATTTCATGTTGGAAATATACTTACTGAAAGAAAATGTTGACGCATTCAATACTTATTTCCGCTGCTGTAGATAGATAGATAGATAGATAGATAGATAGATAGATAGATAGATAGATAGGTAGATAGATAGGAGAGGAGCGGACGAGAGAATGGGTGGAGAGGAGATGATTGACCCTAAGGGTGTTGTCCAAGGTGTGTGTGTGTGCACCGTGTGTGTGTGTGTGTGTATGTGTATGTGTGTGTGTGTTTGTGTGTGACTGTCTGTGTGTGGGTGGTGACTCTCTGGCGTCTCCAGAGCACATCTGTCTTTAATGTTTGGTGTTCATCAAAATGGCTGCTGCAGCACGTATGCCTCAGCCTGACTGTGCTGATTTCTGAATCCATGATTGATGATATTGCGTTTCTGCTAGCTGGCTGCTGATTGCTACCAGAGATCAGTGAGGCTCTACTCACAGGCACAAAAGGCTCCAGAGAGGCGAGACAGACACGGTGACTTCCCATGAGTCAGTTTTCCCGGTAGCACGGATGAAACTGTAGAAAAGTATTTTTAAGCCATTTTTAAGCCATTGATCATCTGGTTTGTGTTTGCATTCCTCACACATTTGCTTACAGTGCCCTCTAAAGGTCAAGGTGTTAAGCAACAGACAGTATAAGTCACTGTTGAATCAGAGCAGATCACATCCTGAGATAAGTCCTGAGATAGCAAAATAAAAACAGAATATTTTGTCGCGACACTTGACTTAATGGTCTAAATATTTTTTATTTTATGTGCAGTAAATGTTTTGACCCTTCAGGTCTTCGTCATCTTTAATCATCATCACCATCATCACCATCATCATCATCATCATCATCATCATCTTCTTCCTCATCCCCCTCCTCCTCATTCTCCTAATCATTGCCTCATGTTATCGTTCTCCCACTGCAGACATCCGCGAGGCGGCATTCGTGTACGCCATCACGGCGGCGGGCGTGGTCCATGCTGTCACCCAGGCCTGCAGTATGGGCGACCTGCTCCAGTGCGGCTGCATCACTAGCCATGGCCCCCCCGCTGCGGACCACCACCCGACGACGCCCCTGACCCCCGCTCTGGCCCAGGAGGGGCCCTGGGAGTGGGGAGGCTGCGGGGATGATGTGGAGTTCGGCTATCAGATATCCAGACAGTTCACCGACTCCAGGAGGAGGAGGGGCAAGAGTGACATCAGGACTTTGATTGACCTGCACAACAACGAGGCAGGAAGGCTGGTAGGTTTGAGTCTTAGGATCAGTTTAGAGCTAGATGTAGTTGTAATAATGTAACTATTGGCAGTGCAGACCATCCTTTATCTCATTGGGTATACTATACACACCACACACACAAACACACAATATACAAGTATACAATATGACTGCAAATGAGTTTTTATATACAAGTATACAATATGGCTTCAAATGTTTCAATATGCAAGTATACAAAATGGGTTCAAATGTTCAGGGCAGATATGTTTGTGATCAGGGCATTGTTAGAGCATGAGTTAACAAGTTACGTAACAGCGTTGTGAGGCGTTTTCCGGAATAGCATGACACAAACATACATTTCAGAGACATTCCAGTCTGGTGGCTTTAGGTGGATTCCCAGACACATGGGTCTAAAGTTGGGTAGGAAATCATTTTTACAGTGTGGAGTGAGATCAGTGCGCTGCAGTGTGATTTGTGTTGGACCCGACATGGTCTGCACACTCATCACTGGCGATAATAAATCCCCTACATCCCCTATGCTCACCTCAAATCACCGTCTCAGACACACACACACACACACACACACACACCATGAACCTGCTGACATGTAGGCACATAAACATATGGATACACACATGCACGTTGTACATACAAAAACACACACACACACACACACACACACACACACACACACACATACACATGCACACCCAAGCCGGTACTGACCTGCACATGCATACACTCTCACATGCACACACACGAACCAAGACGCACGTGTGCACTTGCACACAGTTTCGGAAGTGTACACATGTGCACACACACACTAGCTAGCAGCTCAGCTGTAAAGCATTTTAATTAAAATGTGTTGGGAGATATGGGGGGGTTCATCTATCAGAGGATCATTACCACTAAGGTATATCTGAACCATCTCCGGCCCCCCACTCTCCTCTCCTCTGCTCTCCTCTCGTCTTCTCTGGGAACTGTTGAGTGAAGAGTGGAGTGAGGGGGAGAGAGGGAGAGAGAGATGTGGGAGGTGGAGTGTTGAAGTGGAAAGATGAGGAGATGATGATATTACTCTAAGAATGGAGGGACAGAGAGATAATGAATGAAAGGAGAGATTTAGAGAGGAGTTGGAGCCATAAATTATTTTGGGATTTCTTATCTTTCTTATCTGTGTGTGTGTGTGTGTGTGAGAGAGAGAGAGAGAGAGAGAGAGAGAGAGAGAGAGAGAGAGAGAGAGAGCAGAAGTGTTAAGTGCATGTGCCTCTATGTGTGTATATCTGAATGTACATCATGCTTATGTTTATTTTTGTATGCATATTAAATATGTGTGTGTATATGTTTGGTGTGTGTGTGTGTATGTGTGTCATTGTGTTTTGTGTGTGTGGCTCCTTGTGTATCTGCCATCACATAACACATTTTATATTCCTTTTAAATTTGTGTTTGTGTGTGTGTGTGTGTGTGTGTGTGTGTGTGTGTGTGTGTGTGTGTGTGTGTGTGTGTGTGTGTGTGTGTTCTCAGCCGGTGAGCAGCTTCATGCGTGTTGAGTGTATTTTCCTATTAAATTTGTGTTTGTGTGTGTGTGTGTGTGTGTGTGTGTGTGTGTGTGTGTGTGTGTGTGTGTGTGTGTGTGTGTTCTCAGGCGGTGAGCAGATTCATGCGTGTTGAGTGTATATTCCTATTAAATTTGTGTGTGTGTGTGTGTGTGTGTGTGTTCTCAGGCGGTGAGCAGCTTCATGCGTGTGGAGTGTAAGTGCCATGGCCTGTCAGGCTCGTGCACACTGCGGAGCTGCTGGAGGAAGATCCCCCTCTTCCGCCAGACGGGCGATTGGCTGCTCGAGCGCTTCAAGACCGCCGTGCAGGTGATGGGCAGCAACGATGGCAAATCCCTGATCCCGCTCCATCCGGGGGCCCCGCCAATCCAGCCCCATGACCTCATCTACTCCGCTGAGTCACCTGACTTCTGCCTGGCCAATCGGAGGTTGGGGTCAGAGGGCACGCAGGGGCGCGTGTGTAACGGGATGTCCACGGGTCCCGTGGCGCCCGACGGGCCGGGGGCGTGCGACTCACTGTGCTGTGGGAGGGGTCACCGGGAACACACACTGGTGTACGAGGAGAACTGCGTGTGTCGCTTCCACTGGTGCTGTGTGGTCCAGTGTCAGAGGTGCTCGGTCCGCCGAGACGTCAGCTTGTGTCTCTGAGTAGACGTGCCAACAGCAGGAACGTCTCAAACTAGCAAACTCCTGAGAACAAGGGCAAGGTTGTTCCTATCAAAAAATGTGGGCCTTTTTGTGCTGTGCATGGAGAACTGAAGCTATTGCATCCTGGGACATGGGAAGAGGAGTTGCATAGGCTACTTTATATGTCCACAAGGCATTGATATCATGTGTGCTCTACCAAAGCAGATTGCATTGCCTTACCCTTTTGGTTGGGCAGCTGAAACAAAGCTTATAGGTCTTACCTTGGTGAAAAAAGTGGCTTGTTTTTACAGGCAAATAAAATTAAACATGGAGTACTCACAAGTCCAACCATGGAATCTGCTCGCTAGCCAATCAGATATGGACTGAGGAATAAAGGAATCTCCACATAAACCTCAAGCTCACCTCCCTGGGAAGGAAAGAAAAAAAAGATCGTTTGGATTGTTGCCAAGTCCGTTGAAATCGTGTCAGTATAAACAACATCGCATAAGATGCTCTCAGGACCCTGAGAGACTACTGCTACTACTGCCAATAAGGGTTTTAAGGGTAATGTTTAGAGGAAAGGTCTGCTGAGATGGCAACACTGCCACCATGCAGTGAAGCAAAATTAAGTTCATAAAAGGCACAGTTTCTGAGAACTGAAGAGAACACAGACACACAAACACACATGCACATTCACACAAATCCACATGCACATTCACGCACACACACACACACACACACACACACACACACACACACACACACACATGGACTGAGGGAGGACCAAAAGTCTTATGGCTTTGCAAAGCAACATGTTAATGAATGTAATGAACTGTATTGACATTCCTGGTGTCTCGTTTAGAGCAAGAAGCCAACTTTCTGAATGTAAGAATCATTCAGGCTCTGGTGTGGAGAGGGACTAGCTTGTGTGCCGCCTGTCTTCTCTGTATTGGCATCCATGGAAAACAGCCTTGGCTTTATCAGGGTTGAGTTGTGTTACCAAAGATTATGTCGGTCAGGATGAAGGAGGTGAATTTCTAGATTTGGGAATGTGCCTGTTCTTCTTGTTCCTTGTACGTTATTAAGATCTTTTGGTGTGGCCTATGTGCTTATATGGGTGTAATTTGTTTTGGGTGGCTGAAATGATGACAAATATATCAAGATCACATCAGCTGTTTTTCTTTCTTGCTGCAGCCACTCCCCATCTCCCCCAAAATATCTTCTGAAAAAAATAAACAAAAATTTGGCTTACACTGCTGCGGACAAGCTGTGCCCATGCAACTACATTGTAGAATGCTGCAGCCTGCTGTTCAGTTGAGTGTGGTGCAGCAAATAGGACAGAAACAATGCTTTCTCTCTTAAACTGTGATGCTGTTCATGTTTACTTAACATCCAAGTGTTTGCAAGTTGAAAAGTGGAATTACTGTTGCATCACCTCTGTTTTTGTTCTGACGTCTTATTCTTATGATTTATTCAGCATATATTGCAAAAAAAACACATATATTACTAGGTCCACATGCCACCATTTTATGTGTAACTTGAGTGGATGAATGGTCTTCGCAACAGATGGTTCATGTGTTGCAGCAGGCAACCCTTGAATTTAGAGTAAATGTTGTAAGAGAGGTGCAGTCACGATTTGTACCACTAGGTGGAGAAATACTATTGTGAGAAGCACAAGAGACACAGGCACCTTTCCCCTACATATCTTTCAATGTATAAAATGTTGTTGAAGAAGCTGCTTTTGATTTGTCAATCAGTGATTTTTTTTAGATAAAAAAACTATTCAAAAACTTGTTTAACAACACATCTTTCTTGCATCTTTCTTGCATGTTACCCCCCCCCCCCTCATACTTGAATTTGATGGGCTACTGCTTTTAAGCCTACACCGATTAATGTAAGGTTTGATTGCTTAAGTGCTGCAAACACGTTGATTTACATCAGGTGTCCATCATTACAGTAAAGTAGGCTAGTCTAAACAAAGGATGAGAGGGACTGTCTGAGGCAGCCGTGGCCTACTGGTTAGCACTTCGGACCTGTAACAGGAGGCACGGCTGAAGTGCCCTTGAGCAAGGCACCTAACCCCTCACTACTCCCCGAGCACCGCTGTTGATGCAGGCAGCTCACTGCGCCGGGATTGGTGTGTACTTCACCTCACTGTGTATACACTGTGTGCTGTGTGTGTTTCACTAATTCATGGATTGGGATAAATGCAGAGACCAAATTTCCCTCACGGGATCAAAAGAGTATATATACTTATACTTATACTTAAACAAACGCGTCATATAGAATATTAAATGTTGTTTCCCTTTACTATTGCAAAATCCACAAATACATCGGCAACCATGAGTAAAAATAGAAAACTTAAACTCACCGTATCACCCTTTACCTCAGCTTGGGTAGACCATGCTCATTTTGAGGCGCTGTGGTAGGTGGAGAGGACTGTCCATCATCTCATCGTGAGCAGGTTGGTAGAATGGAGGGGGCTAATCTCGGTTTACAGGTTTACAGCCACTGCATTTTTTGCCTGGCTACAAATCTCTGGCCCTGCCCATTCCATGCGCTCAGCTCTGCGAGTTCAGTAGGGTGCTGCCGCAGGAGGACTTAACGCGTCGCATACGGACATAGACCTGTGCGCCAAACCGCTTCAACCGCTATATCACACACACCGTAACCATCAATGGACGTGGATCTGTGATTTTCAACCGCACCGTTCCAGCGCAGTCCCCGGGACGCAAGGCGAGGCACAGCATTCCGTTAGGCCGGTGCGTGTTGGTCTCCGACAGAAGAGATGGGCACGGTGCTGTCGATCTCCCCCACCTCAAGGAAGGGGGGTGTCCTGGATGAAAAGCCCGATGCGGGACATGCGGCAAGTGGAAAAACAGAGAAAAGTCTAAAGCGCCATTCGGTATTAATATCAGCCCTGACGTGGAAGCGCCTTGTCGCTGCCTCGGCAAAGAAAAAGAGTGCCAAGAAAGTGAACCCGAACCCTCCCATCACTCAGGCCAACAACCCAGTGGACCAACTGAACAGCGAAAATCTCAAGAAATCTCAGCAATCGGGGTCGGAGCGCAAAGCATCCAAGCCAGGACCACTCGCCGTGCCTGTACCGACGGTACCTGACCAAAGCCGACGGGGCAATCAGACGCAGACCGTCCAACAAAATGCCAAGCAGCTGATCGCGGTCCAAAAGCAGCCCAGCAGTCGTTCACTCATCTCTCCCAGAAGGGTCATTGTCCAGGCATCCACTGGGGAGCTGCTGCGCTGCCTGAGCGAGTTTATGTGCCGACGGTGCTACAAATTAAAAGAGCTCAGTCCCAACGAGATCATATTGTGGTTCCGAAACGTGGACCGCTCTCTGCTGATTCAAGGGTGGCAGGACCAAGGCTTCATCACACCTGCCAACCTGGTGTTTGTCTACATGCTCTGCAGAGAAGCCGTGACGGAGGACATCTCCACTGAATACGAGCTGCAAGCCACCTTTCTCACTTGCCTCTACCTGGCTTACTCCTACATGGGCAACGAGATATCTTACCCACTCAAGCCTTTCCTGGTGGAGACTAACAAGGAGGTGTTTTGGGAGCGGTCGCTGCGGGTGATTGACAAAATGAGTGCCAAAATGCTGCAGATCAACTCTGACCCGCACTTCTTCACCGAGGTGTTTCAGGACCTGAAAAACGAGGGGGGATCAAAGGACAGTAACGGGAAATGGACAAATAACCTGGACCGTTAAGGTGAACATCATCCAGGGGAGAGAGAGAAAGAGAGAAGCTATTTGATACCTCTCCGAACCCCGTCCTTTGAGAGGGGATTGAATGTAAGCACCGGCGGTTGACTGTGGAACGGTGCCATGCACCACAGCCGGTATATGAAGAAGGGACTATGGGGGCCCGCTTCACCCCTGAGAGATTTTCTCCATGTTGTTACATGTGTATAATAAACCACCACGGTGATCCTGTGAATGTCAGACCACCGGAAGCTCTGGGGTTTTAGGGGGATAGCGCTACTGTACTCTTTGCATGCTTACAAAGTATTCTAACTGTATCTCCATCGTGGCTTTTTAAAGAAAAACAAAACGGCTACCTGGTGCAAGGCTTCAAGTGGGGGAAGTGAAGTGTTAGCTAGTATGTCAGTGTTCGGGTAATTTATTTCAGTATTCATTTCTCTTCGTGGCTTGGGGGACAGCGTTTTGACGCCGCTCTCCAAGGTGCTGGCCTAGGCTATGGCATACACAGCACACGTCTACTGTGGCGCCTGAAACTCTCTATCTGAACGTTGAATGTACAATTTTACAACAAAAAAGAATCTTTGCCGTCATATGTGCCAATTGTTATAGTATAAAGCGTAATGTTTTATAATGTACATTTCAGAAATATATCAATACAGCCAAATTCTGGCGTGTTGCAATTTATTTGTCAATTTCAGGTCTATTTAGAAGGTGAACATGTTAATGCAATTAGCTCATTTCAGTGGACTGTCTACTACCTATCTGCCTTTTTTTTTTCTGTTTCTCGTTTTGCACCACTATCATGAAAAGGAAACCATTTTTTAGCATTAGGCTATGCCGCAGTCAGTTATAGTCTAGCCTACTGTTGCGTCAGCGAGCTGCTAAATATTTGAAAATCTAATTCTGAGGTTTTCATAATTCAAAAGCAGGGAGCGCATGTTATATTTATGGCATTATTTTCATTTCTTGGCATACAAGGGGTTCGTTTTGTGGATTCTTTCGTTACTTGGGCCTGTACGCCAGGGCTGGCTTATACCACACAGGGCGCAACAGTGTGTGGTAATGAGGAATGGAATCTTTACGTCATTGTCTTTTGGGCCTCAAAGCAAATTTCTGCTCTGGAAGGAAGCGAAAATATCTCTCTGAAAATGTCCTGGGAGCGATGCTGAACTACTTTACCAACAGGTGACACTCATTTTCAAATGTTGTCACCTGTAGGATCATAAAATAATTGAGGCACAGCAGTGACGTGCTAAAACTGGGACAGATAGCCTATCCAGCATCTATAACGCGTTCAGCTATTCACCACAGATATTTGACATAGGTTAACCTGGTGAACCTGTTGCCTCCACTTCAACAATGCCAAAGCCTAGATTGTCATTGCCGAGGAGTGTATCGTTTCTGTGAAACGAGAGAAACGGTCGTCATATTTAGCCCCGTGTCGTGACCATGTTGTCCTTGGAACATGAGCGCGCTCTCCCGCTGTCGCTGCCCACGGTGCTGAAAATGAAGCCCAGATGCTTGCAAGCGAGAGCCCACGTTATTCATTCTAATCCATATCACAGTATAATTACAGCAATTGTTTAGTGACTCGATTCATTGTGAGCTATTGATATTTATGCCATGTTAGACCCGCAGCATGCCTAGTGGCCAACACGTGTGAGTTAGCCTATGTTCTGTAAATGGCAAGAGGAGGAAAACAATTGAATTGAAGTAGACAACTCAAAAATAGTCCAGGTAACTTCTGTAAAATTGTCAGATAGCCTATGTATAACGTTTATGATAGATCTTTGAAGGGGCTACCAAACTCAAATAGGGTAGGCTGCTACAGAATAATGTGGTTGGATTTAAGACATGCCAACAAGCTAAAGTCATGTTTCGTGTGGTAGGAATTTAAAAATGCATTCAAGCTGAATTTATATGGGGAAAACTGTTCAAATTAACTTTTAAAACGAATCTGTTTAACTTTTAAAACTTGCGTTTCTTAAGTCGCAGTGGTGTAGCCTAGTGCAGATGCTATAGGTTACTATAAAATGGCCTCAGGGAAAGGATGACTCACTGGTGGGGAGTAAGAAGCTGTTGGCTGGAATCAAGAGCAAGAGCCCACAGAATTTGTGAATAAAGCACGTGGGCCGGCTGTTCGCTCTCTTGATTGGCTGGAATTTGCTGCAGTCTGATGGAAGTGTCGCCGTGACGGAGGGCTCTGCAGCGCCGATCGCGCGCCGGGCCATAGGAATTCATATTCTAGGACTGCGAGCCGCATTCCTCCTGTCACTATGGCAACGGCGGATGTGGGGTGCATGAGCAGGATTGCGCGTGGGTATTTTGGAGCGCTGCAGATGTGTGCATGCTGGTAGGCTAGACTTTGCTAAGGAACAGACATGACGCCTCAAGCAGATGTTTAAAAGTAGCCTATAACCAATGCACGAGAAAGAAATACAGCATCCAGAAATACATCTTCTCCTAATCCACTTGTGCCATCAACAATGCTCTTTCAAATAGTCAATAGCCTACTACAGCCCCTGGCCTAATGCACCGGCACAAGCATTTATAGGCTACAAGTGATAGTGAATGAGAGCATAGTTCGATAGGTGATAAAACACGGTTTTCCGCGAACCACACGGATAGCGCTGAATAGTGTTTGAAGCGGATCTCCTTGCCCTTAGCTCATCATTAGGTAAGTCAGTTACATAATTTCGTACCGCATTCGTCGTGTAGCTTAGTCGGTGCGAGCGTGGGCTCACTCTCCGCAGAAACCGCAAGAATGCAAGTTGTCATGGAGACGGTGACCAGGCAGCGGCAGCGAGGAGTCAGAGTGCAGAGGCAAAGACAGGTGGAAACATCAATAATTCATCTTAAATCATGATGGTTGTCCCTATTTTTAGATTTTAACATGTTTTGTACCACACTGGGTAGTGCTGAAATGTAGTCTATCATTTGCGCAGAATCATATAGGCTAATCTTACATAGAATGGGGGTTTGAATCTAAATACTATAGCCTACAGCTGTCTACATCCTGACTTGGGTTCACTGTTTATTTGGCATATCCGGCCATTTAAAGAAAACATAGGCTGCTGTATACAGTAAAAATACCACTTCTCTATACATTTCTCCTAAATTGAGGTGTTACTTGTTGATGAGACTATTTAAGTTTGATATGGTCTCCATGTGCATACTTGCATGATACAATTTAATCTCAGACAGGTTCAAATTTATAATACACTTATAACTCAAAGGCCAGGGAAGGGTCATAAATATGGAAGAGGTTTCAATTCTATTGTCCCCAGTCAGATAAAGGAATGGCTGGCACTTTATGTAATGAACGGTGTTACGTCTTCACAAGCCAGTTGTTGGGGATGAAGACACTAATCAGGTATCACTCGGCCTCTGTCACATCCCCGGATCCCGGATGACTTTCCATGTCCTTGCTGGCCCTTGCTAATATAAGGTACAGGTAGGTAAGGTAAAGTCAGAACATAATCCTGAGATTATCAGGTCAACATCACCGTCATAGCTCCACGTTACAGTAATATATCAGATTGAGGATTGTCATGTTAATCAAGGAGGATGGGTTAATCTTTTCAAATGGAGGATTGCCTGACATGGAGGATCCATGTCATCTTTGAATATGTCAAAGTGCTGAGATGAAGAATGGGTGGGTAGTTAGTTAGAGTGTTTATGTGTTTGTTGCCTAAAGAAAGCCTCTTGAGCGAATAATAATCAAGGCACTTGAGATCAGACTAGACTCACACACACTTACATATTCACATTCACAGGTTTTCTCTGAAAAAGGCATTTGTCTGAATGGCAGCATGCGATGCTCAAAAAACATCATTCAGCATTGTGCCTTTCCAGTTGTGCAAGCTGCCCATGCCATAGGCACTAATGCACACCATACTGTTATAGATGCTTGCATTTTAACTTAGCACTAATAATAAGTTGGATGGGCCATCTCCTCTTTAGCATGGAGGATGTAGAGTTCATGATTTACAAAAGAATTCCAAATTAATTAGTGTTACCACAGGACAGTTTTCCACTTTGCCTCAGTCCATCTTAAATGAGCTGAGACCCAGATAAGACAAAGACAGATATGACATTTCTGGATCATGTCTAAGTATGCTTTTTCTTTGCATGGTAGAGTTCTAACCAGGAGCCTCAAACTGTGTTCATAGACAATGTTACCGGAAGTTTTCCTGAACCCATACAATGATTTTCTTTCCAGAGACAGGTCTGGACAGGCCAGGTCCCAAAGATCACGGCCATACAATTCTGTTTTTCAGCCCTGCCCCATGTTTACAAAGATTTCTATGTTTTTTCTTTGTATTTTAATGATATTATGGCCTGGTTACGCAGACCTTCTCAATTGTAATTGAGAGTGGGTCTGGAAAATGTTCATTGACGTACAACTTCCAGCAGGGGCTTAACTAGCAGTGAAATTAAACTTAAAATGGTGCATTAAACACGTATAGTTTCAGAAGTGCAGCAATCTTGTAAACAAAGGTTTTACTGTAAATGCAGTTGTTTAATCAATTCCAAAGAAATACACATCCATGCCGGATTAGAGACTGTATTTGCGTGGACATTGGAAATGGGCTTCAATGGTCTCTTGGCCAGACGGACCTGCAGAGCAAATCCCAAATTTGCCAAAGGTGTGAATGGGTATTCCCAGGCTAATGATGTGCTATTGGTGATAAAAAATCCCCATATTCTTTGCAATTTCATGTTGAGGAGCATTATTCTTATATTGTTGCATTATTTGCCCACAGGTTTTCACAGAGTGATGAATACCTCTGCATCTAACAGACTCTGCCTCTCTGGGATGCTCTTTTTATACCCAATCATGGTGTCAGTTAACCTAATTAGCAGTGGAATGTTCCTCCTTGTGTTTTCTTTACAATCACACAACTTTTCCAAACTCGAGAGCTTATATTTTCCATGAAATAGTCACATTTGATATGTTGTCTGTCTTTTTTGCAACCAAATTTTGATTTACAAAAATAGCAGATTATCCCACTGTTTTTATCTACATTTTCCACACTTTTTTAGAAACAGAGCTATACACAAGCATACACACAATTCGTCTGGTAGGACCTCCTTTCAAAAGCAAAAGACTGATCTTGTCTGACTCATTGTGTCTGGCCTCAGATCAACACTTTGAATAGTCTTTGCATTGAACAGTCTGATGTTACATAATCATGATTCATCCCATGTATGTAGGACAGACTGTAACTGAGTGCACTGAAATCACGAATGCTTACCAGTCTACGCCACATGAGAAGTACTGGAGGAAGCTGGGTCTACTTAGACAAACCTCCACACTGTAAACATGTGATCAGCTTGAGAGAGAGTCTTAGCCTATGTCTTGTATTGATGCTAATCTATGTAACCAGGTTCAGTTATGTAGGATAACAGACTGAATGAACATTTAGCTTAACACAAGAACTTAGGTCCTCTTGCAGTTATTCATTTGGCAGACGCTTTTATCCAAAGCGACTTACAACAATAGAATAACATTTAAGCTACAGTGCAGAGGAGACCTTAGCTAGGAATTACCACTGCGTCTGTCAATACTAGTGCTAGAGGATAGGAGGGATATCAAAGGGTCAATGGTATGTTTTACTGTAATGTCACTGATGTTTCTGGTGGACGATGCAACAACAACTAGTGCCTTCCATGTAGTATTGCCTGGAAGATGACGTTGGGGGCTTAAAACACCAAACACCGGTGAGCGTCCATCCTATGGATTGTTTTAGAAACATGCCTACGTGTTTTGTTTGTCCTCAGGTTTTGAACTGAGACAGCCTTTGTATGTAATGCATCATCTAGCCCTCTCGTGGAGTAGGCTATTACACTCCCTGCTTCAGAATTCTCCCCGAGTCTGAAAGCTCATCTGTAAAAATGTGGGTAGGGCCAGTTATCTAAAAATTCAGATGAGGTAATCTCATGCCTAGATTGATTTCCTGCACTGTGAATCATTTTGAATTGTTTGTTCTTAATGGGGTGATCTGGCATATTGATATGCAAAGTAAAAAAAAAATAATACAAATAAATGAAAGAATTTGATGACAATAAAATGTAGTTGTAATCCCTCTAAAATCCTGATGTGGGAAAACAATTGTTGCACTAAAACTCCATGCACAAACAGACCCATAAGATATCGGTCCACAAAGGGCATTATTTCTCTCTATTTTAAAACACAGCTACAGGTGTGGCTTTGCCTTGGATGACGGTTATGGCTATTTTCTGCGTGGGCTATAACGGTAGGCTAATCTGTCCTCTGAGATTATTCCAGTTATGTAGCTAGCCCAGGGGCCATGCTCAGCACGGAGAAGCGCTGGCGGCTAATCCTCCAGAGAGAATGAATGGGATTGAGGACTGGACAAGCGAGAGTGCCTCCCTCTGCACTGCTATGGAATACCATTTAATCCCTGTGCATGTCTGCTGCAGCAGAGAGAGACATGACTCCGAAGTGTGAGTCACAGTTTGATTGAACACAAGGAGGATGTTTACACTTTGAAATGTATATGCTCAGATTTAATTTCAAAGTGGGTTAGGGAAGATCACAAACATTTCACAGTTGACTATTATTAAATTAGCTATTAGTATTAAACAAATCATTTACAATAACTAATACACACACACACATTCACATAAGCAGAAGAAAAAATAAATATTTGGTGGTGGTGGTAAAGAATAGAAACTTCTGGAACAACCTTCTTTATTATAAAAAGAAAGTTTTCTGGCTGACAGCACAGCCATATGCTCAAGCCTATCTTTTACATTGCAGGTAACAGTAGAAAGTGAATTGTTGTTCTTTATGAGAGCTTTCCAGTCTCTCTGATGTATACTTTATATAAATGACTGCATTTAGAAATCTCTGTACAAAGCTGCCTCACAAAACAATCTACATATAGGGATTGTAGCATAGTGCATAAGAACCTTAAGTACGTAACCTATGTAAGGTATAGACAGCTCTCAAAAGGTCAAACACTGAGAGACCGAGCCATATGGGTATTGTCTTCGGCAAGGTTGGTCTGCATTTAAATAACTTCTCAATGCTAGGCAACCTAACTTGCATTACCACTTACATTCACAATTGAATGGATGTAAGTAGCAGATTGTTGACAGATGCAACTAGTATTAAATTGCTCTGCATATCTAACCTTATTTTTATGCAGAAGATGACTGCATTCATTTATCCATGGAGGAGACTCACAACAAAAACAAGCCACCCACATGAAGGTTAGGTAATACAAGTGGGGGATGTATTTTTTCTCTCCCTGACAAGTCATGCTCCAGCAGCCTAGAGGCTGATGGTAAATGAAACAGATTCAAAAACAAACTGCAAATGTTTTGGCAGGGTTGGAGACAGTGTAGATATGGTGTGTGTGTGTGTGTGTGTGTGTGTGTGTGTGTGTGTGTGTGTGTGTGTGTGTGTGTGTGTGTGTGTGTGTGTGTGTGTGTGTGTGTGTGTGTGTGTGTGTGTGTGTGTGTGTGTGTGCAGTATTCTGTGCACTGATCTGCATCTCTGAAGCGTGTTTTTGTGCAAGAAAAAAGTCTAACTGTAAGTCACAGTGCCAGGTTTGGTCATGCTGTATATCACAAAGGCAAACATCACTTAAAATGATGTAAGTGGTATTCATAAATTATATAATTTCCCCATTTTTTTGCAATAGCTTACATAAGGCTAGAAATATTCTGGGATTGTCAGAACTTGTATGTACTGCTCATATTGCATAAGACCTGGTTTTTAATTAAAACTGTTCTGATTATTTAAAGTATTTTATGTTGGTTTTTGAAGCATTTGTGCCTGCATTGATTTGAATGTCTGTTGAATGTCTTGTCTGCAGTCATTACTGCAATCACAGGAACTCTGAAGAATGACCTAACCAAATCAAGGCAACATCCATACTGATTATGTTGTTGTATGGGTCCTTATATCCTAACAAGAGTCTCTGCAGATTTCACCCTTTCTTTTCTGAGGCAGCAGCTAACCAGGTATTAGCTAACATACTTGGGCTGCAATGACCAGTAAAAAGGTCCAGTTATAAAAGCTGATGTAGCCAGTCTGCTGAAAGATATTTCTGTAGTATATTCAGCAGAGACACAGTGCTTAGCTTAGATAGTGTGCTTGTTTCCCTGATACCAACAAAATAAATAAAAAAGCCTTGTTACATTCAAAACATATCTTGACAACTGCTGTGCAAAGTCAAAAGGATCAATTCAAATAGTCAGTGTGTGTGAGAGAGTGTGTGTGGGGTTCACATCACGAGAGAGATACACACACACATGTGCTGCGCTTGAGTCTCTACTTGACACTGAACAGTGTGCAGGTGTGGGTGGTTGCATGTCTGTTTGTGTGTGTGTGTGTGTGTGTGTGTGTGTGTGTGTGTGTGTGTGTGTGTGTGTGTGCACTCATGGGATTCTGAATGGTGTGTGTGTGTGTGTGTGTGTGTGTGTGTGTGTGTGTGTGTGTGTGTGTGTGTGTGTGTGCACTCATGGGATTCTGAATGGTGTGTGTGTGTGTGTGTGTACACAGGAAGTGAAGTGGGGTGTTCCATTCTCCCCCGACAGCAGTTTACAGAGATTAGAGCTGCTTTCCTCCCACCTTGCAGAAACCTTTCCAGACTCAAGGCTTACGTAATCCTATGGATCCCACACATGAGACAGACACATCATCAAGCAGTCATCCCAGCAGCACTGCTTCACACACAGGTGAGGTGAGATGCCAGCAGGGGTGTCGGGCCAGCAGATTCTTACATATCACTTTGAAACATGCAGCAGAAGCTGGAACTGGAGTCAGACTCCAAATCAGAACCAAGATCAGAATCAGAATCCAAATTAGAATGAACAGGATCCGAATCAGAACCTGGACCTTAATCAAAATCTGGATCTGAACTTGAACCTGAACCGGCAAGGGCGAACCCCCTCACTGAATCTAAGCAGACATGTGTGAACGTCCTGGCTCTTGAGTTCCCTGTGTAGCTCATCATGTCTCGGCTCTCTGGCAGGGCATTGACAGGCAGACAGATGGAGCGAAGGAGAGAGAGAGGGAGAGAGAGAGAAATGAAAGTGATTCATATCTCTCCATCTCTGCCACTGCTTCCTGAGAAAGAGAGAGGAGTTGCCATGGCAGCCAGCAGAGGCAGAGAGTACAGATGGAGACAAGTGGTGGTGGTGGTGGAGGATGGAGGGAAGGAGGGAGAGAGGGAGCAAGGGAGGGGGGAGGGAGGGATGGTGAGATGTCTGGGAACAGATTGCTGAGATGGAAAGAACAGAACATATTGCATTAAGAGGGGAACACTGGAGACAGAGCTGAAAGGCTCTCGTGCAAAAATGTCTGAGTGAGTATGTGTGTTTGTGAATGTGTGTGTGTGTGTGAGAGAGAGAGGGAGAGAGAGATGTTTGTGTGTAGGTGTGTGGGTGAGAGAGAGATAGACACACAGAGAGAGAAACTGAAACAGTGTGAAAGAGTCTGAGGCTGTAGGTGTTAAAGGGGGTGGGTGCTGGTATGTGTCATGTCTGTGTGTGTGATAGTGTGAGAAGGAGATGGAAAAAGATCATACAGAACATAGCTCACAAACAGCATTCCACAGATAGATAGATAGATAGATAGATAGATAGATAGATAGATAGATAAAGTAGCAAAAGTGACAGAAATTTAAACAAGCCTGTTTCCAAAATGTGAAAAACAAAGGAAAGGAAAATAGGCTACATAAAAACAAATGGCATATGACACAACATAAATCTGCACATGTAATCCTACGCATATTTAATATCAGCTTCTCAAAAACCCACCCTCACACAAAAAGCAAAGTGTACCTAGGTCTGTGTCGTCACAGTGACAGTAGCGCTGGGAAAGGTATGGTGCGCCTCCCAGCGTTGTCATTTGCATAGCATCTGTCGTACGGCACCCTCAACCTGTTGAGGAGTACGGTCACAAACAGACTGTATAGACCCTTTCAACCACTGATCTATAAAGAACACTTTAAGAATCTTTATAGATCAGTGCTTTCAACAAAAACAATGCTTGAACGTTCTATTTTGTTCCCAATCTTCCGCTTCATTAAGATAACATATGGAATGTTAAAACGGAAGTCTTGTGGGAACAACTATGATGCTGATAATGGAACTCCATGGTCACAAATATGTGATTAGAATGTTCGCGAACTTAGAGTTCCGCATTATGATGCGACAATTACCCTCAGAGATTTATCCCATAGACTGTTTAAAGAACACTGAAACTATAGATCGTTTATATAAAATTCTAGAAGGAACCAGGAAAATAATTCACTCCTCAACAGATGCTAAGATTTACAGTAATAGGAGGCCTAGCCTACTCGTTAACAGGCTGAACTTGGAACAGCTAAAAAATATAGTATAGCTATAAATTTAACTCACGAATAAAGAGAATTACAAGGTCGACATTATTGAGAGGGATAAAGGACTAACATTGAAATCGTTGTTGTTTTTGCCTTGCATGTCAGAGTCGTAGGCCTACTACGCGTCCTACGGCATAAAACGACGGAATAAATATATTTATTTAATATTATTATTATTATATTTCTGCATGTTTTGTAAAAATCGTCCAGTATGTGAAGTGAAAGTCAGCTTGATGCTGTAGTCCTAGGTTAGGTTACTCTATAGAAAAAACATCGTCGGCTGAACCGTGTACCGTGGTAAAGTTGGTTTTATATTGGACGTTGGATATTCGACACAAAAATCTATTTAGCACTGACTATGAGGGTCGAGTTTGTGTCAACCCAACTTTAATGTGTTTGAACAATGCCTGCCTATAATACACAAAGCTTATTTTGTCCAAAAACCCATGTTTTGATTTTATACATTTTTTATGCTGATAAAAAATGTCAATCTATTATGCGGCTTCACCTTTTGACTTACCCATAGTAAAACACATCTCCTGAACTCGGCTTACTGCCCTTTCTAGTACACAAAGCTTAGCTTATGCGGTTTGACCTTTTGACCTACCCAAGTCAAAACACATCTATTGCACTCAGGTAACTGCCCTACATAGTACACAAAGCTTCTTTTTTCCAAAAACTCCCTCTTTGATTTTTTGGGATGGCACATAATAGATTTATAGCATTTTTGAATAGTAAAAAATATATATAAAATCAAAGAGTGAGTTTTTGGAAAAAAGAAGCTTTGTGTACTAGTGCAGTTAGATGAGTGCAGCAGATGTGTTTTGAGATGGGTGGGTCAAAAGGGGATGGCACATAATAGATTTATAAAATTTTTTACAGTAAAAAAATAAAATAAAATCAAAGAGGGAGTTTTTGGAAAAAAGAAGCTTTGTGTACTATGAAGGGCGGTTAGCTGAGTGTAACAGATATGTTTTAACATGGGTAGGTCGAAAGTGGAAGTCACATAATAGATTTATAGCATTTTTGAATAGTAAAAAATGAATATAAAATCAAAGAATGAGTTTTTGAAGAAAAGAAGCTTTGTGTACTATATAGAGCAGTAATCCAAGTTCACCAGATGTGTTTTGACATGGGTAGGTCAAAAAGGCACGCCGCATAATAGATTTGAAACATTTAACATTAAAAATTGTATAAAATCAAAGAGCAGGTTTTAAGGAAAAAGAAGCTTTGTGTCCTAGAAAGGGCAGTAAGCCGAGTTCAGGAGATGTGTTTTAGTATGGGTAAGTCAAAAGGTGAAGCCGCATAGATTGAAATCTTTTATCAGCATAAAAAATTTCATAAAATCAAAACATGGGTTTTTGGACAAAAGAAGCTTTGTGTAATATAGGCAGACCTTGTTTAAACACATTAAAGTTGGTTTGACACAAACTCGACCATCGTAGTCAGTGCTAAATAGATTTTTCGAATGTGTCGAATATCCAACGTCCAATATAAAGCCAACTTTACCACGGTGAACCGTGTGGCCTAACCACAGACAGCAGATGGCGTAGGAGTAGCGCCTGTCCGTTCAAAATGCACTGTAAATTAGTTTTGGATTGATTGCTTGAGATTTGTGAAATCTAGCAGGGATATCCCCGTTCATTAAACTGCTATTTTAACTGTAGAGTAACATCTTTAACTATCCTTATCAACAATTGTGGTTGAGTTTATATTTTGTTGCGATCCCTATTTCCTGGAACAAACTTTGTAACTGATCCCTCAAATAAGATCCTAATGACGGCAATGAGCAAATGCGCGACTGTGTTTGAACTATGTAGGCTAGTTCACGTAGGCTACTGTACTTTGTAAATTGTAAACAAGTTCCTGTCAGTTTTTAGACAAGTCGCCTAACACAGCACCGTGTAGTAGAAACAGGCGGTCGTTGTCCGCAAATGAGGTTCCCAAGACATCAGGACCCTGGACAGCTCATGTGAGCCCCCTGTCTTCTGCCTACCAGAACTCGGACAGTCCTCCCTGGGAAATGTGCTCAGTTTGAAAAGCCAACAGGCCTCCTAACAGGCCTGCTAAAAGTGATCTTATTTTAAGGCTCGAAGTGACTTGAAGCCATTTTAAGCAACAACCTATGGTCCAAGCAGGGCCATGCAATCAATATAGGCTATGAGTTACTGTCATGTGGTTTATGCCGCCGGCATTCGTAGTCTATTTGTATTCAGTTTACCATTGGTCATCTTCATCATGACATGGAGTAGATAAATAATCGACAAACTTGCCAGACACCTTGTAGGCAATGTCTAGGCCTTAGCAACAGAGGTGGTCCAATAATGACGCGCTAATAGGCAAATTGTCTAGAGCCAAGCACATCACGATGAGACAAGAACAACATGACCGCAACAAGAAACAGCGGAAACATTAACAGCGGTGATCTCTTGCTCGTGTTTATTGAAAATAAAATACAATCCGACAGGAACAATATACATTCTATTCCTAACATGCACAAAATAAAAAAGTCTTAATCATTGTGAAATGTGTTCTAAAACACTCAGGTACATTGTGCTGTTAAATAGGTACAAATGCTGTTAAATAAATGCGGCTGTGATTTCAATAATCTCCAGTCATTGCATTCATTTACGAACAGCGTTTCTTGCCTTTCTTGTGAAGTTGATGACAGTGCCTGTTAGTTTAGGAGTATAACTTAATTATAATAATTCAAATTTAAAAAATAAAAAATAAATAAACATCTTCCCCGGGCTACAACCTTTTTGAAATATTATCATTTCCTAATGCGTATTCGAAGTTAAAGGAATGGCGACAAGCACACTCTTTTTCTGGAGTTTTGAATAAAGATTTTATTGCCTACGTTATCACATGCCATGCCATGCTAACAGTGGGTACATAGTAGCCAATGAGGATAAGTTAAAGGCGGGCCTTTACTGCTGCACCCGGCGGATAGACTGCACCTGATTGGTGTGAGCCTGGGTACCGAACTCATTATAGTTTCTGAACTCGCCCTGACGTCTGTCTCTCTCGAGAATGTACTGGTATCCACGGTAACCGGGGAACTGGTAGGCCACCCACCTGGAAAGAGATAGGTAGAGAGAGAAAGGGAGGGAGAAAGAGAGAGAGAGGTCCACACAGACCATGAAAATTAGAACTTTTTAATATATATATATATATATATATCTGTATTAACGTTTTCTGGGTGCATTTTACAAAGGCCATTTGCTAGAGACTACGCTAAAGCATTTGGAATAGACAGCAACTTACGCTCCTGAGTTGATTTTGATGGAGGGCACCTCCTTGCTGCACCAGCCCATGGCTTGGAGGGAGGGGTAATCGTCACAGATCTCAAACTTGCGCCCCTGGAAGTCCTGACACTCATACAGGGTCACCTTACTGTCACTGTGGTTCTGCCGAGAAAACAAGCACACAGCCACACATCATGAGCAGCCATGAGAGACCTACAGCATGTGTGAAGAGTAGGCCTATAGTAGGATACTCTGATATGAAGAACATTGGGTAAAAAATACTATGCTATAAACCATTTAAAAAATCGAATTAGCCTGAAGTGTAGCATTGCATGGATCACAATAGACTACTATGGGTTAATGATGATATACAGCATGGTGTAGGCCTATTAGACTAGTGTGTGGTGTATGGAATGACCCTTTTATGGGTGGGGAGGGAAGAGGATAAGGTAGCTTACAGCACACTTGACGGGCCTGAAGGACAGCATGTGCTCGGTACGATAACTGCTGTTGCCACTCCAGGCCTCGTAGCAAGGGTAGTCACCCTTCTCCAGGATGAACTGCTGGCCCTGGAACTCAGGGTACTCGTAACCCACCCAGCTGGGGAAGGAAGAAAAGAATGCAGAGGGGAGGACAACAGAGAGAAAGATGAGAGAGAGAGAGAGAAAGAGTGATGATGGTTAATATAGTGATGAAATGTTTAGCTTTTGTTACTGCTACTGTCGAATTACTACACAAAGTAGGCACTTAATGGTCAACGACCCAGCTGAAATGCTTTTGCAGTGAGGTATGATGTCCTCTCTCTCTCTCTCTCTCTCTCTCTCTCTCTCTCTCTCAGACTCACTCTCTCTCTCTCTCTCTCTCTCAGACTCACTCACTCACTCACTCACTCACTTTCTCTCTCTCTCTCTCTCTCTCTCAAACTTCTTCTGTCCCACTCTTATCTCTGTCAATCTCTGTTTCTCTCTCTGTCCGTTTGGAGACTTACGGGCCATTGTCCACCTTGATGGAGCGGATCTTCTGGAAGTTTCTCTCCAGGATGTTGGGGCACTCGAGCGAGAACTCGCAGCGCTTGCCCTGGAAGTACTCCTCCTCGAAGACAGTGATCCTCCACTGCCCTCTCTGATCCATCATCTGTTGCTGATTCATGATGGCCGCCTGAGTGTTTTGCTCTCTCCGGCTGCAAAAGGGTCACATGAAAAACACAGTCAGTTCTGCTGAGAGCTATTCTTCTTGCCAGCCTACACTATGCACTTCACATGTCTGTGAGATACTACACCAGAACTCAAGGGGGTATTTGAATGATAAATGAAACCTAGTCATTGACTTTGAAAAATATCCTGTGTGCATTTGGCCCATTGAAAAACAGACGTTGTTTAGGTGCAAGTCTGTCATTAGGAAACCTGGTTTAGCATTACTCCTAACATTACTTATTTGTGTGCGAGTCTACTAAGAGGATGTTTGGCTGTGCCCAGATACGAAGGATAATTTTCCTGCTCTAGTGTTTTGATGGAGATGAGCCACCATTAGAGCTCCAGTGATAAGCAGGAATAGATACACGCTCTCTTAAGGCCTTGGTAGAGTATCAGTTCATCTTTGGCAGGCAAAGAATCCAGGACTGTAGGTCATGCTGAAGGGCAAGCGGCATGTAGCAATTCCAGCTTTAACGGAGTTCACAGGATGTCCATCTCCCATCAGTTTTGTTCTTAAGGTTGGCACTTTAGTTCTCCCAAATGTGGACATCAGAAGATGTTTCAACTCATCCTCGTCAAAACTGGACAAACCAAACTCATCTCCTCTATTGGCCAAAGTCTGTGTCATAGTGCTCTTTGATGGCACTGACCCGGCAGGTGTCCTAGGTATATGCTAGATTGGTTGGTGTGGTTGGTCGCCTCATGGCGTGGTGTGGCAGTGCGTGGCGTGGCAGCTCCATACTTACGTGCAGAGGGTGGGAGAGATGTGGCGTAATCTATGTCGGGGGTCTGTGCCTTGTGCTACGCTTATATAGGCGCCGTCACCCTGGTAACTGCAGAATCCGCAGCAGCTCTGCATGCTCAGCAGGCTGGCCTCAATGAGGCCCTAAGTCCTGCCTTTGTCTCCGGCAGGCTCAGATCCTCTGACTCATCAAAAACCCTGGTGTGTACCAGGCCTGGGAGCTGACTGACAGGGGACCCAAACAATGGCCGCTGCCCCTCATTGGCCGATGGAGACACAAAAGGGAACTGTGGGAGATTAACCTGGAACACAGAACAGCCTACCAGTGAGGCGTTTCCCTACCTCAATCCCTCCCCTCCACGTTTTTTATCTTCTTTTATCCTTTTTTAAAAAACTTTTTTTTTGTATTCAGGTACACGGTAATGGATATTAAAAAGAGTAAACGTAGCCCATTGTAATTTGTAATTAGAGTGTTTATTTACCTGTATTAGGGTTTGTTTTAACTAACAAGAAAGAAACATTTGAAAAACTTATGAGTGACAAGTTACAACAAATCATCATCATCTAAATTTAAAATGATGACTATGGCTTATTTTTCAGAATTTAAACAATCTGATCCCTAACAGAGGACAAGAAAAAACATTTCTCATAAACATGTCTCGTAGATGTCAGTTCTTAGGGCCTCTTGGCGTTAGGATCGTGCAGCATTGTCAGGGCCGAGTGCATCACAAAGCCGACCATTCCACAGGCGACACCTCTGTCAGTGCCTGCATTCACTCTACATGATGGCTGTCAGGTGATCCTTTCACAGGCTTTGTGGTCTGCAGATGGGGCAATAGCTGGCAGAATCCTGCCTGAAGGCAATCCCTAAAACAAAGGACAAGACTTGCTAACCTCTTGTACGCAGAGAAATCACCGCAGCTGGAGCTGTGTCTAATGACATTTAGTTTTTTTAAGAGAACTTGCTAATTCAATATGTTTGCTATTGAGTCTAGTGACATCTAGTGATGGGATGACTCACTGCACAAGAGTCTCAGTCTCCCTTTCAGAATGAATAATTTTACAGCAAGTTGGTTATGCATATACAGTCAGCCTTGACAAATGAAGAGCTCTTTTCCAAAACGCTATAAATCCATGTTTGAAAACATTAATAAGTCATGTTATTTAATTGTGTATTTATCAATAAACTGTCAATAATCAATTGTGGTATTTTGATTGAGTAAAATAAATCAAATAACAAGAACCCAATTAAAGTTCCACTGAAATTACTTGGAAAACAACATTTGAAAAAATTATATATGAAAATACATTAAAATGGTGGATATAGCATTTTGGAAAATAGCTCTTCAAATAGAACTCTATTTTCACTAATGCTTCTCTAGTCATTGTAATAAAGCCATGTATGCTGTCACAATTATAATAGCATATGTGACACCCTCCACATGTATTGCATTTACATTAGATGTATTAATTTGGCAGATGCGTTTATACAAAGCGACTTACAGCAATAGAATTACATTTATATTAACATTGATATTAACTTTTAAGCATTTTAACAACATTTAAGCTACAGAGCTACAGCTATAGAATAACATTTAAGCTACAGTGCAGAGGAACTACAGCAAGGATGACGAGGCCAATGAAAAAGAAAGCAGAGGAGGATGAATGACGATACATATATGAAGCTTTAAATCAGTTTGACATAATATTGTACATGATTCATGCAAATATCCACAGGTGAGTGGAAACTTACTGAAATAAATTGCAAATTGTGTGTGTGATTAGTAACACTCACCAGTGCTCAGCTTACCTCCCAGTTCCTGGCAGGAAACTAAGTTAATGAAAAGATACATATGGAAATGTTTCCTATTATGCAAATTAGTGAATAGGACCTGGTCAAAGGTGAGACTGAGATCATTACAGTACGTGAAGGACATCAAGGACAACTATGATTTGACTACCTACCTTGAAGCAGTGTTAATGTGACTGGTTTTAGCACTATTCACAATGTTACATAACTATCTTTACAGTAAAACTGTAACAAAGAACAATTATTATGTTGCTATTCATGGGTTTCATCAGGTCCCTTGCCACAGGTGTATAACATCAAGCACCTAGTTTATGAATGCATGGTGCTTGATTTTATACACCTGTGGCAAGGGCTCTGATGAAACCTATGAATATTGGCTGAAAAATGATCTACTTCATAGAGTTAGAAAATATGAAAATATACAACATTTAACAGCTAAATATCTAGATAGGTAATGCTTATGGTGCCATAAGACATGACAAGTTGTATGGCCTGATAACTTATGGCAACAATGACAGATATTTAGCACAAAGCATATTTTTAAATAACATAATTTAGTTTATTGTGTCATTTCAGACACAGGAGAGGTGGAAAATTCCTTGTTCTGTTGGTAGGGGATTTCCCATAGTGTCCAGTCAGAAACCAAAGCTATTTAAAGGGGAACTTGGCAACTATTTCAACGTAATAAACCAGTTTAGAAATCATTTGGATGGTTAAATGACCTGTTCCTGTGAAAATGGTGACTTTCCCCGCTGCCCCTAGCGTCCCCAGGCGGAAAACCAACCTTGCAGCATTGAGACTACCGTCCCGGAAAGAGAAGTGAGAAACAAGAAACTCGTTTTAAATCGTGTTTCTTACCTTGTAACATCCACATTGTTCTGCCGAACTTATGCTAACCGTTTCGCTTGCTTGTAAACAAATCCATGTGCTTTATTGTTACCTTTTTCCACAGTTTGAAATAGCATAATGCACAATTTCTCCAGCAGAGGGGGAAATATAGCTAATCGTGTCAAGTTTCCCTTTAAAGGAATTATCCGGAGTAAAATGCACTTTAGATCAATTTATGGATGATTGGGAGTACATACGTTGAGTTGACATCAAAATCATGTCATTCGGATGTGTTTTGAGAAAGTTCGATTTTACCGTTTTTAGTCAAAACTCGTTAGCCTGGAAGTGACCAGGGCAAGTCATTTCGCCACTACAAAAAGCTATTTATATACCTCTTCTACAGTTCCAAACAACATTACACTTACGTGGTAGTGAGTAGAGGGTCCCTAAAGCCAAACCGAAGTATCCCGAGGTCTTTATGTGGTCGGAGAGAGAGTCCAGAATGAATTTCATCAAGCCAGTACCTTTCCGGAAATGTTGCTGCTGCAGATGGCGTCTTTAGGGGAAAGTCTGTAGGAGTCGATTGCCGAGTGTGGAGTAACACACTCTGGAAATTCACAATTTCGTCGCCGTTTAAAAAAAAAAAAAACCATAGTCTAGTCCATACAACTTCATTTCAATTTCGAAAGAAATACTGGACTATTTTTTTTTTTTTTTAACGTGAAGAAGGCACCTTCCTTCTTCAATGTTTTGTTGAATGGGTTCTTTGCACGAAAGGCTCTTAATGCGGCCGCTTTGTGTTAGAACCTGCCTCTATTGTTAATGTAATTAGTGTCTACACAGACCCGGATGGGTGTTGCAACTAGTAAATCAGCATGTGATGAAAAAGAAGGATTTAAGCAAGTTAAAATGTATATTATTGGGAGAACAATATTGCAAAGAGCCCATTAGGCCCACAACACCTCCAGAAGACTCAGCAGTGGTGTCTGGCGTCCCACACCCACCTCCCCTCCACACTCATGATGGGTTCTCTACCAACACATTTTTTGTTCATTCCTCTTCATTGCTGTGGCCGGTTATGATCCAACCAGGAACATAACCAGACAAACACTTGATGCGGGCATCCACAAATACCAACCAATATCAACAAATTCTTCATTCAATCCTCTTCGTTGCTGTGGCTGTTTATGATCTGATCAGCAACATAACCAGACTAAATACAAGCCCCTTAGTGGGAACCAACAAGTACCAAAATTATTATACACACATAATTATAGGTTAATATAGGGTTTTTTCCCCCCATCATCAACTTCCTGAATTTTTGGTCAACAATTCCCCAGACACTGAAACACCGGGGCACATGGAACTTGGTGGGCATGTAGCCCCACTAGACTTTTACGGAAACATTTCATTCAGTCCCTGTGCTGGGCCCCCCGAAACCCAAAAAATGCAGTTTTTCTTAAATAACTACCTGAACCGTGGCAACCTAGTCCATAACCATTCATTGTGATTTGCATCCCCCAGGTAAAAAATTGAAATGCAATATTATACTGCTTTAATCATCCCTATCTTCAGTTGAGATGTTCTGAACTGCACCAGAATTCATGTGTATGATTAACCTCACATCCTCTGGGGATATGCCAAGTTTTGTGGAATTTCATCCATGGGGGGGCATAAAATAAATGAATTTATGTGTAGATTTAGTACATAAATTGTTGACTATACACCCATCGGCTTGTAGATGGTGGTGTTGAGCGAAAGGTTGCTGGTAGAGGATGATGAGCAGAGGAGCTACAAGGCAGGGCTGTCTCACACACACACTCCCTCACAAACACACACACACACACACACACACACACAGACACACGCATGCGCACACACACACACACATCCACACGCACAGACAAGAACACACACACACACACACACACACACACTAACACACATCCAAGCATACACACAAGTTGCAAGAGTAGGGGATGGAGTTAGGAGATGGAGACAAATTGACAAGCCTGATTTATTTTTGCAGAGAGGATGTACAGGACTGAGCGGCGGTTATATTTTCTACAGCTACAACTGTTTTCAGGCAATTGTTCAGTTTTGCAGAGGCTGTCAGAGGTTTTGTGAATGTAGTTTGAGATTTGGGGTTTGTGTTTACAGTTTTGAGAAAAGGGTGGAAGGTTTCAAAAAAAATGTGTTTTAGCAACTCTTACTCTCTTTAAAACTCTTACTACTGACAGTGAAGACTAGCAAACTCATTCACACAATCTGTGGGAGGGAAGGTGATGTACAGACAAAGAGATTGAGACAGAGAGAGAGGGGGGGGAATGGAGGTGGGGAGAGATAGAGAGGTATTG
>NC_063211.1:16430506-16445506 GCF_017589495.1 Alosa alosa | reverse complement strand
AACATGAGAAAAGAGAAGAGATGTTTTGTTAAACTTTGATTTTCCTAAACAAATGTTTCAATAACTTTAAGAGAATATAGCAAGGAGTTTACCTGCGATTCATTGTGCTGCGCGATGCTTCAAAGGGTCAAGACAATGACGTTCTCCACCTGCACCTTCTTGTCAAGTGAGGTGGCTTCTGTCATCCTTTGGCTTTTATATGGGAGAAACAATACTGCCCCTCTCCTTTTTTAGATGTGGAAAACTGACGTTCCACCCGCTCGCACCTGTCGCACTTTTGTTCAGGTCCAATATTGACTCAGGGAGTTTGAGGGGGAGGGTCAGCGAGGAGGATCTGCCCAGCTGCTCAGACTAGGCCTAAGCTACTGCACTTTCACTCAATAATGTTTCTCCCTATGGAACGATGTTATGACACCACTGACCTTAAAAATGACTGTTGATAATATGACTAAAGATGTATGCTACAGGTGTAGGCTACTAGTCCACTACACAACTGCTGACAGAAGAAAAATGGGGGTTACAGGGAAGAATGACCCTACTGTTCCACTCGCGCGCCTAATTTACACATAATTTACATAGAACTTGCAAATGATTCTTTTTCCTCTCTAGCCGAGTGGCTTCGGAACTTGTTTGAAACACATGGCAGAAGGATGTAAAGTTTTATATGAGGTGTAGGCAGCTACAAGTAGGCCTACAATTGAATGCTTGTCATCTGTCTCAATGTTATTTTGTTGTCTACTAAAACAATATCCCTTACATGGACCTGAAGCTACATAATAGTGTTGACGCAAAGACCACACACGACCAAACAAACTAACAACATCGATTTATCCTTCCACACTGGATTGTGTGTTCGTTCATTTACTTTTACACTGAAATTATGTCTGCCTTAGTGGGCTTTCGTCTCCATTTTGCCACCAGCCTACATTCACAATCCCAGGCATGCGTCAGACTAGATTATCTGAATTCTAGTGCCATCCAGTGATAATAAGCTACAAGTGCCTGAGCCATCACATTTCAATAATATCTCACCAAGTATTTGAGATACGGCCAATATAAACCAACATATCCACCTGTCTCCGGAGCAGGTCAGGTGAATCCCCACTGCTGCGTAAGAAGCTTGCATTGTCAACTAATTGGTCCTGGGTTAAAACTGATGTATTGAAATAGCATTTAGTTCATTAGTAGGCTACATCCGATAAAGATTCGAAACCTGGCCTTGCCTTGCACTAATGGGCCAATTCACCAAAGCAACTCATCTCCCGCGAAACAACGAATGAAATACATCCGCTTGGTGGCAGTGTTGAACTGCTAGTAAAAATTAGGCCTTATTTATACAGTCGCAGGTGATGTCACGTGTGGTCGTGGGATATGAAAGCGTAATTATGTTATGTGGATATATACAGCTCCATATTCGCTCGTGACATTTTCTCCGTCAACCTTGAGGGACAAAGTGACACGCAAGAATGACAATGTGAATGACATGTCGTGAATAATTAATGGCCTCACGATGGCGTCGTAGAGTAATAGCCCATCCTCATAATTCCAAGAAGCACTTTGGTTTATGTGATTCCAGTGGGGGGTTCTAAATATTTCAGAACCTTTTGTTATAGCAAAAAAAGCAATGCGTGAGAAGGAATAAGTTTCACATTACAGTTTATATTCATTATTTCTATATGCATTCCGGAATACACTGCATATTTGCGCCTTCAAAGTGAAAGTGTACATCCTTTTCTTCTTTGGTCCGTTTGCCAGCTGGATCCTATACCTCACATCTTCAAGGAATTCAATTCACTGGCTTCGTATGCCATTTGACCATAATTTCACATCAGCTCTTGAGGCAGGAGCTTGCGCGGTCTACCCAAAATGAATCATAATCTGCTATGGATTGCAATTACAGAGTCCTAATGTTCAGATGGTGCTTAATTGCAGAGGGATACCGTTTTAGCTGAAGTCTTCTGGGCTCTTCTACATAAAACAGGGATGGTTGTGAGAACATCCAGAGACTAAGGGAGATGGGGGAAGAGAGGAGGTTACAGAAGTGCAGACTGGGCGATCCCACCTCCATCATGTTGGTTTTAAAGTTAATTTGGGTCAGTCATCATAACCATTTTACAGGGAGGAGCATAGGCTATTGTGCGAACATCTTTCATAAAGCATAGGTATGTATATTAAAAGAAATATATCTGTTTTGAAGTGCCTTTCTTGAATCTTAGATGTAAATATGTATAGGCTACACCTCACATGGAAAGAAGAGACGGATTTTCAAGATGAAAAATTGTCAGCTTTATTATGAACCACATTCCAGGTTAAACAAATGAAAGACCTCCCAGATGGCCGCCGACTCTGCCCCGCATCCGACCCAGATGCGGCTCTGATCTGGCTCCGATCCGGCCCAGAGTCCGCTGCCACGTGGGCTGCTCTATCTGATATGTACAGTTATCTCACAAAGGCCAGGGCTGGGTGGGGGAGGGGGCGCCAGGAGACAGCAGCAGATACTCACAATCAGAAATAGATGCCATTCACAACACCAACTTGGAATCGACTAATTGTTCAAAATCAATGTTTTGTCTTTTTTACTTTTTCTTTTCTAGTCTTTTTTTTGTCAAGTTTTTTTTTAGTCTTTTTTTTTTTTTACCCGGCCTGTGATGAGTTAAACAGGCCTAGATGATGATGCACTAAATCAGACAGAATTATGATTCATGGGCTGATAGTTTGAGGTGTTTTGTAGGAGCACCATAGCACTGTCTTGTCTATCGAAGTTATTTTTTAATTACTTATAGAACTGAGTTTTTCATATCCTAATGCTGAACAGATATAACTTTCTCTTGTCTGTTAGATCATGGTAATGTCAAAAATATTATGTACAAATTTAAAATGATACAGAATAATACATTTAAAATTCTTTGTTACATTACAAGTACAATGATGAACGTCGACTTTTTTTTTTTAGATATTGCACAACCTGGCGTCATCGTAATGCATTTCATTGGAAAGTGCAGAAAACGTTTTTTTTGTACAAGGGAACATGAGTCAGAACATAAAAGGAGAAAAATGCTTTTTTATGCTTCAGCTGTGGCTTGTCAACATCGGAGAATCTGTAAATCATGGGATAATTATTAAAAACAACTAGCAAAAATAAAAATTTGAACACATAGAAGACAAACTATAGTACACTGTGTACAAATGACTTGGCATAGAGTAGAAGTCAGGGGGACTCCCGTTGGGGGTAAAAGTGTTTGTGTCTGGGTGTGTGTGTGGGCAGAATGACGTGGCTGAATGAGAAGCATAAACACACAAACACATGGTCACACCAACGCAATCAGAAGTTCACCTCATGAGTTGCCCTTTCCAAAGGAACACAATCTTTCTTTTTTTAATAATATATATATTTATATATTTAAAGAATTCCCCTGTTATTTAAATGATTTTCTTTCTTTTTGAAACATATCAACAGAAGGTATGGCGATGGCGTCCAACAACATAGGGACAGCGTGCGGCGTCCGTCAGTTCATTATTGTTTTGTCCTATCAGAAAGAGGCGGAGCCACAGGTGAGAGACGAGAGAGTGAGAAGAGAGAAAGGGGGCAGGTGCCGTGCTTCGTACAGTCCAATCAGATCTCAAGAGAAGGAAGGGGGGGTGGTGTCAGTTGCTGTGGTGATGTGATGCGTTGGCACGGGATTGACACCTCTTTCGTTAGGGGGCTTCTTGGGGTTTTCACCGATGGCGGAACATGAGGAGGCTACTACCAGTGAGTCTACACTGAGGGCTTCAACTGAAAAGGAGGTGGCGAAGAGGACCTGAAGGAGGACCAGGAGGGTGTGTGTGTCCGCCAGGATGAGCCAGGGGCGGAGGCTCACCGCGTGGAGGCGAGCACGTGACCCGGGATCCAGCCTTCGGCGGCGGGCGATTGGCTGTTGGCCGGCCGATACACCAGGCACATGTTCTGCTGGTTGGAGGCCAGGATTTGGACTCGCTCGCCGGCCACCACGCAGATCTCGTCCTCCTTCACTGCGTTGTAGTCGTGCGTCACCAGCACTGACGACAGGCCGTTGCAGTCTGGGTCGTCGGACTGAAGGAAACGCGCACACACACACACACACACACATATGAAGACAAGGCAAGAGGAAAAAGACTTTTATCTGGAAGAAATACCTCCGACCAAAACAAAAAAATGTATGTGATGCATTCACTAATAATTTATATAGTGGTTAAGGAACCCACTTTCTTTAAATATTCAGCAGGACAAATTAAAATGATAATAATAAAATAAATAACTTATACGACGTATTTATACTCAAACACTGTCTCCTGTTTATCATGGACTGTTCAACAAGACACGTGGAAATTAAATGAATTGGAACAAACAAAACAAAACGAATCAAAACAAAACAAAGACTCAAACTGGTCATCTCCAGTGTCCTTCCTGTCCCTGATCTAGAGCAGTGGGTGGCTGCCCAGCCGGGGCCTGGGACGGAGAGGAATTGAGTGCAGTGGCCACTTCGTTGAGGCTGCTAATTTGTTAGCGTCTGTGCTAACCTTGACCTGCCTGCGCTGCTTCCAGGAATAAATAGACTGATAAGAAAAAAAACTGGGGAGCTATGAGACGTTTAAAAATAAAGAAAGTAGCCAGTGCACTCCTGCAGTCTGGGTCTCGCTGACAGGGGTGATTTATCTAGGCCCAGGTTTCCAGGCTAGTCCAAGGCCAAGACAGACGAACAGAAGGAGAGAGGGAGAAGGAGGGAGAGAAGGAGAAGAGAAAGCAGAAGAGAAAGGGAGGAAAGATTGGGGCGAGGAGATAGATAAAAGAGAGGGAGAGAGAAAGAGGAAGAAAAGGAGAAGAGAAAGTAAAAGAGAGAAAGAGAGGAAAGATTGGGGCGAGGAGATAAATAAAAGAGGGAGAGAGAAAGAGTGAGAGAGGGAGAGGAGGAAAAGAGAAAGAAGAAGAGAGAAAGGGAGGAAATATTAGGGTGAGGAGATAGATGAAGAGTTGAAGAGAGAAGGAGAGAAAGTAGAAGAAAGAAAGGAGGGGGGGAAAATTAAAGGGACGAGGTAGAGTAGTGGAAACTAGGGCAGTTTCTCCACTAAGAATAGCCCTCAGTGTGTGACCATTCACCTACTCATGGACACACACACACACACACATGCATGCAAATGCACAAGCACTAATACAAACGCACATACACACACCTACAAATGCACTCACTGACACACACACACCCTTACACAAATGCAGATACACAAGCACTATTACACACACACACACACACACACACACACACACACACACACACACACACACACACACATGCATGCAAATGCACAAGCACTAATACACACGCACATACACACACCTACAAATGCACTCACTGACACACACACACACACACCCTTACACAAATGCAGATACACAAGCACTATTACACACACACACACACACACACACACACACACACACACACACACACACACACACACACAGTCTTCCACATCCACTCGGGAGGAATCTATAGTAGTCAAAATATCTAACAGAATGGACTATTGAGGGGTGAGGTTGCCTTGAGCATCAATCCCGTGATAAGACAAACAGCACTGCATCATGGGAAATCTGTTTTTGTTTGATGATCACATTTGAAAGCCTTCTGGCAAAACCTCCTTTTTTTAGCTGAAAGACGAAATTGTCTAACAGAGGATGGTGACCATCAGTAACCTGACTCTCGCCAGATGAATTTTGTTCCGCTTAGCTCCGTCCGCTTCACTCACATCCATCTGGGACCTCTTCCGTTGAGAGTGATTTCTGCACCAGATTTTATGGTAGAGCCAATCAGGACGCAGGGCGGGAGTTTCATACAGTAGATGTGACATAGCGTAGAAGCGACTGTGAGACTGTTATCAGCGTCACGGGTTGGCTTCGATGTGAGTGGTTGAAGTAGCACGTCAATAGATGACGGACAAGTGGCTTATCCAATCATATGCAAGCATTTTTTGATTAGGCCCAGCCTTCTGAAGCAACACTTCAATGGATTGATCAAAGATGGATGAGTGGAGCTAGAAATTCATCTGGCGAGAGTCAGGTTAGACAATCAGCATGTTCCAATGGGAATCTAAATAGGTGCAGTACAAAAACTAGGACACCAATTTTAAGGAGTTAAGGTAAAAATATTTACGTAAAATGTATGTAAAAAAGACATTGATCATTTTGACACAGAAGAGCCTTTGGGCACAGGACACAGCTTGACCCAAACAAAGAATGGAACTGACATCAGTGTTTTAAATCAACCTGACTCAAATCTCCCCTCTTACAACCCCCTCCCCTCCCCTCGGACAACCACGGCAGGATAAGCCTGTTGAGACAGCATGTACTGAATATCCAGGTCAGTCTCCACGTGGCGGGCTGCACTCACCATCTCTGGTTCGGGGTGCTTGCTGGACTTGTGGGCAGGGCTTCCATTGGAGGTAGATGGCTTAAGGGGACTGGACGGGTGGGCAGGTGGCCGGCCGTTAGCGGAATGCTGTCGGGGCAGAGAGCCTCCGCTGTCTTTCTTTTGGAAGATCTGAGGGTTCTGAAGAGCTGCAGCCGACCGGGAAGGACAAAGACATGTATTGGTTAACAATAGATCAGTGGTAACACTTAGGCTGGTGACTACTGGAAGACAGACCAGCTAATCAACTTTAAGATACAAAGGAATTATGGGTACTGTAGTGTCTTTGGAAGATCTAAGGGTTCTGAAAAGCTATTTTAACGATGTAACAGGGATATAGAAACGTAGATGGTCATAATTACATTTACTACCTACAGTAAACAGTCCAACACTGAGGGCACCATTCAAACAGAAAGGGGTTGTGGGTACTGTAGTCTCTTACCAGACAGGAAGCTGCTCTGTGCGTCCAGCAGGTCTCGGATCTGCTGCACCCACTCCTGCTTGATCTCCATGTTGGCTGCCTGCAGCGTCAGCCTCTCCGAGGACCCCCGTGATGCCATCACAAACTTACATGGGTCCGAGTCCACATGCTCCTCCATACTCAGGTAATTCACCTACAAGGGAAATAACACATTCAAAATATGTCATGGAATTTAAAGTAAACGTTTTCTGACATAACCTAAGCTTCTAGAACACACAAGATCTGTACATGCCACTTTTTATGTTCCTTATGGCATTTGCAAGCAATATGTCTGCTCTCCACATTCAAACTTAGTCTGTATTTAATTGAATGCATAGTCTGTAGTTATGGGACCAATAAAATGACCAATAAAAGGACCAATAAAGGAACAATAAACAGAATACATACCTACATATTCAAATGCAGAATACGTACTGTATCAGGCCAATGTTCCTATCCAAACCAACTTACATTTTGTGTGTGCATTTATCACTATGTACACTACTTAAGTGCTAAATGTTATTGTCGCTGTCACATGTTACTGGCATTTCTGGCATCCGACTATCAGTTGAGCCAAATAAGTAGCTGTGTGACTATCACTATTGCCCTTTTATGCTTTGATTTGTTATTACTGTTTGCTTTTGTTTATATAAAGCACACTGAATGACCTCTGTGTATGAAATGATCTATATAAATAAACTTGACTTGACTTGACTTGACTGCATCTAGAGCAGACGCCTGTTCTATATGTGTGTGATGCCAGAGGAGGGAGCTGTAGTGATCTACCTTGATGCTCTTCTTGAACTGGTAGCCAGGCGTGGACGAGCCTTTACGTAAGAGTTCGCTGAAGATGACGATCTGCTCAAAGAGGAAGACCCTCCGCTCCTTGCTGCGCGACAGGACCCCCGTGTCGTGCTCCGTCACAAAGAACGTGTCCTGTAGAAGCAGCTTGCCCTGGGCTGTGAGCTTGCCCTGTGTGATGCCATTAGACACTGTGTTAGCTCCTTAGTTTCCAGTGTTATGAGTGCAACTGTTAAACCACTGTTACATAACAACATAAATTCACAATGGACTACTTGATATCCACTGCAAATAAACTCCATGACACTTTGGAAAGTTTTTATTAGCAGTTTACACGTTTACACTACTCTCTTTGACAGCCATACTTCAGGACTATTAATAGAACACAGCTGGAGGCATTAGGTTGTTTGAAAATGGCAATCAAATGTGATCTGAGTTCAAAGACAAACAGGTTTGATGATCACATCTGATAATCGCTATGCGTGTGCTACACAAGTTTCCATAAAAAGGGCACGACGACAGCTTGAGAAGTCAGCTGACACCACTTCCCTTTTCTAGTCTCCTCAGTACATGGGGAAAAACCCTACATACGTACGTTAGGGGAAACTTCGATTTCTATATTCTTGTTTTTGCATTAATGGTGCTGGTTGTATCAGGTGCGTCTCAAAAAATGTTAATACCGTGGAAAAGCTTTTTTCCTGTAATTTATTTTAACCAGTGAAACTTTCATATGATCTAGATTCATTACACATAAAGTAAAATATTTCAAGCTTTTAAAAAAAAAAAAAAAAAAAAAAAAACATTATTCTAATCTTGATGATTACAGTTTACAGCTAGGGTTAGCCTGCATCTCAAAATATTACAATAAAGAATTTATTAATACAGAAATGTGGAGATGAGCTTTAATCAGTTAATTAAGTCAAAACATTGGCAATGGTTTCCTGAGCCTTTAATCTCTCAGTCTGGGCAGGCAATGGACTACTATTTTCAAATTTTTTGAGACGCACCTATATAAGCTAACCAGATCATCCTTTGGGTCCAGTCAGTGAATGTCATCTCTGTGGCCTATTTTGCCTTCACCCCTCCCTGTCCTTCAGCGCAGCCGAAACACTCAGCCATGACACTTTGCACAGTTTTTCTTAGCAGTAGAGAATAGCATTATCTATCCTTATCTACCACACCCGTCAAGTTCTCCCTGTGTCAAAAGTGAAAGGTCAGTGTGAGGTCATCTCACCTCGTAACCCTGCAGCCGGCCCAGGTTCATCATGTCATTGCAGCGTTTGGGCACCAGGAACATCAGATCCACAGCTTTCTGTACGAACACAGAGATTACAGAAAATCAAAACCACATATGAAAATGTGTGAAGGGTGCATTCAGTTATCTGCTAAAATGGCTCACCTCAATTTCCTGACAGTCCAGGCCAGCCTTTGAGCTGAACTTCAAAAAGTCCTGAAAAAGAAACAGCCTTTGTTCAGTTTGGAACGCCTTGTCAATGAGTGAAAACGAATGATTTCACTGGGCTGAACACAATAATGCAAACACAGGCAAAGCAGAAGAGAACGTTTGTGAATAAGCGTGCTATCGCATTCACTTTACATAGATCTCTTCCTCCAGATGAAGAATACGTCCTGGGAGGATAACACTAGGCTGTATCTGGCAGAGGAGTTCTGCAAGAATTACCTGACTGATCTTCTTTCTATCAGTCCAGCTGTGCTAGTCCTATTCTGGCTCTTTAAAAAGCTCAGTCATAAATATACCACATTTCATGCCCTGCATGTGCTGTGATGTAATGGTCGCTGTGAGCTGCCATATACATTTTCCATATTGGATTCAGTTACAGTGGGTTATGTTTTACAGTACAGGAAGGTTTGTGAGTTTGCATGAGATTGTGTTGTGGCATGCCGTAAGGAGCTAATATTAGTTTTGTATGCATACTCATTTGTTTGTGTGGTGACAGCCACTGTCCTGCATAATGAAATGCTGTGTGTGTGTGTGTGTGTGTGTGTGTGTGTGTGTGTGTGTGTGTGTGTGTGTGTGTGTGTGTGTGTGTGTGTGTGTGTGTGTGTGTGTGTGTGTGTGTGTTTGTGTGTGTGTGTGTGCATGCTTGTGTGTGTGCTTGTGTGTTTGTGTGTGTGAGAGATAGAGAAACAAAGAGTCTCTGTGTATGTATAAGGAGTGCGTGCGAATGCATACACTTGTGTGTGTGTGTGTGTGTGTGTGTGTGTGTGTGTATTCACCTTCAGGAGAAGCTGGTATTTGGTGATCCTCTGAATGGGCTTGATGAGATAGTCACTGATGGACATCCTACAGTTGATTTCCTGTTGCAGTTCCTGTCAACATCATTGTTTGAAAATAAACACTAAGATTGTAAAAAAATAAACACTAAGATTGAATAAATAATGGCACAAGACTCATCACAACACATTCTGGGCACCTACATGATAAACTGTATGAAAGTAAGCACAAAGCCTGACACTGAAAGCTTGAAAATGTAATGTTTCAAATATATCCCCCAAATATAGTATGAGATATAGTACTGGTCACTGAATTGTCCCATCAAATGACATCCTACTGTCAGCTTTATGGTCACAGCATAAAGGTTGGTTGAAAACCAAAGCGAGCATCAAGGGAGGCTACTAAACCTGTGTGTGTGAGAGAAATAGTATGACTCACTCAAAACTTATTTTGAGTTATTTTGAGTGATTTCTCTCAGTCTCACCTCGAAGTAGGAGTCATACTCTGCCACCACAAACTCAGACCTTGGTTTGTTTTGACAGTACACCACGTACATGTGGAGCCGACGTTCCTATAGAGAAGGGGAGATCAGCTGAGGTTAAGCAAGAGCAACAGTGTACACACATGTAAAAAAGAAAAAAGATGCACAAACACAGATACTCTCTCTCTCACACACACACACACACACACACACACACACACACACACACACACACACACACTCACTCACAAATATACACAAACAAAAATAAATCACATACGTGTTTGATAAAGAGCTCTGCCAGCCTATCGTGGTCCTGCAGACATTTCTCCAGTTCTCCCAGGAAAAAACTAGGAAAGAGGAAAACAGTGATTTCCTTGCATTCCACAAAAATCAATCCCAGAGTAAACCTGCCCCACAAAAAGACCCTTCCTCCTCCATTGTGCGTCCACTTCTGTTTATGGTGACCAATCTGATATCAAACAGGATATTCTGTTTCTAAAATGCTATATTAAACAAATCAAACGGGGACATCCACACAAGAATCTTAAAAATACTCCTTCCTCATCGAAAGAGAAGTGTAAGGCACATGTACACACACACACACACACACACACACACACACACACACACACACACACACACACACAAAATTCAGTGTGTGGATGTCTTGGCAACTCATGGGGCTGTTCAGTCAGACGACACAGTAGGCTATAGATCCTTTAGATCCTTTCAATCTGTTCCTAGAGGATTTCCGGTTGTTGAAACATTCAAAACCAACGGAGATACTTGCATGAATGAAAATAAAACGGACTTTAGCATAATGCTTTACAAACTGTAGACTTTATAAAGGACCTATAAAGGGCCAATGATTACTCTCTTCATAAAGGACTTTATAAAGGACCTATAAAGGGCCAATGCTTACTCTCTTTATAAAGGACTTTATAAAGGACCTATAAAAGACCAATGCTTACTCTCTTTATAAAGGACTTTATAAAGGACCTATAAAGGGCCAATGCTTACTCTCTTCATAAAGGACTTTATAAAGGACCTATAAAGGGCCAATGCTTACTCTCTTCATAAAGGACTTTATAAAGGACCTATAAAGGGCCAATGCTTACTCTCTTCATAAAGGACTTTATAAAGGACCTATAAAGGGCCAATGCTTACTCTCTTCATAAAGGACTTTATAAAGGACCAATGCTTACTCTCGGTGCCAGTCGTAGATCTGATGGATGTTCCCAAACACGATTTTGTCTTTCCCCGTCATGTCCTCCGGCACCCCCTTCTCTGTGACTCTCTTCATGAATCCCTGGAAATGGAGAGAAATAACTTTAAGACAAGAGCATGTGATTGTTATAATGTGTGTGTGTGTGTGTGTGTGTGTGTGTGTGTGTGTGTGTGTGTGTGTGTGTGTTATTTCTGTTCTCACATCCACAACGATGCCCAGGTCTTTGACGTAGTCCCGCTCAGTCTGAACCATTTCGTTCATGACAAACCTGACAGGGCAAGGGCAGCAGACTTAGTTCAGCAATCAATGCTCTACACACACACACACACACACACACACACACACACACACACACACACACACACACACACACACATCTTTTCAAAAAGACACACAATTTCAACCTTTATTAACCTTAAAATATAGTTAGACGATAGTTGCTAGGTGCTTAAAGTGTAAAAGACAATGACACATATAAAGGAAAAACATGCACCCACCCACACACACACACATTCGGGATTGGGGTGTGTCAGTGACGCATATAAAGGAAATGTGCACATCTACACACACACACACACACACACACACACACACACACACACACACACTGGGGGTTGGGGTGTGTCTTACATGCGTCCTCTCATGGCTTTGTTTCTCTTCTCCGTCTCTGGGTCTCGGGGCGTGGCCAAGTTCTGTTCTGAAGGACTTACGCTCCCAAAGGCTGGAAACGCACCAGACTCAGGGGTCTGAGAGACACAGAAAGAGGGGAGGGAAGGAGAGAGAGAGAGAGTGGGGAGGGAGGGAGAGAGACAGAGAGAAAGAAAGAGGGAGAGAGAGAAGCAGAAGAAAAACAACATGCCTGAACAGGGTAGAATGACTGAGTAGAATAAAGACTGATATTGTCAAGCAGAGTAGATGACCCCAAAGCAGGGCAGAGGGGAGGTTTGAGGTGGACTTGTGACTGTACCTTGGCCTCCTGAGCCGAGGGGTCCTTGATGATCTCCATGGGGGGAGGAAGTGGGGTGTGGGGCTCGTCCTCAGCCTCCTCCTCTCCACCACTGTTGGTTCCTCTCCTGCCCTTCTGCAGAGAGAAATGGGGAGAGAAAGGGAGGGGGGGGAGAGCGAGGGAGAAAGAGAGAAAGATAAAAGGAGAAAGAGAGGGAGAGAGAAGGGGATGAGAGTGAGGGAGAGAGAGAGAAGGAGAGAAAGAGAGAGTGAAAGCAAGAGAGGGAAGAAATCGTAATAAAAGAGAGGGAAAGTAACACAGCGTATTTAGAATAAAAACAAGAAATGGAAAAACACGCAGGGAGATAACCGGGCAGGAAGAGAAGGACGAAAGACAGAAAGAAAGAGGACAGAATAAAAAGAAGAGGAAGAGGACAAGGAGGAAGAGAAATAAGAAGTAGAAGAATAGAAGAGGGATATGAAGAAAGAGGAGAAAGAGAGGTCATGAGTCCACTGTGTAGAGCATTCAAGAACTGATCCAAGAATATGTGTGCTTGTTCTGTGAAGCGCAAGCTAACGGTAGCATTAGCGCCACAGGAGGCTCAAACACATAACACACATCTCATCCATCATTCAGAAGCGCTAAACAGCTATCCAGGTTAGCGCTGGAACATGCACTCCCACAACAAGCACAAGCCCCCCTGCCGCACCTGCACTTGCCCTCAATAGCTTTACTACAGAGAGCTACGCTAGGACGCAGGGAAGAGGCACACACAGAGTTGTATGACAAAAATAAACCAACAACCTTAACATACAGGACATTCTAGTGATGTGGTACAATGTTATATATTGATATTAATCGATTACAGACTTTCCACACAGTACAGTACAAACGACACACAATGTCTTGCAGGACAGGTTATGGGAGTGGAATGAATTTGTCAGCAGTGTGGATCTAGCTATGTCAGAGCAGACCCAGCAGCAGCAGATGTTGCGTCAAAGTGCTGGGTGGATTAGTGGATAAGCATCTGAGGTTAAGGGCTAAAGCAAACAACTCAACTTGATTTAAGGATATGGAGACTGCTATAAAGGTTACAGCTGATCTGGGGGTTTGCAGAGGCGTTAAAGAAAGTTATGGCAGGATAGAGTTTGTGCTGTTAGGAAGTCAGGGTTATGGGCTGGTGCTAAGAATTCAGTTGGTCTCATGTGTGAGAAATGATAGAGTGTTCTGGATTGGGTGAGATTGCACATGCAAGGCTATGAAAAAGCCACAATAGCATTCAGCACAGACAGATATAGGCTATATGTATATGGTGTTCTATGTATGAATGTATATGTATGAATGTATATGGTGTTCTACAAATGTGTGTCTGCTGAAACATTTAAGTATTTTGAAGCGTGACAATGAAAAAACACAAGGGGACTAACAGACTAAAATAGTTTTAGAAGACCGGTCTATTTTTTTTTCGAGCGTACGCACTACTATCATGTCTGGTGTAGCCAGTTCCACTGATCAAAGTGGAAGCTAATTGTTGTGGCAGACACAGTGCGAACAGAATGCATCACTTACGTGCCCAGTGTAGTTTCCCCGTAGGCTTAAAATAGCAGCCACCACTGGAATGCACCTTACCCGCATCCAACTCTGATCTGGCCCTGATGTAACCCTGATCTGCCATCTCGAGACAAGTAACTGACTGTAATGTTTGCAAATGAATACTCAAATTGACCGTTGCTATTATGGGTGTAAAGGTACATGTATTTGTGCTGAACCATTTAGGTACAGGATGTTTAGTAGATTCAATACAAATGTGTACTGAATGTGCCGAATGCAGTCTTTAACAGTAATCAACAGTAGGCTTTCTTCAGCTATCTTCTTGCATCAAACAATTACCACTAACTAGCCACCGATCTGTAAGTCTCTTCTGTCCTTGTAGTGTCTTCTGACTTTCCCGCCTGTATCTAATTCTCTCCTCTGTGACTCATAGTAGTATCCCCTAACTTTTCCGCCTGTCTTTAATTCTCTTCTCTTTGACTCATAGTAGTGCCTCCTCTGTTTCCCACCTGTCTGTAAGTCTCTCTAATGTCTGTGTCAGTACTTCCTCTGTACCTGTCTGTAACTATCTTTAATGTCTGTGTCAGTACCTCCTCTGTTCCCCGTCTGTCGGTAAGTCTCTCCCCCGTGATGTGTGTACGTACCTCCTCTGTGCTGTCCTCGTGCTGGGGGCCCAGGTCCACGCTCTTGCGTCCGTCCCTTTTGCGCTGCTTGCCCGTGGGCTTCTTGGTGTTGGCGTTATCCCCCTTTCCGTGGCTGAGGCGCCGCACAGGGCTGGTCAGCCACTTCTTCAGGGTGTTACCGGTCGTCCCGGAGCGCTTGGGTCCTGGTGAGCCGGTCGGCAGCGAGCTGACGGACGCCTGAGGCTGCAA
>NC_063211.1:16418006-16423006 GCF_017589495.1 Alosa alosa | reverse complement strand
ATCTGAATGGAAATGAATTAAATGAAGGGTCAGTGGTAGGCCTCCTTAAGGCCTCCTCATTAACATACTGTCCACAGAGTCAACAAAAAAAACTGCCCTACTCATCACATGATAATGGACCTTTGTCACGCAAGCCTGCTGCATGACTGTATGTGTGTGTGTGTGTGTGTGTGTGTGTGTGTGTGTGTGTGTGTGTGCATGTCCTTGCATGTCCTTGCATGTGAGTGTTTTTCTGTGTGTGTGCGCACGCGTGAGTCACAGTTAAACATTTGTGAAGCTGCAAGCTGCATCATGAAATCATCTGCAACTGATCTGTCGCGTCCACTGTTTGTCCGTCCGTCCTTTGTGTGTGCCGTCCTCCCAAGCCTTCAAAGCGTGAGTGTCAGAGGACGTGGTGTTGGTTTAATGATTTCCTTCCTGGTGAAGGGGCTCAGTGGTGATGGGGGCCCCAGGCCCGACAGGGCCCGATGCCAGGGGCCCCTTTCCTGTGTGACTATTTTCAGGATCTCAGACATGTCTTACAGGTTCTAGAAGCTTCTGGAAGGGATGTTGGAGGGGGGGGGGGTCGGTGTGCACCAAACGAAAGGAAACGGAATTAGGGAGGAGAGTGAGGAGGAGAGGAGAAATGTGGAGGACATAAGAGACAGACACACACACCCACACACACACCACACACACACTGGAAAGTGATGAGGAGAGGCCACATAGTGATGGGAGAATATCTCTGATAGAACAGGGGCTGCTATTTCCACCGACTCCCACCAAACACACGGTTAACAGTCGGCAAGGCCACTACCCCAAAAAAGCACATTAAAGAGTGGGGTGGTAGATTACTGGGGGAATACAGCATATGCATGCACACACACACACACACAGAAACGAATACATAAACAGACACTGCCGTGCTTGTCTCCACAGACACGCACTGTCACAAAGCTCTTTGAACAGCAGGCAGTCTTAAAGCCCCCAATAACAGCAGAAAGCACTGAGGCATCAAAGTGGAGCACAAAAACAGCCCCATTACCCCACATCATTACCCGGCAGATCTATCAATGAGTTATCGCTCATCATTATCCTTTAACCACACACACACACACACACACACACACACACAGACACACACACAGGCACACACACACACACACACACACACACACACACACACACACACACACACACACACACACGCATCCTGTTTCTGTCACATGAGTCCTGCCTGCAGCCCACACAGTTACGGCTTACATCAAGCCATTAATGGCGTCTTACCTAACGCTACTGTGATCAATTCAAAACAATTTATCATCAATTATATCAGTTTTACGTGTCTGTGTGATCTTAAGGAAAGGCTACTCTTCTTCCACAGCAGTGGTGCCGCACTAGGAGCTAAGAATGACGGACAGTCTGCCAATCATACTCTTTCATGCTCATCTAGCACCCAGGATACTACTGGTGCACTAAAAGTGCGCTAAGAGGTACTGAACATGTGTTTGGATTTAGCCGGGAAAATATGCTTAGTGCTGTGGGTTGATTAATACTCAGTGTCACATAGCCTGCATACTTCACTTCAACATAACCTACATTTTAGGTAGGTCAACCAACCCAGGCTATATCGCTGTAAAATCCATGTGATTCAGTGTGTCTGTGATATCGTATCTTATATAACACGCCTATCTACGAGTTACTAATATACTATATATTCATCACATCTGTCCATCTGTCATATCACATCATCATATCCATCTGTCCATTAGGTAACCTGGTACATTTCTATGGGAATAAGGAAAATAGTCAACCATGTATTAAGCCACTGTGTGCCTCTGTTATAATATATTTTCATCTTGTTTTTTTGGTGAGTGGAAACCTGTAGTGCATTTCTATTTTTGTGTGTGCATTTGTGTGTGCATTTGTGTGTGCATTTGCGTGCATCCTTGTCCACCTCACTTTGCTTGCAGACTCCACACTTGACTTGTCTGACTCCAGGTGTGGGCTGCTCTGACCCTGTGGTCCTAAAACAACACAGTGTAGTCACTTCACCTTAAAATAACAGCTTCAAGCTCTATTTGATGCTATAGTGACTTCAAATATGGAGAATGTATCTCTGACATTGCTGAGGAGCATTTTGAATGCATGGTATTGCTCTATGATGTAACGTTGTTGTCACAGTTTAGAATAATCCCCCATTTCAGAATCAGAATCAGAATCAGCTTTTTTCGTCGGTTTTAGACAAACTGGGTATCTCCTTAGCGCTAAACTGGTGTCCACTATGTGTTAGGGGAATCCCTATATAGTGTTACATTTAAGAGGTGTGATGGCGTGATGGCCGTTCTGTTTGGTGCCGCCGGCGCCCCTTACCTTTCCCCGCGGGGAAGAAGCAGTCCATGTCCACGCTGCTGCGGGAGTGGGAGACGGACAGGGTGGCGCTGGGCACCAGGCCCTCCTGTGGCGGCGAGCGCTCCGTGGTCCGCACCAGGCACCAGCCCGGACGCTCGCCGGACCGCTCCAGCAGCTCCACCGTCTGGCCCGACTGCACCGACAGCTCGCCCGGCCCGCCGGCCGCAAAGTCCTGCAGCACCACCGTCTGCTCACAGCCGCCGGACAGCTACGGGGGAGAGGGAGAGAGAAACGTTACTCAACTTTTAGTCAGATAGACTGACAAGAACAGATAAGTCCCACATCATTAGAGGGTCAGAAGAAGAAACAGACTGAAAAGAAGAGGAAGATGAAGATGACACACACACACACACACACACACACACACTGTGTGAACTGTACCAGGCTGTCAGTGAACAACAGACGGCACACCCAGACGGTTTCACCATCTTCACTGGAGATTTTAACCATGCTGATCTCAAAACTGTACTTCCAAAGCTACACCAGCATGTTGATTTTCCAACAAGAGGAGATAACATCCTGGACCTGGTCTACACTGCACACAAAGGAGCATACAAAGCCACCCCCCTCCCCCACATTGGACTTTCAGACCATATCACTGTTATGCTAATGCCCGCATACAGACAAAGGGTAAAAGCGAACAAACCGGTTAAAATAAGCAGGTAAAAGTGTGGCCTGAGGGAGCCTCCGATGCTCTTCAAGACTGCTTTGACACAACAGACTGGGAAATGTTTAAGCAGGCAGCCACTTACAACAACCGGACAGACATAGAGGAGTATACAGACACTGTAACCTCTTACATCACCAAGTGCATCGATGATGTGACCCACACAAAAGACATCATCACTTTCGGGCTAACTGGAAGCCATGGCTGACAGGGGATGTCCTCAGGCTGCTGAGGGCCAGAGACAAAGCCTACAGAGCTGGGGATGAAGCTGGCATGAAAACAGCGAGAGCCAACCTGTCCCGTGGCATCAAGGAAGCAAAAAAGGAATACACTCACAAGATAACCACCCACTTCAAAGACAGCAGGAACTCACAAAGCCTATGGCAGGGCATTCAGGCCCTCACGGACTACAAGCCAGCCCACAGAGCTGTGAGAGCAACATCCCTCTGCTCAACAACCTGAACCGCTTCTTTGCTTTCGCTTTGAAGCACAAAACAGCACCTGCCCACAGAAGACCCATCCCCCTCTACATGAGCAGCCCCTGTGCCTCTCTGCCGACAGCGTGAAGAGGACACTTGCTGCTATCAACACCAAATAAGGCAACAGGTCCAGACAACATCCCAGGTCGTGATGCTGAAGGACTGCGCGGGGGAGCTTAAGGATGTCTTCACAGACATCTTTAACACTTCCCTGAAACAAGCCATCGTCCCATCATGTTTCAAAGCTGCCACCATCATACCTGTGCCGAAGAAAACTGCTCCATCCTGCTTCAATGACTACCGCCCTGTGGCACTGACACCCATCATCATGAAGTGCTTTGAGCGGCTTGTCATGTCACATATCAAAGCCATTCTCCCCCACCCTGGACCCCTTCCAGTTTGCATACCGAGCCAAGCGGTCTACAGAGGATGCAATCTGCTCTGCCCTCCACCCAGCCCTCACCCACCTGGAAAAAAAGGACTCATATGTGAGATTGCTGTTTATAGACTTCAGTTCTGCATTCAACACCATAATACCACAACAACTCATCTGCAAACTTCGACAAACTGGGACTCAGTACCTACCTACCTCTGCAACTGGCTACTGGACTTCCTCTGTCAGAGGCCCCAAGTAATGCGTGTTGGCAACAATACCTCAAGCAGCATCACACTGAGCACAGGGGCCCCCCAAGGCTGCGTGCTCAGTCCGCTGCTCTTCACCCTGCTGGCGCATGACTGCACTGCAACCTACAGCAACAATCACATAGTGAAATTTGCTGGCGACACAACTCTGGTGGGTCTCATCACCAAGGCGACGAGACTCAATACAGGTTGGAGGTCGACCATCTGACCACGTGGTGCAGGGACAACAACCTCCTGCTGAGCGTCAGCAAGACCAAAGAGATTGTTGTTGACTTCGGAGAGGTCACACCCAACACCTGCCACTGACCATCGGCGGTGCTGTGGTGGAGAGGCGAGCAGCACCAAATTCCTGGGGGTGCACATCAGTGAAGACCTCTCCTGGACCACCAACACTGCATCACTGGCGAAGAGCTCAGCGCCGCCTGTACTTCCTCTCTTGAACTCAGGCGAGCAAGTGCTCCACCAGCCATCATGACCACATTCTACCGAGGCACCATTGAGAGCATCCTCTCCAGCTGTATCGCTGTGTGGGGGCGAAGCTGCACTGAATACAACAGGAAAGCCCTGCAGCGCATAGTGAACACAGCTGGAAGGATCATTGGTGCTTCACTCCCCTCCCTGAAGGACATTTACACCACCCACCTCACCCGCGAAGGCGACCAAAATTGTGAGTGATGCAAGTCACCCCGCTCACAATCTGTTTGATCTACTGCCCTCTGGGAAGAGGTACAGAAGCCTGCGGCTCCCGCTACCAGACTCACCAACAGCTTCATACACCAAGCTGTAAGGATGCTGAACTCTCTCCCTCCTCTCCCCCCTCC
>NC_063211.1:16408006-16413006 GCF_017589495.1 Alosa alosa | reverse complement strand
GTACACAACACACACACACACACACGCACAGTCGCACACACACACAGACAAATTCTTCCACACACTATAGACATACAAATGTATACACGCAGAGTCGAATACACACAAAAAGAAACATTTACAAAGAGAATCTCTCTCTGTCTCTCAGACATGAACACACAAACACACACACACACACACACACACACACACACACACACACACACACACACACACACACACACACACACACACGCTATAACCTTAGCTATCAACCTATCATGTAGGTAAGACAACTGTAAATCAAACACACACACACACACACACACACACACACACACACACACAGCCCATCAACTCAGCCAGATTCTCTAATGTCTCCTAAAGACATCATTGAAGTGAATAAGGACCAGATGGCAACTCTCCTTCAGAGGTGAATCCCCCATCAAAAGGCTTCTCTCACTCTACCATTTATCATCCACACTGAGCACACACACTTAACCTTTACCACTTAAAGTTATACTGCTATACGACACTTACACAGTATACCCTCATATGACTAAAAAGAAGAGAAGCTGTCTGGTTTCTGACCTTATTTACCTCATGTATATACCTTTCTGTTGATGTTCTTAGTGTTCTTTCACTTTTGCAAATCCAGGGCTCCCTTGAAAAAGAGATGCAATATCTCAATGGGACTCACTTGGTTAAATAAAGGAAATAAATAAATAAATGTCCATATAATATTACATCATCTCATCTTCCTTAGGTGAGCACTGTGTTGTTGTCGAGGGGGTGAAACCGATGACAGCATGGCACTATCCACTTGTCAAGAAAAAAGCCAAACTTGGTCAGGCATATTGGAGAAACCGCAGCCAGGGTCTGCAGAGTATGTGTCTTTTGCAGCCAGAGTACGCCATAATAAACAGAAGATTGGTCAAGTCCAAGAAGAACTGACCATATTTGTTTGGATCTCTGAAATTTTTTCCAGTAACTTCTGTAGTTTGTTTTTGGGGTTCCCCATCATCAGATCAGTGTCAGAGCCCATATTCACAAAGAATCTTAAGGCAGAAAAGTAGCTCCTAACTGGTGGATTAAGGAGAAACTCCTAAAAATAACTTTAGGACTCCTAATTTTTGACTAATTCACAAAGCATTTCAGTGTTAAAAGTAGCACCCAAGTCTGGGACAGGTTGGAAGTAGTCAAAAGGACTACTTTTGTAGCATGTTTTGAAATGCACATGCAAAATCACTTACAGGAGATCTCAATCACAAGGGAATAATTATGAATTGTAAGGGATGCAATAACGCCACCACAAAAAATTAATCGTCAACAACAAAAAATTCATCGTAAAGATTTCAACTAAATTTTATGTTTCATTGTAAGGCAAATTACATTGCTTCTGTCTATGCAAACATGTCTTCATACAAAACAGTAGAAGGGGGTCACTTGCGTAACATGTCTTCATACAGAATTTAAATCACATTGCAAAGATACTGCATCAATCCATAATATATTCCATTACTAGGATATTTGCTTTGTAGTCTGTCATCTTATTTATTAATTCATTAAGTCATTTATTTATTTATCTTTCGTCCTTTGCAGTACTTGTGCAGTGCAGGCCAAGTTGGTCTCTGCAGTTTTGTGAATAGGTTTTAAGAGAGAACTCCTAGTAAAACACTTTTACTGTGATTTGGGAGTACTTTTAGCGTAAGATAAAATGCTTTGTGAATACAGGCCCAAATCTGTAACAAGGTCCACTCATCTTTATCCTGGTGGTGTTAGCTCATAGGTAGTAGCCTAGTTTATCCAATGGACTTTAACTTAGACTTGACCAAAGCTTCAGCCTTGAATGAAATCAAGAAACAGACTGTACACACACACACATACACACACCCTCTACACAAAGTCCATTCTAAGCTGGCAAGACAGGACATTTAACTTTGGTCATGTGCTGTTTGCGTGCACGCACCCACCCACACACACACACACGCATACTCTCTCATTCTCACTCTCTCTCTCCTCACTGTGCAATATACTACTCTAACATGACAGGCCATGTGTGGAAAGAAACGACAGGAAATGATGTCACTGGGAACTCACACAAACACACACCCCTGAAAAAGGGGTGTCCAGCCGCACACGGCTCTAATTCATCAGAACATCTGTGTCTACTGTAATTTCAGATCTCTCTCCCTCTCCCCACTTCCACTCTCTCTCTCCCTCTCCACACTCTCTCTCTCTTTCTCCCCTCTCTCTCTCCACTTTCTCTCTCTTTCTCTCTCCTCTCCCCCTATCTCTCCCCTCTCTCTCTCTTTCTCTCTCTCTCTTTCTGTTTCTCTCTCTCACTCTCTCTCTCTCTGTTTCTCTCTCTCCCCTCTCTGCTTTGACATTTGCCCCATTCCACCCTTCACCACAATAACCAACACAAACACCACACAGAACACACGATGCGTCTATTTTCTGCTGCGCCACAAAATGAAAAATAAAAAGGCTCCATATTAAAACTGCCATCCTGCATATTGTTTATGCATCTACTGAGAGCTTCAAAGGTAGAGGAGACAGACTGTCCCATCCGCCGGCTCCTTGGTTGGGGTTTTTATACGAGGCTAACTACACTTCCAGAGGCAGGCAGAGTTGGCCGGTACACACGGAGCCACACATAGCCACACACACACACACACACACACACGAGCGCGCGTACACACACGCCCAGGAGCAGTGAAGTCGCTGCTGGCTTGAGTTCCATGGGCGACGGGACAGGGAGTTTCCTCCAGGAGAAGGGAGGGGGAACTGGGCCGAGTCACAGAGAAGGGAGACATTCAGACACACTTTTGAGCCTTGTTGATGCCGTTTGTTTACTTGTTTGTTTGTTTGTTTGTTTGTTCCTGCTGTAATGAAACACTTTGCGTGGGCAATAACGGCATACAAATGGCCATCTAAAGATACTTTAAATTCAACTCAATTGCATTGATTCAAAGGGCAGAGCTGCTCTACTTAAAATCCTTCCAGCAAAGAAAAAAACACAAACACTCCAAGAGTGATCTCATACCTGGAGCGACATACATATGCACACACACAAACACACACACACACGCCCACCAAAGTCACAGATACACTGTGCAAACATCTAAGAGGTCTTATGCAAGCTTAAAACTGTTGAAAGAAAAACAATAGAAACACACAGTAGGTGTTATGTTATATTATTCAACCAGGCAAACATTTCTAAATATTTCAGTGGTGCCGACTTTGCCTTGACTCCCCATGCCACCAACAGTGATAGTTACATAAATAAATTGATGGCTTTATAGTTCCAAAATGCAGTGTACACAGCATTGTATGTTTGTGTGTGCATCTAGTCTTGCATATGTGTGTTTGTGTGTGTGTGTGTGTGCATCTAGTCTTGCATGTGTGTGCTTGTGTGTGTGTGTGTGTATCTGCATCACTATGTGTGTACCTTTGTGTGTTCATAGGCCCTACTCCAGTGGTCTCTCTCACACACACACACACACACACACACACACACACACTGGTTAAAATGCCATGTAAGAGAGTGGGTTGAGAAGCACAGGAAGTGGGCAGCAGTCTGAGGTCACAGTGGTTTTATTACAAGGCACTGTTATGTCTGCCAGAGACACACAGGCACAAGAGAGACTCCTTATACACACACACACACACACACACACACACAACACAAACAGAATACATCAAAACTCTCTCTCTCACTCACAAACACACAGATATACACAAGTCATGCACATACCACAAGGGCATGCATAAATATACGCCCACACACAGCCTTGCATAGTTTGTCCTTTAACTTTAAAGGTTTGGATGCACAGCATACACACACACACACACGCACACACATCATGTCCTTTAACTTGGCAGAGTGAAATATCAGAAGGTAAAGTCCAGCTACACGAAGACAGAGAGAACATGACAGAGAAAAGGAGAGGAGAATAAGCACCACATAACCCTGCTCTAATAAACCGGCAAAATAAAGCCATGTGGTAAACACATCTTCAGACCTAATACACACACACACACACACACACACACACACACACACACACACAGAGATACATACATACACACACACACACACACCCTACTTACTACCGCCACAAAACATGTCATTCAACACAGTGAAAGCCAAAGCAAAACTAGCCCTCCATTCAACCCCTTGAGTCAAGATCCGAGCTGAACAGCTGAAACAGAAGATAACGTTACCGGCTACCGGCTCCCAGTTACTCTAAGCTAGCTGTTAGCTTTATTCAAAGTGTTAGTTCCAGGTAGCCATAAGGTAAAAGAAAATGTCTTTACTCACTGGTCTGCTGCCTTTGGTTAGCTTGAAGTTCATCCACTTGGGCATGGTGTGTAGTGACCGCTGTCACACTGCTGCATGCATTCACACACGGACACGCGCACACTGACCAATGCCCTGCTCCAAAGGCCAGCTACTGATTGGTTGATGCACGGCAGGTAGACTGAGACAGGGAGGGGCCCACAGTCCCCCACTGACCCCCTGACTCCACCTTTCCGTCTGAGTGTGAGTGGATGTGTGTGTGTGTGTGTGTGTGTGTGTGTGTGTGTGTGTGAGAGAGGTTACTGATTAGCCACGTGTTATTTCACCTGCAGCCTAACAGCAGAGAGAGTGGAACTCTGTGAGAGCAGTGCCTGTGTGTCTGAGTGGGTGTGTGTGTGTGTGCGCGCTCGCTGGGCTGTGAAGTATACTTTGCTGTAGGGTGACGCACTGCAAGTTCAGCTACGATCCTGCCCTGCCCACAAGTACACTCCAGAGGACAGAGAGACAGAGAGAGAGAGGGGGGGGGGCAGAGAGAGTGGGAAGGAGAGAGGCTGGAGGGAGAGAGAGGGAAGGAGAGACAGAGAGAGAGAGGGAGACAAAGAAAGAGAGGAAAGAGAGAAAGAGAGAGGGTGGAGGGAGAGAGAGGGAAGGAGAGAAAGGGAGACAAAGAAAGAGAGAAAACAGAGAGCAGGAGAGAGGATGGAGGGAGAGAGGG
>NC_063211.1:16390506-16393006 GCF_017589495.1 Alosa alosa | reverse complement strand
TGTAGAAAAAATGTGGGCGGGGGAAGTGGTTGAGCACTGCTCTCCCATGCCCACATCCACGGCTGAAGTGCCCTTGAGTAAGGCACCTAACCCCCCCATTGATCCCCGGCACCGCTGTAGCAGACGGCTCACTGCTCCCGGGTTGGTGTGTGCTTCACCTCACTGTGTGCTTCATCTCACTGTGTGTTCACTGTGTACTTCACTAATTCACGGATTGGGAGACCAAATTTCCCTCACAGGATCAAAAGAGTATCTATACTTACTTACTAACTTATTTACTATTGGGGCAGGTCTCTCAGCACACTGCCTGATCTTTTCCTCCTAATCTTAATGTAGCCTCTTGTTTTAGTGTTACCGTTTACTTTGAGAAAGTCACCAGGTCTCCCTGGTTGAAAAACATCCAAAAGGAATATTTTTCTCACCCCCACAATTGAAATGGACATGGTGTCATTTGGGTTTAATGCTTCCTTTTTTTATGCCAATTTCAGGCCATGTCCAAAAAAAAACAGCGAAAGCTAAATTCTTTGTCCAGGTGTGCCCTTATAAAGGTTAAGCTGAGTTGTGCATGTTTGGAGAAGAGTGATTCATGACCACATCCATGATGACCAAGTGATGATGCCAGTGAAAATTTCAACCACCAAAACACCATCCCCCAAAGTGGAGAATAGCTATAGAAATGTATTAGTTTTGGGTGTTTTTCAGACAATGGGACCTGGTGACCTCAAAGTAAATGGTAACACTAAAACAAGGGGCTACATTAAGATTTCTGGAGGAAAAAATCAGTTAATTCACACAGGACTGCTTTACTCAGAGCGATTTAAGAGATTAGATGTAATGAAATAATAAAGAGAAAAATAGAAATGAGAATTCTTTCATCAATTCGGTGGTGGTGTCTTTTACTTAAGGGGAATATTTTTTGAAGTAATCTAAAAGTAATCCTAAAGTAATCAGATTACGTTACATGTTTTTGGTAATCCAACTGATTACGTTACTGATTACAAAAATTGCCATGTCATTTGTAGTCAGTAATGGATTACATTTCAAAGTAATCTGACCCAACCCTGAGTATACTTAAGGTCCATTCCCACCAAGAATGATAACAATAATGATAATGGCAAAAAAGTATTGTGCTAGTTAATATGAATGATGTAACGATAACAACATTTGAAAAACAATTGTTGGGCATCACATTCAGAGCAATTTTGAAAACAATAATAAACTGACAGCCAATCAGAATCCATTACATTTTAGCCATCACATTAATCAACATGAGGAGAAATTTTGCTCATCATTGGTCAGTGTGGACACTTTTACCGTTATAGTGTGTGTGTGTGTGTGTGTGTGTGTGTGTGTGTGTGTGTGTGTGTGTGTGTGTGTGTTTGAGAGAGACCAGGGCTTAAAATTCATTTTTCAAAATGGAATTTCCCTTGGGTTATTCATGTGGGGATTTACACAATTTGGGGGTCGATTCTGATACCAAGTCAAGAATTGCGATTTCAATACTTCGATACTTTTTAAAAAGTGTTTGATTTTGGGGGTCCCCCACCACCCTGGCGTCATCAGTAATATATACTGTAGTGGGATCATTCACAACAGTGGACATCCTAGATTCTGCTTGACTCTCTCACACACACAAAACACACACTGAAAATGATAGCTTATGTGATGTGTTTCTATCATATATTTTTGAATTCATATAGAGTGTATTTATTTAATAATGCATTTTTTTAAAGTATAGCATTTTACTAGTAATTACTAGTAGCTAAAAACATATTTAGTAATTTGAATGCCTCATATTGACGTTTAACCTATAACACTTAGGCATATCTTTAATGTGGTGTGTAGGTCCAATTGAGTGCACATTGCTGATGAGTAGGTGTAATTGAGTGCCTGTCACTTTAAGAAAATACGTGAGTAATTCTATGGAGTAATTAGCCCCCCTTCAACCCGTGTTTTAGGCTATAGTTAAGCTAGTGAATAAAAAGTTGCATAGTGCGGTATGTATGTGCAAATCATTATGTTTTCACTATGTCATTAGATACAATAAATGTTAAAAAAACTAACATGTCGAGGACAATCTTTCTGGGATCAAGTGTTGGCGTCACCTGAGCTAGCAGGATAGTTACCAAGGAGCTCTTTTCCAGATGTAAAAAGTTTGCCATGGTAGTGATAGCCTATTTAGCGTAAGCGCAAAAGTGGTTCTCTCTCTCTCTCTCTCTCCGTGTGTTATTGTGTGCTATGAGGCTATGTTCAATTCAACTCGGTAGTTGATCAGTCCGGTCAATAGCACCGCATTCCGCCCACTTAATGATTAGGCTATATTAACGTCATCAGACAGGCTGTAAAAGTGTATGCGGGAATTTCGCATTATGATGGCTAGAGTTCGGGACTTGAACAAATTATCCCAATACCAATAATCCCGCAGTGAAATTTAAGCCCTGGAGACACAGAGTGTGTGTGTGTATGTGTGTGTGTGTTTGAGAGAGACATAGAGAATGAG
>NC_063211.1:16383006-16388006 GCF_017589495.1 Alosa alosa | reverse complement strand
GGTCTTGTAGAAGGCCACGGAGGCGTTGACCAGCTTGAGCCGGTCCTCCATCTTGAGCATGAGCGTCTGCCAGTGCAGCGCCACCGTCTCGGCGCAGGCGCGCACGGCGTCCGGGTCGTAGTGACCCGCCTGCAGCATGAGCTCGGCCCGCTGCTGCAGCTGCAGGGCGCTCTGGTGCGTTCGCTGCAATGAGTCCGCGTGCAGTAAGGACTGCAGGGGGCGACAGAGAGCACAGCATAACACACCATTAGATAGACTACACAACTTTTGCACTGAACCTGGTGGCCATGGCAGTAGAAAATGACTTTGTATATGAAAGGACCATTACGATGCAAAGCCAATTCCCATGTATTCATCTTGCAGAATAAATTAATATTAATAAAAGCAGCTTGAAGCAGATTTATCCAACAGGAATATTTACATGTCAGCCACAGCAGAATTTCTTTTCTTTAGTTCATACCAAAAGCGTCTAGCAGTGGCACTAGTCTTTTCATCTTCTAGAATAGGCAAAGATATCTTAAACCACTTCACTATAGCTATTCAGAGAAATAAAATCAGTGTCTTTAACCTTCACTCAGGAAAGTGGTGACTGACTGTACAATACAACATATTGTCACAGACCATCTGTGGACAGTAGAGTGTAGGATGTTAAGTATGGGCAGAGGCGAGATATTGCAGTAGTCAGTAGGGAGTTATCAGTGGTTAAAGTGGGATTTGGCAGGTGGGGGAACCCTAAAATCCAGTCACAGTGCAACGGGGAAAAATGACTCACCATTGGACAACGTATTGAGTATTGTGGTGTAGCAATACTTTTTAGACAAGAATTGCTAGCTTCTTGGTCACCTCTGTATACGCGAAAAATTAACTCACTATTTATTTTAATAATATCATTGCGCTATATCGTTGGTATGAAAGAATATATTTATTATTAATTCATCTATAGTGGCGGAACTGCGTTCCTCCCCCCACTTTATCCCCTAGGTGTTACAGGTGTTATATAATACAGGTGAGATATAGACATCAGACTGTAGTGTTAGTGTACAGATGAGATATAGAGAGTTGACTGTAGAGAACTATGTATGAGATATGAGATATAGACAGCACTAGACTGTAGGTTGCTAATACAGTGTATGGGCAGAGGTGAGATGGTTTACCTCTATGGCCATCTGAAACTGCTCATGTTCCCTCTGCAGCTGTTCAGCCTCCGAGAGAGAGCCTGCGTTCACCGTACTGGCGGTCAGCATGGACTCACCATTACGGATCCAACCTAGGACCTATAAACAGACACACACACACAGAGAGAGAGAGACACACATACATACACACACACACACACACACACACACACACACACACACACACACACAGAAAGACAGACACACACACACACACACACACACACACACACACACACACACACACACACAAATCAGTCAACATCAGGAAAACTGCCTGTGTATATAAGAGTGTGGCCTATAACCTCATGCTTGACCTTTGACCCTGACCTGTTTGACCTCGGCCTGTAGGTGGCGCAGCTGTAGGCACTGCTCGAGGCGCTTGTGTGTGTGTTCAGCGCTCAGCTCCAGCTCACGCTGTTTCTCATGCAGGAACTCCAGCAGCTCCTGAACCTGAGTGGCCAGATCTATGTCCTTCTCCCCGGTCAGCTCCATACCTATGGGGGTCGCATCAGCTATTCAGATTCGGGCCAGAAATTAGGTCCAAACATCTTGTCTACAACGTAACAAAAATACACCATTATAAGTGCTGAAGGCAAAAACTTATCCCCAAAAAAAAGGCGCAAAAGTCCGGCAGAGTTCCGTGCAAAATTCGTTTAATGACTACATAGCGCAAAGCCTCAGTGGATCGCATGATCGCACTCCGGAACAATTGTTGAACACCAACATTTATACCCCTCTTTAGATGGTGACACAACATTTAGCAACTTCGAACCCACAGGTGACGTTATGAAAGGATCGTTGTTTGGTCTTATATTTGCAAGTCAGCACTGTTGCTGCCAAGGGTACGAAATTTTTACCCTAACACAAGTTCAGAGGTTTACACAAAGTTCAGGGGTTTATAAAGTCACACATCATTCATGGGTTACATATCGTTCACTCGTTTGCTCTCTTACTAGCTGTTTTGAGTAGAGCCCGCCACTGATGATGTCTTTATCGCCGCAGCTGGAAGGCCAAGCATGCTTTTTTCAAACAGGCTTCGCCCATCCACAGTGAGACACAAAGCAACACAGAGAGACATTGGGATACAGAGCGCACATAGAGGGAATTCTGGTAGAATAGCTTCAGTATGTTAATAGTATTAGTTAAACTTGTTATTTAAAATGTTATAAAAAGTATGTTAGTTACACACACACACAGTAAAGCACACACCAATATACACAGGAAAACATGCACACACACACACACACACAAACATACTCACACACACACATGCAAATATGTGAATATAAATGTGCTCTAATTTCAATTAGTTGATTAATCATGCTGGATACAGGAGGTAGATTGCTAGCAATCACTGCTTACAGCTTTCAGTATAAAAGCCTTGTGAATGCTGACAGGATGGCAATTATTGCCGTCACTCCTCATTCTAGCTACATCTTCAGGCTTTAATGAAAAAGTCATTGCTTCAGCCACTTGTCCATCAACAACAACATAACACTACCCATTCTAATGTCCCCACAGAGCCCATCTAGCCTCGCTGCGTTTAATCAGCCCAAAATATCAGCACACCAGAGGGTGGGAAGCAGCATCAGACCCAGTGCAGAGGAAACAAGACACAACAGCAACGGCCCCTGAGCATTGCTCGAATCTCCTCAAAAAAATGGCACTTTATGTTTGTTCCTACAGGGGGCGCCCTTCCCTACATTATGAGACGCTTACTCATTGATTAAAAATGCATGGCACAGAAACACACATACACACGTGTACACACACACACACACACACACACACACACATCGGGTCTTTATGCTGAGCATATCGACCTTGCTGTGTGTCTCCACGGGAGATGATTGATCCTTCGGTGGGATTATTATGGGATGCCCCTGTGCTGTGAGGTGAGGTCAGGAGGAGTGTTTGAAGCGTTCACTCGAGCGAGAGAGGGAAGGAGAGAGAATACGGGTAGGAATGAGAGCGAGAGAGAGAGAGAGAGAGAGAGAGTAGGAGGGAGATCGAGAAAGAGAGAGCAAGAAAGAGGGACTGGAAGTAGGAGGACGAGAGAGAGAGAGAGAGAGAGAGAGAGAGAAAGAGGCAGAGAGACAGAAAGGAGGATGATAAGAGAATGAAGAACACCAAATAAAAGAGGGAGAAGATGTAGAGAGAGGAGACAGAGGGACAGAAAAAGCAAGGGACCGAGAGAGACAGACAGACAGACAGACAGAGAGACAGGAGACCGAGGGAGAGAGAGAGATAGAGAGAGAGAGGAGACAGGAACAGAGATGAAGAGAGGGAGAGACAGAAGGAGAGAGGGCAGGAGACAGAGAGAGAAAGACAAAAAGAGGACAGAAAGAAAGGCAGGAAGTCAGGAAGAGAGGAGTAACAGGAGGAGGCTCAGTTCTAAGAAAAGGTCTGGAGCGTCTGGGAAGCCGTTGGTGTAACACGAGAGAGACCAAGCTGGCAACGTAACGTAACGCAACGTAAGGCTGTTTCCATGGCAACGGTACCCCTGCAATTTTTTTTTTTTTTTTTTTTTTTTTTGGAGGGAAATATCAAAGCGCGCATGAGGGAAAAAAAATAATTCTCTCTCATGTCTATCATTCTCTGATGTGTTCTCTCTCTCTCTCGCTTGTTCTCCCCTTTCTGCTCTACCACCACTGCTCTCACTGTCTTCTTCTCTATCTATCTGTCCTCAGAAAATCTCTCTCTATCTCTGTCTCTCTGTCTCTCTCTCTCTCTCTCTGTCTCTTTCTCTCCCTTGCGCGTGTAGGAGAGATTTCAGTATGCAGTGCTTTCAGGTCGGTGGGAGGGCTGGGCTCTTACCTGAAGCCTGATATATTTATTTAATTATCCGCATCCATTCCTCTACTCTCTCTCTCTCTCTCTCCCCCCATCTCTCTCTGCCTTTTTGTTCCATCACTCTAGTTTTTACCGCCATCTCTTATCTAACGAATACACCCCCACAATGCATGGTGCACCGGTGCTTTCTCCTCCCTCTTTATTTGTTTATTTCTTCTCTCTCTCTCTCTCTATCTATCTCTGTCTCTCTGTCTCTCTCTCTCTCTTCCAACTGGGATTGATTAGCTGGATAAGTGCATGTGTGAGGGGCTGGCGTGGCGTGTGGGCAGCCTCTGTGTTCTCGTGTTGTCTGGTGTTCTGATCTGACCGTGTCCATGCTGGATGTTCTAATGCATGATGTGTTTTAAGGGCACAGCTTCAGTGGAGAGGCTTAAATACTGGTTCAGTGAACAACAGAGAAGGAATTCTCTGTCTGTCTCCTCATCTCTCCATTTTCTCTCTATGTGCTCTCTCTCTCTCTTTCTCTCTCTCTCTCTCCTTGTGCTCTCTCTCTCTTTCTTTTTCTACATATTGATTGATTGATCAGTTCTTTGCATATGGTCTGTTATTTGCATATTGGGTAACACTTTATTTTAATGTGTCGCTGTTACAGTGTACCTACCTAATTAGGTACAGTGGTACAACCTGTGTAACAACATGTACTATCAGGTACTATCATTGTACTCCTTGTTACTCTTTGATACAGTGGAATAAACCTATTACATGTAAGTGTACCAGTTAATTACTTACATGTACATATGACATGTATGTTGTGTCTTCGATGTCTTGGAACAGGTCTACTAATTCACATGTACTGTGTGGTGTAACAGCAGACACGTTTCAACACATCAATTACAGGATGCATGACATCATTGACAGGATGCATATGTACATGTAAGTACTTAACTGGTACACTTTATTTTAATGGGTTTATTCCATTGTATCAAAAGAGCAATAAATGTGTACCAACACAGTTGATACATGTACTAC
>NC_063211.1:16365506-16378006 GCF_017589495.1 Alosa alosa | reverse complement strand
GTTCGACGCGGCGCACAAACTCCTGCACCTTGAGCTCCAGGTGGTGGGCAGCCGAGTAGATCTCCTCCGGGTCACACTCCCCCGTCTGAGCCAACTGCTCGGCCGCCTCCAGCAGCTTATCTGCATTGGTGTACGTGTTCTAGGAGGAGCAGAGCAGCAGGGAGGGAGGGGTTAAAACACATCCATTACACACACACACACACACACACACACACACACACACACACATATACACATTCAAATACATGCAAGATAGACACACAGACATGCTGAAACACACCGAAAATACACACAAACACACACACACACACACACACACACACACACACACACACACACACAAAAGCAAACGTACATGCAAATACACACAGATGCATACACCACAGACATACTGACTCTCACTCACACGCGCACACACACACACAGATTATCATAACAGTGGCCGCTATAGGGTTACTGGGTCACAAGGTTACCCTGTCAGGCACAAATGCAAATATTTGAACTCCCAGGGTAGTCCGCAGCTAAAATAATCAAATACTTGCATGGCTGTTTAAACAAACACACACTCAAAGACACACACACAAGCGTGCAAACACACCCACACACACACACACTTTTCCATGGCTCCACTGGATCTATCAGTAATACAAATCTCGACTTCATTAATTTTTGGGGTCAAACAGTTATCTAGACAGCAGTAATCTCCTCTCCATACATCATAATCCACCAGCCAACCACAGAGTCCAAACAGCATACACAACCGCTCCATCCACCAATCAATGACTAGATTGACATGGGAGAGATTAGGCTCATCCAGACTCACGCATGTCATCATATCTGTCCAACCCATATCTGTCTATGGAAATTTTTTATCACTGAATGTGCTCTACTCTGCTCTAGCCATCCCTCCATAAAGTCAGTCCACTGTACCCCCAAAGAGAAAATAAAACATTGTCAAAGAGTATTTAAAAGTAAAGTAGAAATATATTTGTAGAAATCTACTTAAAATGTTCTCTTATTATCTTTTTTTTCCATAGGGAGCAAATGGTAGGTCTTTTCGGTGCGTAAAGTGCCGTGACTAGCTGGAGAGAGGTTGGAGGCTGGTGGTAGCATTTGTGAAAGTGACTGCCGACGGCTCCTCAAAAAGTGTGCAGAGTAAGCAATCATTAGTCAAATGCATACTGGCAGCACAGGCCAGAATCAATGAATATAATCTACTGTTGCTAGAGCAGCACACAGACAGCACCAAATACTAATGGACAGAATGGAGAGGGTGGATAGAGAGAGAGAGTGCAAGAGAGAGAGAGAGAAGAGAGAGAGAGAGAGGAGAACTGGAAACCACGGCGTGATTTGCGTTTTTATGTTCTCCAAGAAATCATGATGAATCTGCTGTTACAGTTTACTGTTTTAATATTTGAGCTGCCATTGGAACTGATGATTCATCTGACTGCAACAAACACAAAGGCACTGCCAATTTAAAACAGCACAGAGACGAGACGAGACAATGTGAACAGAGAGGAGCGCTGGAGATGGGGAAAGATGGAGAAGTAGACAACAGAGAAGATGGTGTGTGTGTGTGTGTGTGTGTGTGTGTGTGTGTGGGTGGGTGTATGTATGTGTGTGTGTGTGTATGTATGTGTGTTTGTGTGTGTGTGTGTGTGCGTGTGTGTGTGTGTGCTTGTGCGTGCGTGCGTGCATGCGTGCGTCTGTGTGTGTGTGTGTGCGTGTGTGTGTGTGTGCGTGTGTGTGTGATATGGCGGGTTGGTTACCTGGGCCACCTCCTGGAAGTCGTCATGGCGTTTCTGCAGAGCGCGGGCCCTGTGGACCGACTTCCCAACTCCAGTGTGTTTACTGAGGAATGCCTCACCGTGGTTCTCTATCCAGTCCAGTACCTAAACACACACACACACACACAGGGGGAGAGAAAGAGAGAGAAAGGAGATAAAGAGATAAAGAGAGAAAGAGAGAGAGAGAGAGAGAGAGATCATATAAAACCTCCAGAGGTGGGTATTCACTCTCCGTAACCCATCTGTTTTGGTCGAGCTGATGAACTGAAACACTGTGGTCAGCATCATGTCTGCGGACACGTGTGCTGCGGAGTCCAGTCTCTACTGCCACGGAGCGTGACTCACTCTTACTCAGTGATGTATGATAATATGTTGATGCAATTCATTTGGGGATATGTAGCGCGAGCACATGAAAGACAGCAGAGTATTGCACTGGCACATGAAAAAGACAGCAGAGAGGTGCGTTCAAACGTTTTTAAAACAGTTTTATGTTTGCTTTGAGTTCACTGTGAACGTTTGTGAACATACAAACGGCCTGAGCAGTTTGATGTCAGCGGACAACCATGGACGCTGTTTAAATTAAACATTTTGGAATATTCACACAAAAATGTTCCTACATAAAAGTTCACAGAAAACTTGTTTGCTTCAAAAACGTTAAACGTAAAACGTTAGAATTTGAACGCACCCCTGACACCTGTAGAGAGTCTGGCCCATATCTGCCCCGGGTTCGGCTAAGCTCCCCACCTGGGGGACACGCCCCGTAAATAGCAAAACCGCTCCTTCTGTCAGCAAATGCAGCTCTAATCCCCGACTCCAGTGCACATATGGCGGCGTGTGCGGCTAGCAGTCTTTTGGAATGTCTCCCATCGTGAAGCAGCCTCGTCCCCCAGGAGCTAACGAGGAGAGGAAGCCGTCTGTGAAGACAGGCGAACAGGGGAACGAGGGGACGGGAGGGCGGAGGTGGGCATCTGGAGCAGCCTGCACGCCCAGCAGCAGCGCTGGCACACACTGGAGGCGGGCGAGACACCTCAGGAAACATTAGCGCTTGGCACCTAACCATGGAGAGATGGTGCATAGAATACTATACAAGCAGGCGGGAGTGCACACACACACACACACACACACACACACACACACACACACACACACACACACACACACACACACACACACACACACACACACACTCCTCACACTCACACTCACACACACACACACACACACACACACACACACACACACACACACACACACACACACACGCACACACACACTCTTGGAGTAACAGCTCCGTACAGCGGTGACCACAACAACAACAACTCGGAAGTGCGCTACGGGCCACAGGAAGCCTGAGATATTGTTATGGATTGCTTGACAGGATGGCCGGCCCTGAAGTACTCTCCTCTGGGACATACAAGGCTGTTTCTTTAAAACAGTCAGAGAAAAATGGATGCTCTCCGCAATGCCACTGGAACACTTGATTCTTTGATATTTATAACTTAGACTCAGATGCAAACAATATGTCTATTTTTACACATGAATGTGTCACTGAATGTGTTTTTAGGTGTGTTTTTGTGGTAGGTTGTGTGTGTGTGCGTGTGTGTTTGTATGCATGATGTGGGTGTGTGAGTGGAATTTTAAGTGTGTGTACCAGTACCTCTGCATCTCCCTGTGAGTATGAGTGACAGCTGTGTGTGTGTGAGAGAGTGTTTGTGTGAGTGTATGCTTGATGTGGTTGTGTGAGTGGAATTATAAATGTATGCGTGTACCTGCATGTCTGAGTCTCTCTGTGTGTATGAGTGGCATGTGTGTATGTGTGTGAACGCGTGCAAGCGCACTTGTGTATGCCTGCATCCATGCATGTGTGTATATGTGTGTGTGTATGTGTGTGTGTGTGTGTGTGTGTGTGTGTGTGTGTGTGTGTGTGTGTGTGTGTGTGTGTGTGTGTGTGTGTGTGTGTGTGTGTGTGTGTGTGTGTGTGTGTGTGTGTGTGTGTGTCTGTGAGTGTGTGTGTCTGTGTGTGTGTGTGTGTGTGTGTGTGTGTGTGTGTGTGTGTGTGTGTGTGTGTGTGTGTGTGTGTGTGTTACCTGCTGTACGTCCTGCTGAAACACACACAGCTGGAGCCGCTGGTGCAGACGGAGCTTGCGGTGCTGCAGTAGCCCTTCCAGACGGCGGTTCTGGTGCATAACCTCGTGGACCACCTCCAGAACCGCCCGCACCGCCAGCGTGTAGTCCGCCCCCGATGTCAGCGAGCCCGAATCAGGAGGAGGATGCGGTCGCTGCAGCACATCCAGCAACGTCTTCCCCTTCTGACTGACCTGGAGTCAGGGGGGCAATGTTGTAAGGCTGGGACAACAGTATGCCAATGCCTTCATGCCTTTAACTGATCCCTTTACATAAATTATATTATTACTATAAAAGTATAACAATGTAATACTTTTTTTACCAATTTACCAATGAACCCTCTTAATCTTAATCCAGCAATGATATTATTATCATTATAATTATTGTTATCATTTTCATTTATTATTAATATTATCAGAAGTAGTAGTAGTAGTAGTAGTAGTAGTAATGGTAGTATTAGTAGTAGTAGTAATAGTAGTAGTAGTACAACATATAGATTCGAGTAGGTATAGAATTTCACTATGGCTTAGTCTGACACCTATGCACTTTCTAGTGAGGAGTTTGCAGCATGTAGCAACATGATACTGACATGCAATTGACCACACACAGAGTCCATTAGCAGTGGGCCACCCCACACATGTGATGTGGTACGAGTACACGTAAAGCTCTCTCTGTGTGTTTGTGAGTGTGTGTGTGTGTGTGTGTGTGTGTGTGTGTGTGTGTGTGTGTGTGTGTGTGTGTGTGTGTGCGTGTGTGTGTTTGTGTGTGTGTGTATCACATTGTAGGCAGTGGTGACATGAGTGTACATAGGGCTCTCTCTCTCTCTCTCGCTCTCTCTCTCGCTTTCTCTCTCTCTCTCTCTCTCTCCCCCCCCTCCCTCTCTCTCTCTATCTGAGTGTGTGTCTTACCTCATTGAAGGCCGTGGTGACCTGGTCACACAGGGTCTGGTGGTTGTGGATGGCCACCTCCAGCTCTGGGACTGCAGAGGGCAGCCCTCCCTCATTACACGTCTTAGTCCACCCCTCCACACCGGACAGAAACTGGAGCCACAAACACAAACAAACACATGAACACACACAACACACAAACACAAACACACACACACACACAAACACACACACATACACAAAAAAACATTAAGACGGACATACACATTAGTATTAGTCACAAATATCTTTAGTATACAAGGAAAAATAATCTTGGGTGTTAACATCTTAGCAATCTGTATGCATTTACTATAATAAAAAAATGTGTTGCAGCCCATAGCCTCACACATGCATTTCCACTGACCTCCCAACCCCACACACTTGAGAGGCCAGGAAGGGTGCATCTGCACTTGTGAGATTACACACCTCTTTTAGTGTAGCCTTTAGTGTAGCCTTCTAAGAGAGCAATTATTCATTCATTCATTCATTCATTCATTCATTCAACCTTTACTTATTCTCTGAGGTTCATTGAGGGCATTACGCTCATTATGCTACAAGTCTGGTTCATTTTCATTTCAAAGTTCTGCGTTGGTTTTGAACATTTCAACCAGAAACCCTCTCGGGACATTGAAGTAGTATTTAGTAGTATTAACGTCGTTTTTTATTTAGGCTAAATAAAAAACGACGTTAATAGTGATCAGTGTGCTGTAATTTTGATTTTTCACTTTTGGATTATATTTACCTGCCTCACCTGCACCTGTATCACTACAGGCTTGTGCACAGGGACACCTATGGACTAGTATTTAGTAGTATTTACTGTAGTATTTCCAGCATACAGCATGCTGAAGAGAGGCGAACATCAGATAGTGATTAGACTCCGCGTATGTGTTCCAGGCTGAGTATTATCTTCGCCGAGCAGAACAGGTGTATGTTTTTGCATAGTCTACAAATGTCAGCTGAATCGGGCAGAATCAGCGTGTTCTTGACCTAAAATGGCCCAGGTGAGTTGCCATGACTACAGGTGGACGTGAGTTTCCTCTGAAAATGGCCATCAAAGGCAGAACTGAGAGCCGAAGCTGAGAGGAACCGACCCAGAGACGACGCTGGCCGCTCATTTTTCTTTACGCATTTTTCATGTCGTTTTTTTCTCTCTCACTCTCCCTATGTGATAAAGGAGGCCCCTGGGGCAGCGCTTGACCGACCGACTGGTCGACCGGCCCAACCGACCTGCTCTGCTTTCTGGTAGAGGGCAACCCATCCTAATTAGAAGTCCAACACTCTACACTGGAGGTATGATCACACAGACACACACAAGCACATTAACACACATACTGTACATACATGTACACACACACACACACACACACACACACACACACACACACACACACACACACACACACACTCACCTTCACACTCACACACTCACATTCACACACCAAACCCATGCACACACGCGCGCACACACACACACACACACACACACACACACACACACACACACACACACACACACACATACACACACACAGACAGACACACACAAATACACACACACACTTAATGAGAGAAACCGACCTGCTCTGCTTTCTGGTGGAACACAGAGGACATGGTGAGTATGGCACTGCGCTCCTCGAGTGCGGCAGCGAAGCTCTTCCAGTCCAAGTCCAGCTGCGCCGACACCTGCTGGATCTGCGGCGCCGCGTAGTGGCCCGCCTCACACAGCCGCCTCGCCACGGAGACGATCCGTGTGATGTTCACATACGCATTCTAAAGTAGCGGGGCAGATCAAGTCCATGTTTTAATGAGTTAAAAGGACACGTGACATCACCAAGACATGTGATGGGCCCAAATACTGAATACTGAAACACTGACAGACATACTGTTCAAAAATAAAGCATTTATTTTATTACCTCATGTTTTGCACTCACATTGTTATAGACAGAAAGAGCATAAGACTTTTTCATTTGCGTGCAAAAAAAAATCAAGCTAATGTAGACATCATCTTTTTGTCTTTGTCTCTGCCAAGTCTGTGAAGATGAACACTTCAGAGACGGCAACTAGCAGACAATGAATATGTATTGGTAAACAGATCTTAGGGAAGGAGTACATCAGCAGTTCAAATGTATGGTAATTCAAAACTCCTGAGAACAAAAATAACTCCGTGAAAGAGTTAGCACAGAGACCCAATCCTGAGAGTGGTTACTATTTAAAGCTCTTTAGCTGACTAATACCCTTGCATCTTGCTCATTTTGTGTGCCGGCCCGTCAGGCTGAAACAACATTCGCGAAAAAATAAAGAAAATGACAATCTGCTGTTTCTTGGGTATTGTTCCTCAAGCCGTCCACTTATGCAAAATTGAGAAGCAGCTGTTCTAGAGGCACAATGCAACAATCCAGAGACGGCAGGAGAATAGCAAGCAGGTGTAATAGAACATCAGAAACGCTCACTCTGTCTCACATCAAAAAGAGGTAACTCACACAATATTACACACCTCACATATAATGTAGAACACACATGCACATATGATATGAGCATGCACACACACACACACACACACACACAAATGCACACACATATAGAATACACATACACACACACTTTAACAGACACCTATATACACTCATGTATACACACACGTACAGCAGCAATAGAACACTCACAAACACACAGACACACTCTCACACACACAGAGCACACATGCACAAAAGATTCAGGCAGGCTATGACCGTAGGAGGGTGTGTACCATAGAGTTCATTGCAAAATGGTCATGCTGAGCCTGCAGGTCTGAGGCATGTTGGTGGCTCTTCCCAATCTCCGTGTGGCCCTGCAGAAACAGCTCCCTGTTGTGACTGATCCATTCAAACATCTGTAGAGGGTGGAGAGAAAGAGAGAGAGAGGGGGAGATAAAGCCTTTTTTTAATTTCTAAGAGAATCAAAAAGGGCATCAAAAAGATTTTAAACACATCTTCAAAAACATATCCTTATCAACTTGTAAGCCATAACCCAAGCAAAACAAAAACGATAAAACCCCATCCACACCAATTTTGAATCACAGTTCAGTGAGAGAGAGAGAGAGAAAGAGAGAGAGAGAGTTATTTTACTTTATTTAATTGGAAATCTATTGATATGTATGTGTGTATGTACAGATTAATTGTATAATACCTGCTTTGGCAATATGAGTGACCTTGTCATGCCAATAAAGCTTATTGGATTGAACTGAATTGAATTGAGAGAGCGAGAAAGAGAGAGACTTTGAAGCCTCTTTCTGCTTGAGGTGTCCATTAACCAGCAGTAGCCTGATGAGAGCAGCAGCACGTCTCTCACAACTTTCAATATCTCCTCCCAGCCACCCACACCCCAAATCCCTATACAGTCTTCACAGTCAAAAACGATCATCTAAAATACTCACACCGATAACCGTAAAAATGCTAATTATCCGTGTTGATAATCGATCAGGTCGATAGTCAGTCAACCCTAATCAGGTTGTCCAGTCAGCCACCCACACCCCCAATCCAAACAGTCTTCTCAGTGAAAAAAAAAACAGAAATCATCTAAATTACAGAAACCAATAACCGTAAAATGATAAATATCTGCGCTGATAATTGTTCGATCCCAAGTCAAGAAATCCACACAGCCACCCACTTCCCAGTCCCTGCAGGCTTCACAGTCAAAACCCACAGAGATCAATTAAAAATGCACCTTTAATAGACTTCAACTGCCTCACATATTTACAGTTTCCTGTTCCTGTGTTGGGGGTCATGTGCAGTTAAAGACCCTCTCGTAAAAACAGGACCAACCTCAAACCTGTGGAAACCCTGAGAGGGTCGGTCAGCCCGCACAGCGAGACTCTCCACCGCACAGTGTTGGCTTTTACTGCCTGAACAGATCGCTTCCGCAGACCGAGCAGTAAAAAAAACCTCTGCCCAGTCTCTCTGTCTCACGCCCAGACCATCACACACAGATGGCCTTCATCAGCAGACACAAACACACACACGCACACACACACACACACACACACACCAATACCTCAGCACAGCTGGGATTAAATGGACAACAGCTCTACTGGTGAACATGATTCCATTAGCAGGGTAAGGACTACCAGAGGGGTCACGCTGCTGTTATACACCTCTGACACTCTAAGGAGTCCGGGTATGGATTTAATGCATGGAGGATTTAAGGGCTGCCTTCACATTGCGCTCAACAGCCAGTACCGATCACCCCACATCACCCAACAATAAGCCTAAATCCACTGAAATACCTTGCCAAGATGGTCTCATTGCATTATGTGTAATCAACTCGATACAACTTAATACACAACTCAGTCCCAGTCAAAGCAGCAAGATGACCTGAGTGGGTTATGTATGTTGAATACTTTTTTTACAGTGCAGGATGGAGGACTCCAGATTGGCTCTCTTTCCACTGGCCTAAATGTCCATTACCTCACCTACATCAACCAGAAATAACCTTTCCCAGTCGACTTCCACTGAAATGCCATGCCACCATCACTACCCGAACAAGTGTCTGCGTCTGAAACCCTTTTTTCCCAGAGCGGCACTTCTTTTCCTTTCACACATACCACTATGCTCCTCTCTGCTCCACCACTGATTGAGTTTTCCAAATGGTGTGGGACGGGCGCCAAATCACCGAAAGCCCACTGAGGAAACAGCTGACGCTGGACTGGGTCCGGCCTCGACGGGAACCCTATCAGGCCCAGTCTGTTCAGCAGCTAACTCGTATCTGGGAGACCCATCTGGCATCTTTCTACGGTCTCCGTGACAAAAAGGCCAGCCTAAGCAATCAGATACTATAAACAGAATTTCTACTCATACAAACACAGTGTTTTATAATCCATGAGTCCAGGCTGAAATGTGACCCGTCAGACTGTGCTGTTGCCAAATACAACTAAGATGAAAATGACTGACCACCCAAAACACACGGACCAGCATACAGTCTATACAACACATATGCAGCCACTAATAATATTTACAACAAAACATTATGTATTTATGTAATACACATGGCCACAATGTCCATTAACAGAGACACAACATAAATGTCTATAATGTTAAAATATATATGCACGACACGTGCAGTCAAATGTACTTAAAATCAAATAAAAACCTTACTTATAGCTCCTTATGCCCAGCATTGAAATACAAGGTGCTAAACAATAAAGTACTGAGAAATCATATCATATAAATAAGAAATAGAAATAGTAATCAAATAAAAAAAATAGAAATAAATAAACAAACGTGAGTCCTAGCCAAATGCTTAAATAAATCAGAGTTATGGTCACTCTCTCACCTTCTCTGCGTCCTGCTCGTAGAGGCGGAGCTGGAAACACTGGTCCAGCTGCTGCTTGCGGGTGTGCCAGGCCTGGAGCAGATGCTGGCGCGTGGCCTGCAGTTTGTCCAGCAGGGCGGCCACCTTGGGCACCAGGCTCTGGAAGTCGGGCCCCCCCGAGAGCCGCCCGTCACCGCCGTCCCGGATCCTCTGCAGCAGCCGCTGGCCCTCCTGGTCCAGGCCGTCCACGGGCGCCTTGGCGACGGTCTTGCGCAGCCGAGCGTGGTCCTCGAGTAGCCGCCGAGACTCCTCGGCGTCAGCGGGGAGGTCCTGCCGCGTGAGCACCTCCTGCAGCTCCTCCAGGCGCGAGAGGAGGTGCAGGGCGCCGCCCGTGAACTCCTCCAGGGATACGCGGAGCTCGGTCCACTCCACGTGGTCGTACTCCAGCGTGCCCTCCAGGTCGGCCGTCAACTGGGAGGGGTCCACCAGCTTGGTCAGGCCCTCCACGGACACCATACTGGTCTGTGTGAGAGATCAGAGTCAAACTCTTCAGGCCCAGGTACATAGTACATTATTGAAACTCAGACACATCACACAAGAACACTTACATAGTGCATTGTTGTTATCAATAATGAATACTTCACTGAATCAGATTATGAAACTCAGACACATATAACATTTAGATGTGTCACTATTTAACAATTTTGATGAAAAACTGCTGATATTTGAGCTAAACAGTCGATGAAATTACACCCCTCCCTTTCTGGTGCCCCAAGCAGCGTGTTGAATGGCTGGAATTGTTCATAGTTCAGACCAAGCCACAATGTTTTGTTTCCCATTTACAGAGCTGGGATTGGGTACAAACAGCAGAGCTGCTTTGAGCACACACACTGAATGGGGAGAAACTGGACCACAAGGACCAATTCACTGAAATTGACAAAAAGTGTATTAGGCTACAACAGCGGTTCCCAAACTTTTTTTTCCCGCGTACCACCACCTACATCCTGACTGGGCTTGTGTACCCCCACTATCCAACACATAAAAACGTAACACATTCTATTGATGCATTCCAGGCATCATGTTTAATTAGCCGCCTTACATAATAACAAATAACAAAATCAAAATGTGCAACTGATCTATGAGCTCTCACACTAAAATACCACTGAATTGTATCTGATTCAATTCCACACCAATGACAAAACCACTATGGAGGAGCTTAAGTAAGACATTGAAAGGCACAACCTTACTTTAACCCCGAGAGCTCACCTCGAATGTAAATTTGGCACTTCCAAAGTTGGTCTTCTGCTTCTGCCAGAAGTTGTCAGGCTTGATGATGAGGGCGACGCAGATCTCGGCGGGGAAGGCCTCCTGCAGCGTCTTCAGCAGGGGCTTGATCAGGTCCCACTTGGAGCCACGCATGTCAATGATCACAGTGAAGCCGCGCTTGCTGACGTCCTCACTATGAAGAGAGCGCAGCGGGGGGTGGGAGTGTGTGTGTGTGTGTGTGGGGGTTACAGGTTAGACAGCCCTGACATACAGATGAGAGATGATTCATGCACTATGGAGCTTACTGCTTGGCCCTTCATGAAAATACCATCTCTCAAGTTACCCATATATCTTGCCGTTCCTTATATGTTATTATAAAATAAGGACCATGGGTGAACAAGCATGACGTTTATATGCTGGCTCTTTAGGAAGGCACCAACACCCAAGCTATACATACTGTACTTTTATATGCAATTCTCTTTATAAGCCTTTATATAGTATACTGTTTATATTAATGCTTATAGCTTATATACTGGCTCTTTATAAAGGAACTAACATGAGACTTCAGGTATATTTGCCTTCATATGTCACCTAAGCATTTAATAAGCATTTGCATATGCAGTCCTGGAAGGCAGATGACTGTCGCAGGTGAACAGAGACTACAGGGCACTACCAGTCATATGCCTTCATGGACCAGCAAGCCTGTCTTGCTCAAGCATTTAAACATTCACCCTTGGAATGCAGACATTTGCATAAGCATCTATACACACACATACACACACACACACACAAACAAACAAACACACACACACATACACATACACACACACACACACACACACACACACACACACACACACACACACACACACACACACAAACACACACACACACACACACACACACACACACACACACACACACACACACACACATACACACACACACACAGGCACAGTCCACAGGTGCAAGTGCAACACAATGGATCTTATAGCCCTGCCCTATAGATGAGTTTGATGGGTGAGATAGCATAGTGTTTTACTAGGCATGAACATACTGTACATACCCATACTGTGCGCGTCATATACTGCAACAACCACTTCAGAGGCGT
>NC_063211.1:16250506-16360506 GCF_017589495.1 Alosa alosa | reverse complement strand
TTCTCCCTAGGTAATGTGCTGCTGGGTGCCTCTGCTCAACAGATGCAGCTTGCATAGATATTATCAGCGATGAGAGTGAACTATTAACCATGGGCATTTCAACGCATATTAATTTTCTTTGTTTGTTGAGTTAATTAATTTTGCATACACCTACAGCAGAGAGACAGTGGGTTATATTATGAATTATCCTTTGGGCAGTGGGCTATATGATAGATTACTCTATCTATAAAAGGTGAATGAACGTGGACGACATGATTTAACTAGAAAATGTAATTCCGAAGAATTACCAGTGCATGCATGCAAAACATATATTAACATAAAATGCAAAAACATTTTTTTATTTTGAAACAGTTGTGGGAAGAGGAAACAGTTGGCGGGAGACATAGGTGATGATGACAACTGACAGTTGGAATGGCTGAACAGTTAAATAGTTGGATGGTTTAAATAGTTAAATTATTTAATAGTGAATTATTGCAGTGAGGATTTTTTTTATTTTGAAACAGTTGTGGTCAGAGGAAACAGTTGAACAGGATCTGTAGTCTTTAGAGAGCCAGATTGTATGCTTAAAGCCTGAGACAGAGTAGATAGTTTAAAAGTTAAATGTAGATAGTGTAATGGATGTTGATAGATAGTTTAATGGGTGGATAAGTGAATGGTTTGAAGAAGATGGATGGATAGAAAGTTGTATGGAATGTGCCTTATATCCTTGTAGAAAAATTAAAATAATCTCTACTGGGTGCCGAATCCTCTTGAGCGTCTATATAAACTTTATGAATAAAGGATAGCACTCATAGTTCTTTTGTTTAACTTTTGAATCACCCCATATCCCATCATATATGGCACAATCTGGTTGTCTCTGCTGAGTACTAGTCTGATCTAGCTCCTCTTGGAAATTGTTTTTAAGTGCTAAATCATGCAAGCCAGCACATTTTGTCTGGCCATATAAATCCATGTCAAGTGTGATTTGGCGTTTTTTCTCTTGCCAAATTAATTATGTGATTGGCCAAACGCTTCTGGGCCAGGTCAGTCACAGGCTGAAAGTAGACGGAATGGCAGCAGCAAATTCAAGTCCCCCATCACAGAAGCTTGGCAACTGTTGCCACAGCAACCCTCCTTGGTCTGTGCCAGGTCTTCACTCTGCAAAGTTTTGTGTGAAAATTCTTCATCTTCATAGAGAGTTGCATCTATCCTAGGGACTCTAAATGGATTTCCACCCGATTTGAGCTTCAAGTCTACCGTCGACTATATCTCTAATACATCTGGTCTCCTGTTTCCCTCACCACTCACTTCAGCTGTAGATTAGGTGTGAGAGATATGGCAAGACTACAGCACCGTCCATTACACACAGTGCTAACTAATCAGTGCAAGCTCAGCAGGCTTTACAAAGACAAACAAAAAGGAACACTGTGTGTTCAGACCATCCTCTCATTTACTACCTAGTGCACTACCATATTCACTATACTCTAAAGTGTACTATGTAGTGACTGAGCAGATGTTCTACATCATACTCAACAGGTACAAAGGAGGTGACACGGCTGTGTGACTTTGTCTGAATCTCTGCCTCACAGACATCACCAGTGCAAGCACTGACCCAGCATTGGCCCAGCATTGCCCCAGCAAAGCCTTGGTCAAATGTGGGCTCTCTTCGTTCTTTGTATCGATGAATAAAATCTGCAAAGGGGCGGGCTTGTGGTCCATCTTTGCCCCAGGGCCCAGTGTGCACTTGTTCTGCTCCTGGACATCAGCAAGCTGCTTCCAAATCACAACAGACACAACACCTAATGATAAGAGGCTACATAGTGTCCCACTGTATGCGTCCACCTCACGGCACCGTCACCACCACCTTCCTATCTATCGGCCATCTCCCGCGCCTCGGCCTCCGTGGCCCGGACCGACTGTGAATTTGCTGATCTGCCTCCCCTCACCTTGCTGATCTGCTGGACGGGACTAAAGGGAGGGGACAGGGAGTAAATGAGATCGTTTATCCGTTCCCGTCGAGAGACAGGAGCACGCCGTCTCCAAGGCAGCGGGCAGTCATACCCCGCCTCCATCGCCACGCCACCACTTTCCCCCCGTGCCAGGCCCACGGGCGTCAGCCCCGGGATGTGCGTGTGTGTGTGTGTGTGAGTGTGTGTGTGTGTGTGTGTGTGTGTGTGTGTGTGTGTGTGAACAAGCTAATCCTCAGCGTGGTGTGAGCAAGGCTAAATCCTGCACATAAGCAGGGTGTTAAACAGCATTTGATTTTTTGGTGTGTTAATATCTTCAGTACACAGGTTTGGAGATAAGACAAGAAGGACAGTGGGGAGGAGAGAAGGGGTGGGGGGGGCAGAGGAGATGGAAGGAGAGTTTTCTTCTACAGCGCAGTGGGGGAAGAAGATCACAGGAGCGCCACTCTGAACCCTGCCCGTCTGTGTGTGTGTGTGTGTGTGTGTGTGTGTGTGTGTGTGTGTGTGAGAGCCCATCCCATTATATGCTTACACACTTACTCACACACACACACACACACACACACACACACACACACACACACACACACACACATACAAAAACACACAGACTAACAGAGAGAGAGAGAGAGAGAGAGGGCAAACACTACACATTGGATATCCCCATTAAGTGTTTCAAAATGCATGGTGTCCATTCATCAAATCACATATGTTACATTCAGATGGGCATGAATGTTTGGTGTCAAACTTGGTTACACAGATGCTGTTAACTGCCCACACATACTTATACACACATATTCACACAAACATGACTGCACACACACTTGCGCACAGACACACACACACTAATCTACATCATCTCAGAGTGTCCAAAACGTGCTTGCACTTTATTTCTCCCAACACACACGCATACACCACTTCATTAATTTAGGCCTACACAATCAGCGTGCTTGCTTGCACACTACTCGCTCCCAACCATGCCTCCACATTACGCACACGCTGGAGCATGTGTTAAAGGAGCTTAAAGCCTTGCTTCATTAAGGGCCCTTGCAGTGAAGGGGACGGGGTGGGGGAGCTAGGTCCTGCGGGTGGACAGTCAATAAGTGGGTCAATGTCAAAGATCAGAATTTGTCTGGATCAGGGATCTGCAAAGTAGGATAAATACACGCCAAGGCGACTTGTGCCGGAGACACATGACGGGTCTGCCATGGCCTTCATCTCCTGTCAACCGACGCTACCCGCCTATACAGTACGCCTCTCCTCCTGGCAAGGGCTGGTGCTCAATATAACATACAAGAAATAGGGCCTGAATCATGCCCTGATAAGCCGGTGGCACATTTGCTTTTTGAGCGCTCTCGCCGCGATTTGGGTTGGAATCAACAGGCTCCAGAGCGCGTGAAACATGAATCAATGTCACGACCGACAAAAGACAGAAGCCAGCCACTCCCGCTAAGCTCCACAAGCATATCAACGCCGCTAGAGGTGATCATTAGAGGTGGGCGAGTTGGAATGCTTCCGTTAGTGATAGTAAAAGCTGTTTGTGGCGAAGAGGTAGCCTACCATCCATCAGCTACCAAATGAGCGAAATCTGACGTTCAAGTCTGTCCTCGTGTGATGGATGTTCTCTTCTCAGGGTGATGGTTTCCAATGCAGTCTAGACATGATGACCAAACTATAAGCGCCAGTGCTCAATCCTATGGTTCCGAACATCCTCCATCACCCAGGTAGAGCTTGTAGCCAGTATGCTATGGTGGGTGTGCCTGCATTGATTACGCTCATACAGAAGAACATAGTATGGGTTTACTCGGAAAAATGTGACTGGGACAATTAATCGCTCAATGAAATAGTAGGTTACAATGCAATTTTGAGGAACGCGCATCGCGTTATTGAGGCTGCCTATGGAAGCCCATCGCAGTCTTGCGGGGGTTGTAACCATTTGCCTCTCAAACAGCGGTGAGCCGATCATTCATCGATATCTATCTTGGTATTGGACAAAAGCGACTATCGACAAACAGCCTACCTGTTTTGAAAAACGGGTCCGTGTCCGGATCCGTCAATCCTTCTTCGGCAGCATCGGTAGAATTCATCTTTTGCATTAATACAGGCTTGGTCTGCTGCTGATAGCAGACGATATTCACATCAATAAATCCACTAATCTGTGCGAGTAACCTACATCAGAGTGCAGCCATCTCCAACTATAAACCTCTGGCAGCCCTCAGTCCTGCCGTGGCTTTCCCGTTATGCACTAGAGAGACCCGCGCTGCATTGGGCGCTATTGTTCAGAGTCTGGTCACCCTCTTGACAGACAGACCCGATGCCCGTGTTAGTATCCGCTCTGTTAATGCTCCCTCAAACACTGGACGTGAAAATGGCTTTTCACGGACTGCTCGATTATATCCACACGTCATGCATCCATCGGTCCGTCCGTCCATATGGTGTCTTACTCAGTGCATTCAGAGGCGGTGTTCCCCCTAAATTGGCAAATGAACACGGCTTGGGAGAGCGGCCAGCAACCTCAAATGGTGGGGTACCATAGAAGGAGGTTCCATAGTAGTGATGTAACGAAAATCAAAATAATAGCCATTACCGTGAGGCTGAGCATATCAACGAATGTGTAGCCCAGGCTAGATGGCATAGGCTATTATAGCTCAGGCCCAGGTTATAATTTGTTTGCAAATGATGCTCGTGGATTGAATCCTGCGTTCAATTAGGTAATAACCGGTCTGTCGCACCGTTTAAACGTATGTTGTGAAATTGAGACCGACTCCAAACACACCCTTCGCCCACTGTCTCCTCCTCGCCTTTACAATCATTCCCTGGAGAACACATTAAATCGGCATTTTAAGGGGAACATCACATTGCCATCAGCATTATACAGGCGGGCTACCTTACACAAACATTAGCTGATAACAATACCCCGAAATCCTTGAGAAATGTGTGAGTTCCAATAGCCCATTGTCGCCATGTATTGGAACTACTTTCCATATTGCTTGGTATTTTCAAGGCACATTTAATAGGGAAGAAACACGTGTGTTGAACTACAACGGGGTCCATGTGACTGTAGCCTAAAACAAAGGCAGTCGATGATGTTCACTGTCCTATGTAGTTGGAATGTTAGTTTATTGGCCCTGTGTTCCGCTCCCACGCACTTGCCCACTTCAGTGCTCAGCTATCAGCTGCAGTCATATTCTGCTGTTCTACGATGGCAGAGGAAACGTATTTCCTGTAATTCACATACACAGGCTATATTCCTTATTTGAAAAACATGAAAAGCAGTTTAATATAACAGCCAACCAAAAGCTACTGGTCACTGCTTATTCAAAACATACGTAAACTCTATGAATACATAGGCCTACAATTAATTTAGTTAGAGAATAGTATATGCATGTTTGCGAGTGTAGCCTTAGTCCAGTTTACTATCCCCATGCAAGGCACATTTATTCCAAGCATGGCAAATTAGTATAGCCTTCAGATAACAGGCGTTTTGTCGCCCTCATGCGGTCATTTACCCATCATCACAGATGGAAGCCGACGTCATAAAGGGAAATGTAACGGGGCACTCAAGAACGCACCCAAGTTTGCTACAGTGTGTCATTAGCTATTTGGCGTTTCCACTGGACAACCTCTCTTCTCCTTTTGGTGTTGTAGCATTTCGCTTTAAGCCGCATCTACTACAATGTCCAACACGCGAAAGAAAGTAGTTATCCCACCTGAGCTCCCGGAGCTCTTAAAGCAGTTCACCAAGGATGCCATCCGCACTCAGCCAGAAGATCTCATTCAGTGGTCCACATTGTGCGTCAAATATTCTACTCAGTTAGTTATAAGCCTACGCACATAAATGACTGCTCAAATAATAATGGGATGCCATGAACTTTGAACTTTCCGAAAATCTGTCTCAATGTTTTTCCACACAGGTACTTTACTGCACTTGTCCAAGAAAAGCCATTGCCTGTGAGGGACAACCTGGAGAAGGCCACTGCCCCAAACTCCATGGACCTCACTCCACAGGCTCTTCAAGCTATGCATTCCCAGGTAAATTCACCATAACAGAGAAACTGAATGATTATTTGAAGATATAGTATACCAAAAGTCTTCAGTCATACATGATCCCGACATAATCCCTTCTTTGCCTCAGGTGGGAAGTAATAGCAAAGTAACGAAGGGGCAGATTGTAGAGGTGTGGAAGTCCTTTGGTTTATCGCAGGACCTGCTCAAGCACATCTTCGCTGTTGGCTCATTTGGTGATGAGATTGAATGGATTAAATTCTTTGCTCTTGGCTGTAGCTACCTAGGAGGGGTGAGTAGACCTACAGGCTCAATCACTGACAATAATGCAGCAATGTATACCCAAACACAATATGCCTATATCCTATTACATACTGCAAAGTGTAAAAGTTAAACATGGTCCTCTTGACCACCTTATTGTTTGGTCAGCTAATGTTGTTACTCTAGAAATGTGCAGAACCCTTTCTTTCTCTCTTGTTGCCGGCAGACCATTAAGAATGCCATGGTCCACGCCTGCTACATGCTCAATTCAGACAGCAGCTGCCTTCCTCCAGACGCGGTCATCCCCTACGACACCTTCCGCTACCTGTACACCTACCTGGCAGCGGTGGATGGAGAGGTGGCTCAGACACAGCTGGACCGAGCCCTTTCCCAGTTAGAGTCACTTTCGTGAGTGTAGCTCATAATACTCTCTGGGTTTCCAAAACAGCAGTTGATTACAGGGCAGATGGAGCACACATCAGTATCTACTTTACATTACATTACATTACATTTAGCAGACACTTCATCATACATCATGTTATCATAGCCTTGTAGGCCTATTTGATGGCAAACCTGCTTCACACCTCTCTCACGTTGTTGTTCTGATCTCAGAGATAATCTAGTTTTATTTAAATCTATATTACATTAGCCTAAATCTATCCACTGTAATAATAACAATGAATTTAGCTATACTAATGCTTTTTTAATTCATTTATGCATTTTTCTTTTTCAGGAGGGATAACAATGGTGTGGTCAAGGTGACTGACTTCATCAACAGCCGTACAATCCGTTTAGGATGAGATTTCTGATGACACCAGGATAAGAAAAAATAAAATATATGAACAGAAATAACTGATTCCCAAACCATTGTGTTCCAGCAACAACTGAGAAGATGAAATGTGCAATATAAGTTCAATTGAATTAACATAATTGAACCATGGCAGGTGCATAGCCTATTTGAAATCACATTTGATAACCTCTTGCTTGTTGTGCAACATAATAGGCTAAACATCATACAAGTTTAGGCCTATGATACATATCCTTGTGTATTCTGTAAAATAGTCTAGTTGGGTCGATATTGGGGGGAAACTGCTTAGCTAAAAATATAATAATTTACTTCACCTTTGTTCTGTAATTTACTGTATGCAATAAGAAACACAATAGGTTAAACTCGGGGTTAAACTGCCCGTTCAATCAGTTGCTCCTCCGCGGGAAAACTGATGAGAGACCGCGACACATACGGCCCACATACGTCTCCATAGTTACTTCAGCGTCCTTAGAATTTATTTTTAATAAGCCACCACCCATTCCATACTACTGGCTAGAAAGCGCCGTGTGAATTTGATCGACATTTCAATTGAACAAATAGGGTAAGGAAGAAGGATAAACTAATCTAGGATTAGCCAATGACATTCTTTCAAAACTGATAGCAGCGCTGTTATTGGTCAACTCAGCATGCCTTCCGTTTCAAACAACAAAGCTGACATTTCAACATTCAACAAGTCCAGCGTTTCTGTGCTTACTTTTAAATGGGTCTGTGAGTGGTCTGGCTATACAATAAATCACAATTAGTTTAACATTTTTGAGGCAGAGTTCTCTCAATTTGACCCTTCTGAAGGATTCAACGAATGTGTGAGCCATTCATTGTTTGGCTGAACCCTTTCTTTGCAGACTGGTTTGCTAACAATCGATAGCTTGTTAGCTCCCCAAGCCAAGCATATTGCTAAGTTTTTGGTGGTGCGTCTGTGTGCACGGGCTTTAAACGCTGATCTTTTTTAAAGTAAATGCATTTCGGAGCTTACGTTTCGTGGGATGACGACAAGACAAGGACTGTCAAAACACAAGGTAAGATACGCATCTATGAAGTTAGCTTAACGTTAATGTGTTGACACAACTCTAGAGAATGACGTGCATGATAACGTTAACATTAAAGCTGTGACCGTGTATCGATTGCCCCATGTAACATAGTTATCTAAGTACTTTGGCTCAGTTCAAACTAGCAACTACATGTCGTTTAATACTAATAGATAGTGATGCCTAACATTACATGCCACGTCTGACCCTTAGCTGTCATTCGCAGGTGATCTCCTCGGGGAGACTGACCAGCACCAGTCGAGGACAGCCCATCAAGAAAAAGTGAGTGCAATGCTGCTGTGGCAATGGTTGTGGTGAAAATTCCACTACTAGGTTAGAGCAAAGGGATTTTAATCTATATTTGTTTTCTTTCAGGTTACCCAGTAAACCAACACCTGCCCCTGGACCACATTACTCTCTTTACTCTACTGACTCCGAGGATCAAGTAAATGTTCAATGTCATATACAATGCTTATTTAAAGCAATGTTTAAGTAAGTGGTCAGCTGATGAGTATTCATGACTAAATAATGTGGTATGCCTCAATTGATCAGGTCACAACCATACACAGAGGGTTAGATCGCTGTGCAGCCTTGCTCCATGGCATTCTTCAAGCTGAACAAGAGGGTATAGTGTTAACTGACTTTCCATTTGATAGATTTGCCATACTCTGCCATGTATATGGTCACACTGTATGTTGAATGGTATTGTATGTCACAGAACCCAAACCACCCACTGCCAAGGGTACCAAGAGTGTTCCCTCCAAACCCAAACCAAAGCAATGTCCAGGGAGACTGGAGGCAGAAAGAAAAAAGCCTGTGAGGAAAACGATCTCTGCTTCGGCCTCAGGTGAAGGACAAGGCAACTGGCACATTCCTTTGAAATTGTGCATCCAACTCGACACTTTGCTTGTACAAGTTCAGTTTAAGTTCATGTTATATAATGTTGTCATTTATTTCACCTGATGTGATGAACCAAAACTGAAGCCTTGATTTTACAAGGTTTCAATTTGGGTTTTATTACATCAGGTGAAATAAAACAATAGCGTTGAATTGAACATGACTTTAAATCAGAGTGAGTAGATGTCATCTAGTGGGATTTATTCTGTGTCCACAGCTCCAGAGCAGAAGGCCATCTTGACCTCCCGGTCTCAGCCTGCGCTGAGAGGACAGCCCGGCTACCCTGAAGAGCCCAGACCCACAGGAGATCCAGGAGGCCCTCAGATGGCACCACCTGTGGCCACAGCAGCCCAGTGGGAGCTCATGCAGCCACAGGTTAGACCCATGGCTTACCCACAACAGCAGGGTAGCAGTGTCAGCCAACATTCATCAGGTGAGAACTGGCTTCAGTTACACTAGTATAATGCCTTCACACATGTATGTAGAGGCATTTAGCAGCAGATGCTTCTATACAATGAATTGTTCAGTTTTCTAAACATGGATTAAGCCCAGTCCAATAAACTTTTTTTTTTCAGTGGACATTTTCATTGGAAGTGTTGTAGGACAAGGCTTAATCCATGTATGGGAAACTGGCCCTAAATATCATTCATTTATGACCGCCCAGTGTATCAAACCTTGCGCTTGGTGTTGTCAGCACTTTGCTCCACCTATGAGCTACACTGCCTGTCCTCTCTTCTTTAAACTGTGACAGAGTTGTCTCATCCTGTGCTTTAAGTCCCCATTCACTTCATGTTTTAAAGGTCATCAGGGCACCACCATGTTTAACTGCCGTTTGGCCACCTCCACTCCGATTCTTGGTCCTCAGGATGCAACTAACTCTCAGCCTGTGAGTTCCTATGAATAATTTTGGGGGTTCTTTTTCAGCACCCAAGTGCAGCAGTTTTCTGAGTTGAAAATGACCATTCAAGAGATCTGAATCAGAAGACGTCAGCTGTACAGAAATCAAAATGAATTTAGCACATTTTAAAGTACCGGTATATTTTTTATTGTCAACTATTATTGTTGTTATTTTCAAATTAATTTATGGATTGTGGTAAGGTGAAGGGAGGTCATTCCAAAACACTAGTTATTCCCATCAGCCACCCAGGTGTTGCACTTTGCAGTTCTGTTGTCTGGGACAGAGCTGCCTGCAAAATTGCATGAAAGTCTCTCCCAGCATGATTGCCAGAAGGTAGTTAGCATGTTTTAAACAATACAAACTGTGCTGCTTTTCATGTTTGAGTTGTTTGGTTAGTGTTAGACCAAATGTCTTTGGTTAGTGTTAGACCAAATGTCTTAAAGGAGAATTCCGGTGTGATATTGACCTAAAGTGTGTTGAAACATGATACCGAGTGTGAACGTATGTCTCATAGCCCATCTCGGCTTGTCCCCTGCACTCCAAAATCTGGCGCTAGTTAGCCGATGCTACCAACAACTGGAATCCATGCATTTCCACTGAATTATTTTTGGTATGATAGGTATGGTATGATAAGGGATCAGATTCCAAAAATAATTCTGTGGAAATGCATGGATTCCAGTTGCTGCTACTGGAAGAAACTGGAATCCATGCATTTCCACTGAATTATTTTTGGAATCTGATCCCTTATCATACCTGTTCATTCTTACTCGCCGCCGACTTATCGTGACTAAATTGAAGATGGCTGCAAACGCTAAACTTCATTGAAGATACTGTCTGTATAAATCGCCTTGTAAGTAAACTACCAGTGCTTTTTCAAAGTTCTCAATGTCTCGCTTTAAATGTCAGGGCCCTCGAAGTCTACCAATGAAGTGTGGAGATACATTGAGCCTCATTATATGGTGTAAAACAGTGATTTATTTGCATGGCTAGCCCAATGCCGAAGCACCACCATTGAAAAAGCTGTTGGTAGCATCGGCTAACTAGTGCCAGATTTTGGAGTGCAGGGGACAAGCCGAGATGGGCTATGAGACATACGTTCACACTCGGTATCATGTTTCAACACACTTTAGGTCAATATCACACCGAAATTCGCCTTTAACTGCAGCCATATATGTTGAAGTGTTTTGTATTATGTTTTTTTGTTTTGTTTTTGAATTTGCAGTATGCCTCAAACCCTATGCAAGTCCATTCAACACCAGATGCACAGCTGCAGCAGTTCGCTCAGCACTGGGTTATGACCACCACGGCTCCGTCTGTCCCACATGGGGTCATGTCCACTACCACTACACCACAGATGACCATAGCACAGCATCCAACCTTCAGCAGCGTGCTAACTCCCTTACATCATCTTACCCCAGTGACATCTACCCCAGCAGCAGTCACAAGCATGCCTGCCCCTTTATATAATCACGCCACAGTCATAACTGCCCCACCTCAGCAGCCTCTACTGCCCCAGCATGGGGCTTTCCCCTCTGGACAGGGTGTTCCTGTTCACTCCACCCCCATTGTTAGTCCTTTCCCTGCTGCAATGCCAAATCAAGATGTTCCCCAGGTGTTACACAACGTCAACCCCGTTGCCACAGGGACTCTCAGCTCGTACCCCATCACGGCACAGATGCCCCAGCCACCTGCCCAGGTCGTGGGGCATCGAGGCCCGCCTCAGGGGTGCCCGTCTGGGGAGAGCTCGGAGTACAGCCCCACGAGCGACGAGGACGAGGCGGAGGGGGTGGACACTACACCTGTAAGAGACAGCGACTCCCAGACTGGAACCGGCACCGGTACGGGAACGCCGGCCATCCTGAAAGCTAAGCCCCTCAGCCCAGAGAAGACTGCCAAGAAGGTCATGACTGTCAAATACCTCCTTGGGGAGCTGAAAGCAATGGTCGTGAACCAGGGTAAGAAAAATATTATTTGACAGGACGTAAAATTGATTTATTAAGCCGCTTTCTTTTTCAGTTTTTCTCATAACTCTCTTTCTCTCTTACACACACACACACACACACACACACACACACACACACACACACACACACACACACACACACACACACACACACACACACACACACAGTCTGTCTATTTAAACTAGTCTTACTCATGATTGCATATTGTAGTGATTATTCACTGGAACCTCATGACTGTAATTGTATGTCAGGCGAATCACTCTTTGGATTCTTTGGTCACAATTTGATATTCTATTCTCCAGTATCATATATGTTGTTGTTGCCATAGAATGGGAGGGAGTAGACACATTCCTATTCATAATAACATGTCCCATGTTAAACCTGTAAGTGAATTAAAAGATGGAGATGGCAGTTGTTCATATTGATCCTTCCATAACTGTTAAATTAAGATGGCCCCCATAGGCTTGTTAATATCCATAGGACTGTCTCCCCAAGGTCACCTATAAGGCATGATGTTCTGTACACAGCAAAATATTTCAGTCAATCTACTTCTTCCAATTGATTGCACCAGAATTTGATCGACTTGCTGTTTCAGCCAATCAATAGTTTTAATGATGAATCAAAGTAGTAATAATGGCAAAATTAAAGACTGATTGTTTGTGTTTGATGCTGTTGGATAAAGTGTCTGGCAAAATCCCATAGTTCCGAGATGGTCGTGAAAACAGAAATTAGGCTCTTAGTTTGTCTTGGAGATTGTAGGCAGGTGTTTTAAAACACAGCAAATATTTAGCAGACAGTGTTGTAGTAGGCTACATAAAGGGCACAACCATCTTTATGATGGTGTTTTTTTTTAAGATTACACAGTGTTCATTTCTCAGAAATGTTTTAAAAATCTAAGGGGATAAGCCAAACAAACTATAAAAGGTTCTCTGGTGCAAAAGCCCCTAATCTCTGTTTGTTTTGTTTGTTTGTTTGTCTGTCTGTCTCCATCTTTGCCCTCTGTGGTGGCGTACCGTCTCAGACAGCGCAGCTGTGCAGCTCATCAATGAGGTGGAGAACAGCATCTCTCTCCTGCCAGCCATGGTGGGCTCCACCAACATCCAGGCTGAGCTCGCTCTCGCCCTGCAGCCACTCCGCAGCGAGAATGTGCAGCTCCGCAGGTCAGACGCACACACACACACACACATACACATACACACACACACACACAGACTTGCACACAAACATGCACTCCTACTACACCCTCCTACTCACAGGTCCTTATTAATCAGGTACTTACTGGCACTGTATTAAAGTACAGCTCTGCATATCGGACACACACACACACACACACACACACACACACACACAGAGCGCACGCATCTGCAGACAAACATGCACACAGACACACCCTCCTCCTACTCACGGGTGGGCTACCAGTACTTACAAAAATGGTCCCATGCTCTCATATCTTCTGCTGTACTCATATGGAAGTGGATACTGATGCAATGACTCAATATCTAATTTACTGTATCATAGATATGGTTTGAAACCAAAATTGAATTTTGTTTATTGGACATTTTGAATGAATTACCCATCAATACTTATAGATTTAGATTGTGTAATATCATTGCCGGGATAAGTTCTAAATGACCATTATATAAATCTGAGTTCTTGCCATAAACAGGCACGCACACACACACACACACGCACACACACACACACACACACACATACACATACACATACACATATATACATACATACATGAACACATACATATACATACACACACACACACACACACACACACACTTTATCTTACGTAGGGGTGCTGTGCAGAGTAGAGTCAGTTAAAGGAGAGTGCTTCCCCAAAGGCTACAAAAATGCATTTTGTGTGCTGAACGAGGAAAAACCTCATTTAGATTCAAAATGGATTTAGTGAGATTTGATGTCCTCAAGCTATGGACATGACTGCTGCAAGTGGCTTTCCTTTTTGAAACAAAGACTCCCACAAAAATCACCAGAGATAATGAATAAACACATGTTTGGAAGTAGGTAGTCAGCACATCCTTACAAGCTTTGTAAGTATGCTTAATTATGACCGCTGCTAGCGGTATGTATGATCTGTTGGTCTCAAGGGCCTGCATCAACATGGGGCAGAGTAGACTTTTTTCTTTTTTTTTCAGTATGTATTGAAGTGTGTGTGTGTGTGTTATTGATCTAGACGTCTGAGGATCCTTAACCAGCAGCTCATGGAGCGTGAGCGAGCAGAGCGAGAGGCCCGGCCTGTGGACTGTGACCTGGAGAGTAAGTGGACCCCCTCAGGCCTTGCACATGTTCAGTCTACCTGACTCATACATCCATAGACCTCTGAAGTCTCTTAAGGTGTCTGGGCTGGAGGGAGGTTTAGCCTCCTCGCTTTACAGCTACTGTACCTGCTGACTACCATTACTCTAGCACAGAGTTGAACAAAATGTCTCCTCTCCCACCATGTGTTTAGTGACCTCGCTGCAGTCCCTCAACCTGACCCTGCAGCTCCAGCTACGGGAGGCCCACAACGAGATGGAGCAGATACAGCTGAAGAACAAGGAGCTACAGCAAGCTGTGGAGGATAAAGAGAACGAGCTGCAGCTGAGCAGGCAGCAAAGCGAAGCAGAGACCAGTCGCATAATGATGGGTAAAGCCTTCAATCACCGCTTTTCATTCATCGTGTCTTACTCAGTTGGATGAGCAATATGAAGTGAACTCAAATTAACAGTGCAATTGATTTTCATTTACAGATGTCAGTGGTGCGTTATCTGAAATGAAAAGCTATCAGAGTAAACTGGAGAGTTCCATGATGGAGAATGCTGCACTGTCCAGCTCTCTCCAGCAGAGGGAAGCAGAGATCTATAGACTACAGGAGGTCATCAGGTAAGTCTTACTGAACAACTTTAAAAAGAATTTAAAACAAAAAGTAAGTCTATTACATGATATGTTTTCTTCATTGTCTGATAGGAATCTTCAGGGGCCAATCTCAGGGTCATCCATAGAGCGTCTTGAAGTGATGGACGCGCCAAAGCCAAATCCCCATCTCAGGAAGCACGTTCTGGAAATGCACCAACAAGATCAAAAAAGCTCTTGTGGGTCTGACGACATCGCCGACTCGGTCAAAAACTACCTTCAGTCCATGGAAGAGAAGAATCTGACCTCTTCACCTCCAAGGTCTCACTTGAGTCCACAGAGGACCCCAAGTCACTCCTCTTCACAGTGGAGAGGTGCTGGGCTTGGTCTTCCGCAGGAACAGCTGTGCTCACCCAGACGGCAGGGTGTGGGTGTACTGGGAAAGGAGAGCTACAGCGTGGGTAGTGAGAGAGGGTTTGGTGGTGGGATTGATTTCGCCCCTCTGAAAGAGGCCGGAGCGGCACTGGCAGAGCCTCCTATGAGGATGGAGAGGTCGTTAGACGGGTCTGGTGCCCTGAAGTCTTTAAGTCAAATCATGGATCGAATGGCCCTGACAGCCAAAGGCCTGCAATGTGAGGACAGTAACAAACCATCTAGCACTAATGGGACAACCTCTCACTTTAAGGTCAATCCTGGTGTCCTGCCTGTCCCACCACAGCACTTGGACCTGGGCGAGACTCCAGCAGCATACACAGGGAGGCCCTCGGAGATGGACAGCTCCCTCTCCTCCACCTCCACCTCCTGTGAGTCCCAAGCCACGGACTGTAGCATGAACTCCTGGTCCACCTTCAACACGCGTGATGAGGAGGTGTTCCGCACTGGCATGGCAGCATTGGATGCAAGCATAGCCAGGCTACAGAGAACCCTGCAGATCGATATCAGGAGATGACGATGCTGACTCTTTTACATGCCACTATTTACATAAGTGTACAGAGGTCAAAAGTCTTTAAGATAAGGAGTGTAGCACATCAGGCTGTTTTTATCAGATTATCTGTGTGTGCGTCTGTATGTATTGTGTGTCTTTAATAATTGGTTTAAGTTATTGAATTTTAATAAAAACATTCTTGAAGATGTGTGTTTCATTGTGAATTACTCCAACCGTTGGGCTCTAACGAATTTTTGATGTAACGTTAACCTTTTTATTCAGGGAATTGTACATTCAGAATTCAGTGCATGTAACAACATAATCTATGTTTATTAGAAGTGTTTTTACAGCATGGGATGCAATTTTTGCTGCAGAATGAACCCCATATATTTTTTCCTTATGGAAAAAGCCGAATGGGTAGTCAACATCATAGACAGTAAAAGAAATGGTAGCCAAAAGAAATGTATTTAATGTCGCACAGTAATGATGTCACCGTTGCTTTAGAAACCAGAGGAGCGTCTCGCGCACCAGCCAGAGGGATTAGCTTCTCGAGATCCTGTGGTCAACTCGGCTCTCGCGCTGAAAGCTATACAATTTGTTTAACGATATGCATGTTATGTCCGGAGCTGTTTAAAAGCATGTAAGTGCGATATAAGCTAGTTTAAATATAAATACATTTTAACAACACGTACAATTGGCCACGTAGCTAGTTATTGTTAGCTAACGGTAACAGATGATAAAACAAAATGAATCTCGACATTCAGGCGTTGGTTACAGCAACAAAAAGTAAACCAGAGGATGCAGTAGAGGACGTTTTGGCGAAGTTATCGGGTAAGAAGATTCACTCTACTTTCTCATGACCGTTTAGCACTAGCAACATGGGCTAATCCCACCGTCTTTTTATAACAGAATGTTTAGGAAAGCAATCACTGCAAGCTGAAGAGGAACTGGAGATTTTCAAGCAAGACCTGTTCAACCATGGCATAATGGATTACTGTTCAAGGGCTCTGACGCTCAATTTTACCAACTCTTATGGAGGATACAAAACTGCTGTACAGATTGCAGATATTCTAAGGTAAATTAGGCACTGACTCTTTATCGTTGATGAAAGAAGTGTATAAGCTTTATTTTAGTTAACTACTAGAGAAACGTGTAAGTTATTTAACTCTCTTTTATTTCACAGTGCATGCTGTGTTGGTATCGGCAGAGTCAAGAAATCTAAAGCCTTCCACAAGTTTCTGCCAGTGGTGGTGAAAAACCTTTTCTCGCTCGCGGACTCCCTTATGATGAAAGCTCTGCGGGTAAGTAACGTTAACATTCAAACATGCCATGGCCATGCAACAGATGAGATGAGATTCTTGAAGACCACGTCTAGTTTATTCGTATGAGCCATGGTTTCTCGTTTAAAGGATAAGAGTGAAATCGAAAGGGCTCGTATGTTCCGGAAGGTCATGGGCTCCATAAGCTGGCTCCTGAGGGCTCACCATCATCTTCTTGCACATGGTAAGAAGTGGGTATTTTCCACTATCAAGAGCTTGGTATCATTATCCACATTGGCCTACATGTGAATCTGAAAATTTGTGATGTTATTGTTAATATTATTATGAGTAGAAATATTGTTTGTTTTTTTTACTCCAAATCTCATGTTGTGACATCAAAACACTAAATGCATCATATCACTACATCAGCAAAACACTATGAATTGTCTTCATTTGACCTTCCCACGGACCAGAATTCTGACAGACATCTCTTTTGCCTGTAGTTCTTAATTCCAAACACTATGAAAACATCCAGTTGTCTGAGGATGAGGACGTGGCTGTGGCCTTGCTGTCTCTATGGTTGGAGCTGCTCGGTATGAAAAGGTAGGGTGCAGTGTTTTCCATAACCAACCTTTATTTTACACAGCAAACACCCTTCACATGTACAATGAAAACTAGAATTAGGGGGGCAACATGTATATCATACTTTGCAATTTGTTTGGCAATGGTAAGTGTGAGTAACAGAAATACTTTTTGAGAAAAGGCAAAACCTGGGAGTGTTTCAGATTAATTTCCTTCCACAGCTCCAAAGTCTTTGAGGACATTGGGGACCAGGCTTTGCTTGCCATTATGGATGACACCGTGTACAAGATGTCCAGCTTTCAGAATCCAGTTATTGGCCGCAGTTCAGTGAAGATTCTGATGCACATCATGAATCATGATAGCAAAATGATTGAAGTTATTGTAAAACGTTACAAAGGTCAGTGACCTTTTTTAACATCTGATGGTGGTTTGTTGCTTTAATAACATTTTTGTAATTGAAAATCTGTATTGTATGTATCTGAGATGTAATGTTTTGTGTTTTCACCTGAGGGGGTATGCTACGAGATAAGATAGTTGAGTCTAAAGCCAAAGTTGTATTCAAATTCAGCAAACAGAGGCAAATGATTTGTGGCGAATGCCTTGTTGCTCAACCTTTATTCACAGTTTTAGTCTTAAAAATGTGTGCATAAAAATGTTGAAATTGAAAAGTTTAGGGAAAACTCTTTCGCCTTGAACGTTCACCTCTGTTTTGACAGATCATTATCATATGTATTCTGGGTTGGATGTTTAGGCCTGGCTGCATTGGCAGTGAAAGACTGGAGAGGCAAAGGCTTCGACCCTGTGCTGGATCGATTTGTCAGCCTGCTGAAGTCATCACCCTTCCGACGCACTGCGACCAAGGTCAGGGAAGACCCAAACAACACACAAGTTTGTGGGCATTGACCTATGTAGGCACTTTATATACAGTCTATGCTAACAGTAAGTAGGCCTAGCTAACTGCCAGCAATCAGCATAGAAAAGTAGCTTACTTCATATGTTAGGCTTATGTATATGATATAGCATTGACGGTCCTAAACCCTCCTAAAACCCATTGCACTGTCGTGCTTGTCAAAGTTTGGCAGTTACGTTGGCAGCAGCGTTTGATTGATTGATTAGTTCACTTTTTCAACATTATTGGGTCCCTGGATATGTGACAGGTCAGGACAGGTGTAACTTGAACTGTTTGAATATATTTTCATGATTTGATGTAGCTTACCTAATATTTGAGGCATATAATTGAAACAATAAAAGGCTATTTTATAATAGGTCTCAGGGCTTAAAATTCATTTTTCAAAATGGGGGGAATTCCCCCCTTAGGTTATTCATGTAGGGGGGATTTACACAATTTGGGGGATCGATTCTGACACCAAGTCAAGAATTGCGATTTCAATACTTCGATACTTTTTTTTAAAAAGTGTTTGATTTTGGGGCCCCCACCACCCTGACGTCATCAGTAATATATACTGTAGTGGGATCATTCACAACAGTGGATATCCTAGATTCTGCTTGACTCTCTCCACACACACAAACACACACTGAAAATGATAGCTTATGTGATATGTTTCTATCATATATTTTTGAATTCATATAGAGGGTATTTATTTAATAATGCATTTTTTAAAGTATAGCATTTTACTAGTAACTAGAAAAGCATTTCCTGAAGGAAATACAGTGCATGAAAATGCAAAAATATGATGTAAAATATCATACAGAGTAAAAACAAACTATATTGGTTGCTAGGTAGATGAGGTTTAATATAGTTGGAATGACTGAACAGTTAAATAAGTGGATAGTTTAAATGGTTAAATTATTTAGGTAGATAGTTGACGATAACTGACACTTGGAATGGCTCTAATGTTTGCTAGCAGTTATGCTAACTATGTTAACAAAGATATTAATGTTAACCAAGTATGCTAACTAGCATGCTAACAATGTTAAAATGCTAAGTATGCTAACCATGTGACTTAGCTAACTTTAGCTAATCATTTATAGCAGTTTTGCTAAAATGCTTAACTAGCATGCTAACATCTTAGCATGCTAACTTTGCTAACCATGTGACTTAGCTAACTTAGCTAATCATTATAAGTAGTTTTGCTAAAAAATGCTAACTAGCATGCTAACATCTTAAGATGCTAACATCTTTAGCATGCTAACTTTACTAACCATGTGACTTAGCTAACTTAGCTAATCATTATAAGTAGTTTTGCTAAAATGCTAACTAGCATCTAACAATGTTAAAATCTTAAGTATGCTAACCATGTGACTTAGCTAATCATTTATAGCAGTTTTGCTAAAATGCTAACTAGCAGATGCTAACATGCTAGCATGCTAACTATGCTAACCATGTGACTTAGCTAACTTAACTAATCATTTTTTAGCAGTTTTGCTAAAAATGTTAACTAAGCGTGCTAACATGCTAGCATGCTAACTATCTTAACCATGTTACTTAGCTAACTTAGCTAACTAGCTACAGTGGGTAGGAGTCATAGTTGATGACAAGTAACAGTTACAATGGCTGAACAGTTAAAAAGTTCAGTAGTTTAAAGCCTTAAATTGTTTAACAGTGAAATATTGTAGTGAGGACTTTTATTTTGAAACAGTTTTGGCAGAGGAAGCAGTTGAACAGGATGTGTAGTCTTAATAGGGCCAGTTTGTATGCTTAAAGCCTGAGACTGGCAGTTGGTCCAGGTGGCCCGAACACCTGCCATAGGATTCTAATTGCTTAACGGCTCTATTGTGATGTCATCAGCCCATGTTAAGTCTATGGGGAAATTTTTGACTAGTTTTTAATTAATAGTTTAAAAGTATAAAAGTTACAAAAGTTGAAAAATACAAAGCCCACATGTCCTAAGTAAGACCTACGTAACATAGTTTGAATGAAGTTTCTACGTTACACGGTTTAAGCTGCATTAACTGCGTTAGAAGAAGAAGAAGAAGAAGAAGAAGAAGAAGAAAAAGCCTTGGAATAACAGTACAGTGCATTTTCATGCACTGTAATTACTAGTAGCTAAACATATTTAGTAATTTGAATGCCTCATATTGACGTTTAACCTATAACACTTAGGCATATCTTTAATGTGGTGTGTAGGTCCAATTGAGTGCACATTGGTGATGAGTAGGTGTAATTGAGTGCCTGTCACTTTAAGAAAATACCTGAGAGTAATTCTATGGAGTAATTAGCCCCCCTTCAACCTGACGGTTTTAGGCTGTAGTCGCTAGTGAATAAAAGTTGTGCATAGTGCGGTATGTGTATGCATGTGTATGTTTTCTATGTCATTAGATACAATAAATGTTAAAAAAACTAACATGTCGAAGACAATCTTTCTGGGATCAAGTGTTGACGTGACCTGAGCTAGCAGGATAGTTACCAAGGAGCTCTTTCCAGATGTAAAAGTTTGCCATGGTAGCGTAGCCTATTTGCGTAAGCGCAAAGTGGTTCTCTCTCTCTCTCTCTCTCTCTCTCTCTCTCTCTCTCTCTCTCTCTCCCCGTGTGTGTGTGCGTCTGCGTCTGCATGAGGCTATGTTCAATTCAACTCGGTAGTTGATCAGTCCGGTCAATAGCACCGCATTCACGCCACTTAATGATTAGGCTATATTAACGTCATCAGACAGGCTGTAAAAGTGTATGCGGGAATTTCTCGCATTATGATGGCTAGAGTTACGGGACTTGAACAAATTATGCGCAATACCCGCAATCCCGCAGTGAAATTTAAGCCCTGGGTCTACTAGAAATATGTATTTATTTTTATTCGTATACATTTCATCTTAGCCTACATCTGAACGGTTTATAGAATATGTGGCTTGAATGAATGCAATGTCTATTTGTTTGTTACAAATAAAACTCGAGCAGTTCATAACTAGTCTATTGTAGCTTATTTTAAAATGAAAACTTGGGTAAATCATCATGAATTTGTATGATTTGGCTATGACTTGACTTGACTTGCTTGACCCAAGCTACAGTATGACTTGACTTGACTTGCTTGACTTTCACAAAAAATGACTTGGACTTGCTTGAGACTTGAAGGTTAAGACTTGAGACTTGCTTGTGACTTGCACATGTGTGACTTACTCCCACCTCTGTGAAAAGGGGTCAACAAGGTACAGTAAATAGTGGATATAACAATAACACAGCTTAGGCAAGACCATTATTTAAGTACAGTAATGTCCGCCACTGGCCACAGCACCCCCCATCGGGTGCTTTTCTTTTGGAAGTTTTAGTTGAGTTCATTGAAATCCTGGAATGGTCGTGACATTTTTAAATCCCTTTTTCCAGTCTTGGAGAAGTCATAATGGTCAGTAAAGAGTCAGGAATGTAGGTCTAATGAAATTAGTTGTTCTTTTGTGTGTGTGTGTGTGTGTCTGTGTATTTTTGATTCCTCAGGGTGAGGATGTGGCAGCAGAGCAGGAGAGGGCAGCGTGTGTGATCCAGGCTGCCTGGAGGGCCCACCGGACGCGAAAGAGACTGAAGAAACTCCCACGAGCCATCAGCAGACTGCAGAGGAGCTTCAGGTGAGCTCGCTTGCCTCACCTGACACACTCATATTCATAAGCATGTGATTGGTCTTGAGCACTAGAGGGTGCACTTAATTGGTTAATATCTCACGTGGTGTACAAGTGCTTATAAGTCATACATTGCAAGTAGTAATTATATTATATTATATTATTTTAATATTATATATATATATATATATATATATATATATATATATATAATATTATATTATTATTATTATTATATTATTTTTATTATTATATATACAAGGAAATCAGTGGAGTAGACTGCATTACTGTTTCAGTTCCTTTTGCTGATTCAAAGAAACATTTGGTTCATTTGGTCAGGATCCCTGTTTTAATAATAGTAAAAGAAAACACAGGGTGGGGGGTGTATAGACATCAGCAGTTCTGATCTAACTTGATGCAAAAAGAGTATAATTTATAGTCTAACTTTCAGACCAACTGGGACACATGTTCACTTTGGTGTGTGTGTGTGTGTGTGTGTGTGTGTGTGTTTGTGTTTAGGGAGAGGAAACGCAGGGAGGTGGCGCAGCAGGAGAGGAAGCAGGCAGAGGAGGACCTGCGCATGCACATGCAGCTGCGCAGACAGAGAGCCAACCGCATGTTCCGCCAGAGGCAGCTGCAGCTCATGGAGATCCTCCCTGCAGGTAGCACATCACTGTCGCTGCGTCTCGTATGGCACACTTCTGTACTTGCAATGGACCCTTTCAAGAGAGTTCCATTATCAGCATCATAGTTGGCCCCACAAGACTTCCGTTTTAACATTCCATATGTTATCTTAATGCAGAGGAAGTAGATTGGGGCCCAAATAGAACGTTCAAGCATTGTTTTTGTTTACCTTGTTGAAAGGGTCTATATCTAAATTGAGTGCATGAGTGCATTCATACTGAAAATTCTGACAACACAAAGGGCACTGCAAGTCCCCGTATGGGGCACTCATAAACCTCCCTGCAGGTAGCACATCACTGTCTGCTTGTGTTTTGGATGAGCCGTTTAACTGAGGTCATTACTGTATTGCAAGGAGTAGGAGGTTCCCCGTTGTCCTGGCTAAACTCTCAACCTGGCTTGTTCCATCCTTATCATGCCCCAGTCTAATTGGTTGTTTGATTCCCCGACTCTCCCCTGCAAGCTGGTGTGCGGTTGTTATATGTGCTGCAGAACAGGAACCTGCTGGAAATCAGTTTTTTACTGAGTCAGGCCCGTTTTAAACTGTAACTTTGTTACTTTTAATACTTTCCTGTATAATAAATATGAAATGAAATGACCATACCGGCAGAAAATGTATTTATTTGGCAAAAAAAAAGCAAGATTTAAAAAAAAAAATGGAATTCAACTTTTCAATTTCCCCATCTTTCATTTGTTTAAATAGAAAATTGAGCTGATGAACACACAGTTTACACAGACCCATGATATACAGAAGTGGTGCCTGAGGAGCTCCGTAAGCACCTGTGTCCTGTCTCTGCCCTGTCCCAGCCCAGGTGGAGCGTTACCTGGGGGAGGTGGAGCGTCAGGCGGCCCTGCTGATCCAGCGTGTGTGGAGGGGCCACCGGGAGAGACGGGTCTTCCGGCAGCGCAGATACCACCTCAAGCGCCACAAGGCTGCCGTGACCATCCAGAGAGCCGTGAGTACTTAAGTGAAGTTTAAGTAGTAAATTGTGTCTGTAGTCAGAGCTGTGATGTAGAAAATAGACTTTTAGGATTCTGTCCTAAGTGGCTTGCTTCGGTACACTCTAAATGTGTCTGTACAGTGGTTCTTTGTGAGATTGTGTGTCATGGTAAGGGTCGTGTGTGTGTGTGTGTATCTTTTCTTTTCATAACATCTGATATTTATTTAGCTTTTTTAATGTGTGTGTTTGTATATGTGTGTATTTCTTAGAGAAAGAGAGAGAGAGTTTGTATGTGTGTGTTTCTTAACTTCTATGTTTGTGTGTTTGAGCGAGAGAGAGAGTGTGTGTTTCTTACCTTCTGTATATGTGTGTGTGTGTGTTCGTGCACAGGTCCTGCGCTTCTTGGAGCGGCGGCGTGCCCAGAAGGCTTATGCCACCCCCTGGATGGGGCTCAGAAAGCCCTCGGACGCCAGGAGGGCTGAACTGCAGCAGGAGGTGGACGAGTACCTCGCCCTGTACCGTGTGAGTGCTCCACCATCACCATCATTGAGCTTAGTCAGCCTGATCTGCATCTATGGAAGTGCATTTAAATGTGTGTGGTCGATTGCTGTGTGTGTGTGCGCACGCATTCACTGTTGCATGTCTTCTCCTTTAGTGTTGTGGGGTATTTGAGGAGTGCTGTGCGAGATCTCTGTGTATGTGTGAATGCACTATGCATAGATGTATGCATCTGCTGATGAGTGAGAGGGAGAGAGGTCCTGATTTACCTGCTCTCCTTTAGTGTCGTGTCATATTGGAGGAGCACTGTCCTGTCGGTGTGTGTGTGTGTATGATCCTGATTTACCTGCTCTCCTTTAGTCTTGTGGTGTGTCTGAGGAGCATCATCCAGAGGTCTGTGTGTGTTGTCCTGATTTACCTGCTCTCTCTCTTCTTTAGTTTTGTGGCGTGTCGGAGGAGCACTGAGCTGTGTGTGTGGGTGGGTGGTCCTGATTTACCTGCTCTCTCTCTTCTTTAGTTTCGTGGCATGTCAGAGGAGCACTGAGCTGTGTGTGTGTGGGTGTGGTCCTGATTTACCTGCTCTCTCTTCTTTAGTCTCGTGGCGTGTCGGAGGAGCACTGTCGGGAGCTCTGTGTGTGTGTGTGTGTGTGTGTGTGTGGGTGGGTGTGTGTGGTCCTGATTTACCTGCTCTCTCTTCTTTAGTCTCGTGGCGTGTCGGAGGAGCACTGTCGGGAGCTCTGTGTGTGTGTGTGTGTGTGGTCCTGATTTACCTGCTCTCTCTTCTTTAGTCTCGTGGCGTGTCGGAGGAGCACTGTCGGGAGCTCTGTGTGTGTGTGTGTGTGTGTGTGTGTGTGTGTGTGTGTGTGTGGTCCTGATTTACCTGCTCTCTCTTCTTTAGTCTTGTGGCGTGTCGGAGGAGCACTGTCGGGAGCTCTGTGTGTGTGTGTGGTGTGTGTGTGTGGGTGGGTGGGTGGGTGGTCCTGATTTACCTGCTCTCTCTTCTTTAGTCTCGTGGCGTGTCGGAGGAGCACTGAGCTGGGTGTGTGGGTGTGTGGGTGTGGGTGGGTGGTCCTGATTTACCTGCTCTCTCTTCTTTAGTCTCGTGGCGTGTCGGAGGAGCACTGTCGGGAGCTCCACACCAGCACCCAGCAGCAGCTGCGGCAGTGGCTGAGCACCAGGGAAGCGGCGCAGAGAGAGGAGGAGCACACACAGGCCCTACTGGCCCAGATCAACACTGACATGGAGCTGCTACTCAGTACGGCAACACACAACAACAACCAACAAACAAACAAACAAACAAACAATAGCAACACACAGGGTCACAGACAACAGCAAACAAAACAAACTAACACACAAGGTCACAAACAACACCACCTACCAAACAATAAAGCATCTAGATTTACGTTTTTATGATATGTAATATGGAAGATATTTGAATGGAATGTGATGGGGAAATTATGTATATTGCCGTTTGGAAAACAATATTCAATCAAATAAAATCAAATGTGTATTATTGTCACAATATGAAATTGTCAAATATTCTAATACAGAACATATTATAATAAATATATTTAAAATAGTTTAATGTTTAAAATTGGTTGAATTCACCAACATTAGTCTTTTCGTTCACAAAATAAGGTCTTTCACTACGTTCTTTCATTTTGCACCCCCCCATTCAGATGCCCCTTCCTTGAAGGAGTCCACGCCGCAGGACTGTGAGCACTTCCGGAGTCGCTCGGGGCCAGTGGCCCTGCGTGCCAAACAGTGCCACGGTGCCATGGTCCGGTCAGCCAGCCTGCCCTGGTGGAGGAAGCTCACAGAGGAGTCCACCCATGCGGACCTGTTCTGTATCCACGGCGACGATGACGACTTTGGGCAGGTGGACTTGGAGGTTGCGAGACTGTATCTGGGTGGAATACGTGAGGATGCAGCAGCACCGGAGTGATGCGGATGCGGATGCGGTCCAGCTGGTCTTATCTTGCGGAGAAAAGATGGAGAGGCTCAGGGGAACGGGAGGTTAAGCCACCGAATCAGCAGCCAACCAGGAAGGACTGGATGATTCACAGAACCAAATGATTGTATTCTTGGAGTGACATCGTATACGTACGTGTGTGTGTGTGTGTTCACTCGGGTCATTTGAATCTCAGCACAGTGGACTTACAACATTTTTAGGTCATTATAATGCTGGAAGAGAACTCGGTGGGTATAGGAATGGAAAAAGCACTGACAAAATGAATCAAATATCACATTCCGGCTTGTTTGTGTTCATCTTAACGATTGTAGTGGACTGTTGTGGCATCTCACGGGGAGGGTGTGAAAGCGTCATTTTCGGTTTGATGTGAAGAGTGAAACTGAAGATGCAAAGACCTCTCTGACAGTTAAACAACTCTGTCTGTTAAAGTGTTAGTCCATGTGTGTGTGTGTGTGAGTGTGTGTGACCGGGGCACTGCGGACCCATGCCAAGGTCCCTATTCACAGGATGCCAGTCATTATTTCATTACGCACATGTGAAAACAACAGAGTGGTCCCACTCAGCGCGCATGATTAAAAATAACATTTTCAAGAGGGGGAAAATATGATGGAGGTATAATGACTCTCTTTATGGACGGCTTTGCAGGGGGAGCATAAATAAGGCCCCATTTGAGCGGTGCAGGGTGGGGGGGAGATGGCATAGGCAGAGTGGAGGAGAACGAGAGAGGGAGAGGGAGCGAGATGCGAGCAGACGGAGTCAGTGCCAGGGATCTGGCATGTGGGAGACTGTCGGAGTGGGATTTAATTGGGTAACTGCAATAGCCAATTATTGGCGAGCTAATGGTGGTCTAAGTTTTACTTAAATTTCCAAATAAACAGGTTTCCTCATTTGAAATGGGTTTGCTATTGTTGGTGTTTAATTTCTGCGACTTTTCAAAATTAGATGGCTTTTATGTAAAGCACTGGGCAGGAAATTGGACATAAAGTTATTTGTTTCCTTTTGCTTTAGAATGAATGGAAATCTAAAACCTCTAAAATCTCTTATTTTGAGAAGCAAGTAATACATTTTAAACCATTCTTCCTGTTAAACATTTATTTTTATGAAACAATATCACCACATATGGATATTTAGCCACAGGCAAAATTCTAATTTAAATATTTACATTCCATTTCATTTAAAATTATTTAAGGCAACAGGATGAAACAGTTTTTTTGTTGTTGTAATGCACTTGTACATTTCCTCTTGTGACAGACTTCATGCATGTTTGTCTGCATGTCTGAAGCTGGTGTTGTCGTCATGCACATCCATTCAAATATTGGTCATCACATACTGTACATGGGAGTCAGATCTGCCCAAAGTTTATAGTCAAGAGTAATGCAGACCCAAACCAACTCAATGTGGCCTGAAGCATTAGGAAAACACCTCAGCAGTACATTCATATTTACTTAAGTCATGAAATACACCTGAGCACAAATCACAACACATCAAAGTGAAGCCTCACCATGTGAGAAAATATACAGACACCATAAAAATAACTATATTGAACATACTTAAGCAGGCACCGAACAATAAATAACGTACACAGGGTTGTTATCGGTGTTTGTAGATAGCCTTTGCATTAGCTACGTGTTATAAGTCTGGGAATGAAGCGTGATTTACCTGCTAGCTCCTCTAATCCATTGCAGGAGAAACACTCCATAGTAAACGCTCAGGGGCTATGACCAATCAAAATGAGTGGGTGGAGACACAAGACCAACCTGGCCCACCCAGCCTGACATGGCTTGATGGTATTTCACCACCTTCAATACTGGTTGACCTGTGACCTTGGAGTAGGGAGCATGGTGAAGAGGAATCCTCATGCCCATCCACCCTCCCCTCATGGCCTTGGCTGCTGCTCACTGGTCCCCCTGCTGTGTTGGAAGACACACTGCAGCCACTCACCGTCCAGAGGCAGGGGTACTGACTAGGGAAAGAAAAGGTCATTGTTATTATTATGAAGCTGCATTGACTGCAGTTCTGCATACTTTTGTGGCTTAATGGCTAAAGGGCCATTCACACGAGAATGATAACTATAATGATGACGATGTGAAGAACGATATCGTTGGGGATACATGTCAGAGTGGTTTTGAGAACGATAAAACAGCCCATCAGAATCCATTACATTTTAGCAATCACATTCATCTACACAAGGAGAGACTTTCCTTATTGTTGGTTAGTGTGGACGCTTTTATCGTTATAGTTATAGTTATCTTTACTGGTGTAAATGGCCCTTAAAACTGTTGTGCATTCATATGATACAAATTATAAAGTAACTGCTTTGTCCCTGAGACTGTGACTGTCCTACATGTAATGTTTATCCTGTGTGAGGCATGGCAGTGTACCTGCTGGGTCCAGGGGAGGGTGAGGTGGCTGGTGGGATGGGTAACACGCCAAGGGCTCCAGAGGGGGACATCGAGACACCCCCCCAGCTGTCATGGCCAGAGAACACCTGTCGTGTGCCTGGATTCAGAGTGTCAGAGATGGAAACTGTGGAAAGACGAGTGTGGGTGTGAGATGGGGGGTGGGGGGGGGGGATAGTAATATGACCGGTCTTTCTATTTCGTTATTGATGAGTAATATGTGATTAATTTATTAATATGTGCATATCCCTAGGTTGGGAAAACAGAAGAGATGGTGCTGGTTCAGATTACGGCTATTACTTTTGTTTATCACACCTGTATGATGTCTGAAAACGTTTGGCTTTTTTTTTGCAAAAATCAGATATTACAAACATATATGTACACCATCAGCAATCCCCTACAGTTTGCCCATCAAAATGCTTCATTTAGAGTGCTAAATATTAGCATGTTTGGCTAAGTAGTTGTCCATGGTCCTGGGATGCCTATAACATGGGTGATGTACTATACACTTACAACCCCTATGGATAATGTGTTCAAAATAAATAGGAGGGGGAATATTTTGCTACGTCGGAACACATGACACGGTGGATGGGTAGGAGAGGATGTCGGCCTTGTAAGTGTGGTCAGTGACGGCAGTCAACGGGACATTTTCTTTCTTTCAAACATACATAGGACAGATCATTGACTGTATATATAGTTCTATATATACAGTCTATGGGACAGATGTTAAGTTCCGAGAGCTATAGATAAGGCATTTCCCCACAGCGTGGCCAATCAACAACCAAGCCTATTTGCAAAAACAAAATGACCAACAAAACAGCCTGAATTGGTCTCACCAGAGGAGTGTGAGCGGTGGTGGAGGTACGTGGAGGGGTAGGGGGCTGAGCGGTGCCCGTGCAGGCTGGGGTAGGGCTTGTACCCGTGGTGCGGGGCAAGAGGCAGGCCCCCAGGGTAGGGGAAGTTACCCCCTCCAGAGGAGCACAAGGACTCCGGATTAGAGATAAACCAGCCACCTACAATAACACATCCAATAGCACAACAGTCAAGAATCGTAGACTTATGTGTATATGATTGCACACACACACACACACAGACTTTACTTTTAAAGTCAAATATATATGCATAACCTACAGTGAGGGATCCCAACATGTTGATTGTCAGGAGCAGTTTCCAGAATGCCCTTTGGGTGGTTCCTGTGGACAGTGAAGGCGGAAGTACATCCAGTCAAGTACAATGTCTTTGCAACACATTGATATCAATCCACTCTATCGGTGGCAGAAGATTTACAGTAAATGTATTTTAAACACCTGCTTCTAATAAAGTGGGCTAAGCTGAGTAAAATGGAAAAAGTAATTATGAACGCGGTTATAATGATATTCAGAAATGAATGAAAGTATGAGATGGAATGCAGTATAATGTGTTGTGGGAGATGGCAGGAATGCTTCTCTAATGTGGTAATGGCTGACAGTGTTAGCACATGGTTGTGACTGGATTTAGGCTTCCAATCGAATGTGTGTGTGTTTGTGTGTTTGTTTGATGGGCACATGCTTGTACGTGTATGCATGTGTGTTTAAAATCCCAGGAATCATTCCTTGTATAAATGTCTGTGTGTGTGTGTGTGTGTGTGTGTATGCTTGAATGTGTGCAAGTGTATTATCTCAGACACTTTAGAAGCTTCCTTTTTCTCTCTCTCCCTCTCTTTCACACACACACACACACACACACACACACACACACACACACACACACTTCACACTATCTCTCCAACGAGCTCCTTGCTCACACATATCACCGGACGCTTAAGTGTTTAATAATGATACTCTAATTGTTTTGTGATTTCACATAGTCACACTAACTTCCCTTCAGCATTTTTCTCAATGATATCATCTGCCCTATTGTTACACTGAATAACACACTGTATTTGCCCTAGAGGAATGCCCAAAATAACATAAAAACACATTTAACACACTCTTTGATACTGATCTCTTGTTATTTGGTAAGGGATGTCTCAATTGTAAAACATATAAAAAGAAAAGAAATGGGCTAGCTTCCAGCAGAGAAAACCAATTGTACTTTACCCAGTGAGATCTGAATGTAGTTGTCTGTACCTTTCTTTGGCATCCAGAAAAGCCTTTGCAAAAGGATTATGTTTGATCTTCAGAGCTGTTATCTGTCAGAAGAAGATTGATTATTTAGTCGTAATTTTTGTTAATGTACTAGACATAAACAGTCTCCCTTGATACCTTTGTAACGCTACTCAGTAACATACTTCCTAATTGAAAATAGGCATTCTGTTAGCCTGGGTGAACTTAGACGAACCTGTTAGCAAATTTGAATATGCGCTGCAGTTCGGTCTGGAAAGGATCCCTTTGACGTCCGAATCACCAAAAACCCAGGAACATGTATTTTCTATGGCACTGAGTTAACAATTGCATTTAAAACCTTTGTTAAGAAAGATATGATTGCTGCACTTCTGAAATTATTTGTTAAGAGTTTAATGCATAAATGTAAGTTTAATTTTACAGTTTGTTACCCCCCTGGGTGTCAGGACGTTCGGAAACGGGGGCCAATGGGATCCTTTCCAGATGGAACTGAAGGGAAAATTCAAATTTGGTAACAGGTTTGCCTGGGCTCACCCAGGCTAGCATTTTGTATAAATATAAAAAAAGAGTTTGCTTGTTTTGCTTGTTTGCTTGTTTTGTTGTAGATGTTGCTGACCTCCTCATTCTGGTAGGCGGTGACTGCGATGAACTGGGTGTCCACAAAAGAAATATTGGTGACCATCCGGTGGTTGCCCCCAACACGGACTATGTGGATCTGTGGCTCATATTTATGCAGGGAGTTCAGCATTATCTGAAACACACGCACGCAGGCACGCACACACACACAAGCACACACATACAGAACCAACGGAATTACAGTTAATATACAAACATAGACCAACACACACACTTTTTCATGATGAAATAATTTTAGAATCAATTAATCAATTCATTTACATTTCAGCTCAAAACACCTAAATGTTAGTATCAAATATTCCTTAAAAAAAAGTAGTCAATAACAATAAATATGATGAAATCATAACAGTAATTATTCAATCACATAACTAATAACAAGATATAGTAACACATAATAGCATAAATAGAAAAACTATAAAGAAATACTCTCTGTATGAATTAATTATGTAAACATACAATTAGTGAGTGAATTATGAGAGCACGTAGCCCATCAGAGCAGTGCAGCACACAGCAGTGATGGTGTGCAGGTGTGAGCGTAAGTATGCAGGTGGATGCTGACAGGGTCTTCCTCTCGGGAGCTGGGTGAGTGGTTTAGAACCCAAGCACTCTTAGGGGGCGATCAGACAGGACACGCTTTGCCGTTTGTAAAACGCGAGGTGCACTGTGTTTTTCATTTTTTTAAAAACGCAAATGACGTGGGGCGCTTTCCCCCTTTGAGTTGAACTTTTTTTATTAGAGGTGCTCAGGACGCCTCTGCAGAAGCACGAAGGCGCACAAAATGTGAGGCGCTCTGGGCGCATTAGTAGCGCACAAAACGCTTACTGCCAATAGATAGATAGATAGATAGATAGATAGATAGATAGATAGATAGATAGATAGATAGATAGATAGGTTACTTTATTCATCCCCAAAGGGAAATTATGGTGTTACAGCAGCAATTAATAATATAAACATATATCACACATATACATACATACAAGTTAAAAAATAAATACAATTGGATATGGTCTCCGTTGAAGACCAGACTCACGACACAAAGGAGAGTTTTTGTAAATAGTTATGGCAGTGGGCAGGAATGATTTTCTATAACGGACCAGATTTAGTTTATTTTTGTGTATAAGTGTATTTGTTAGCATCTACTGAAAAGTAAGCTCATTTTCTTGTGGCTGTGTTAAGGCTGAGATGGTAGGACTCTGTGTGGGCAATATGTGTGTTTGTGTGTGTGTGTGTGTGTCCTACATGATGGAAATGCACCTGCCAATTAAACAATTATGCAGATAGAAGGATGGGAATACAGGCGGGAGAGAGAGAGAGACAGAGAGAGAGAGAGAGGAAACAAACTGTTTTCTATTCTAATTGAGAGTTTTACTTCACCTTTCACATCACAATGGCTGATGAGAAGCACACACTCATCTGCGTGGCACTGAGCAAGCGAGGGCTTTTTCCCCCTGTGCCCCCCCCCTCACTTACTCCCTCCCTCCCCACCAATGCCTCAATATGTTGCCTTTTTTGCCTAAGGACTGATGGCGAAATTAATTTTACATAGATGCACACACAGACAGACATACACACAGAATCTCTCTCTCTCTCACACACACACACATACACACAGAACCACACAAGGGTAATTACCATAATGCTCAACTAACCACAGCAATTATTTCATTTGGAGCTAGTTCTCACTCTCTCCAGTCTCCTGCCTGCCAACACTGCATTTAAACTGGTATGGGGGGGGGGTGGTAGTTGTTGGTGGTGATGGAGGTACGTGTGGGGTGAGGTAGGGGGGGTATAGGTGCTAGATGCTAGTGGCTACCTCATGTAAATACTGTGATCGCTTGGACTCATGAGCCGTGTCTGAATGGGGTGTGCGGCCGGGTGGCTAAGCGCCTCAAAAAGAGCCAGCGAGCGAGGGGCACTGTGCACCAAGGGACCGAGGCGCACTCTCTTTAAACGGCAGGAAGTCCATTAACATAGGGAAAAGGGGGGGCAATTAAGAGATGTTTATTCCAGTTTACATGCATGCCCCCACCCTCCCCAGAACAAAAAGGCTCCATGGGTGAAGTGGGGGGCTGTGCTCTAATTGTGTACGTAAATGCACACTTGATATTTTCCCTGAAGGCCGGAGAAGGGCCTTGATTAAGGGTTGTGAACGAGGCTCCTAAAAGCCACAAGTACTCCCAAAGTCTGAAAGGTTATCAAAGACAATAAACAATGCAAGGTAATTTCAGCAGCTTTCTGAGCAAGCACAGATGATGGCTTTGGATGGAAAGATTAACCTGTTTCAGACAAGAGAAAAGAAAGTCTGTGTCAACGTCCCCTTGTCTACACAGACAAGAGAGACAGAGAAGGAAAAGGGGAGAGGTGAGTGAGAGAAAGAGAGATTCTAACATTTTGATAGTGAATCATTGGTCTTGAATGTGAATGCCTCAATACCTAAGCCCTAGCAAAACACTATATAAGCAATGTCAAGTCTGTGGAACAAACAGACAGACAGAGACAGATAGATGAACAGACAGACAGATAGACAGACATACAGACAGACAGACAGACAGATAGACGAACAGACAGACAGACAAGAGACAGACATACACCCTTCCCAGCAGATGCACCTGGCCATTTCCATTGAGCTTGTTGGTGAGCTTGACCTTGCTGAAGGACACGGGAGCCTTCATCCAGTGGGCACCAAAGTTGGGCGAGTCGGGGTGGATGTAGACGCAGCTGTGGCTGTGGGGTTCTGGCTTGCCTGCCGGCACCCACTCCCCGTTCACGTACTTCCAGCGGTGGCCGTCGGCCGGGATGAAGTCCAGCAGGAAGGAGTACATGGCGTTGGGGTCCAGGCCTGAGACGCTCACCTTCAGGACTGGAAACATCCGCCTGATTTGGGTGTAGGGGGGAGCCAAAAGTGGGCAAAAGTATGAGAAATGGGGCGCTGGTAGTAGATAATCTTCCACACACAAAAAAATCTACACTCAGTTTGTTGAATGACACATATGCAGCACACACACAAACATTTTCATACATAACCTAGGATACACACAAGGACACACACACATACACATTCATAAAAGCGTAAACACACACGAGCACACACACAAAACGCACCTGCAAAAACTTCATGAGGAGGTGTCTGCTGGTGATTGTGTTTGCATTATTATTATTCACGTTTATTTTGGATGAAAACAAGTTTCAAGTGTAGTTGTTGGGAAACATGCAAATGGAAGGACACCCACCTGCTGCCATGGCCCTTCACTACACCAAGCTGGTCAACACACCCTTCAATATGCTGCACGCCACGGCAGCCCCCATCCAAATAAATTACTCCACACTGTCCAGTGAACAGGGCCAAGGCTAATCATTGATCCCGTAAATAAATTAATTTATTGGGGAAAAAAAGTCTGAGAGTGATAGTTTTTTTGAGTGCCACAAATTATTAGACTTTTCAAGTGTGTGTGTTTTTTTCTCCCCGTAGGCAGTCACTGAGGAGGCTATGTAGACTGTCTATTCCGACTAGTTTAATAATCTCATGTGGCACTGATAACTTTCATCAATCATCAACCAAGTCTGTGAACGCACAATCCTGTATCTGCATGGGAGAGTATGTTTTACTTTTCATTAAAAAAAGAAAAAACGAAAGACTGGAAGTTGCGCACATTTCAAATACTTGCTTTAGTCAATGTATAAAAGGTGCAAGTGGTTAGGTGTGCTGAAATAATATTTTGGTTAATTGCACGTTTTCCGACTTTAACATAACATTCTTGAAATCATTAGGTATTTCGGCTCAGAGGATGTTTTTTTTAGTAACAATGCTTGGAAACAACCTCGTCGTTTGGCTTCTGATGAGGAGGGACATTTGCACAGTCTGCTTTGCGAGTTTGAAAGAACGTTTTGTAGAAGATTTGTTGAAGAAGAAAAATAACACTCACCTGCCATTCTTAGTCACTATCATTTCGTTGGTGACTTCTTTGAATTTCCTCCAGAGCTCTGCCTCCTCCAGACTCACTTTCAGTTGCTTCTCTGTGGGATCGCCCTTCTCCCGACCGGCCTGGAGTTCGCTCTCGACAACGCTGAGCAGCCGGGTGATACAGCAGTCGTTTGCGCCACCGGCCCGACCACCCACCCCGCCATCTCCCATACTTGCTTCAACCTTCATAGAGAAAGTAACTTCAGAGGAAGTAAGTGTTAATCTGACCTAAAGTCCCGTTGGTTCGCAAAAAAATGTAGGATGACAATGCCAAATTAGGCTCCCCTTAACGTTGTCATTATATTGCAATTTGAACGAGCGAGAGGTGTGTATTGTCGTAGAAAAGGATAATCATCTCGCTGAGATCTCGCATTTTTCACAGATATATGTAATAGGAAGACGCTGGCGCTCACTCCCACGGGAAGGGGGGCAATATGATCACGTGATCAGAGGCTTGGGCACGACATGGAAATGTGGTTACTTTCTTCTGACAGTATGGTTAGAAATCCACCCATGTTTTAACAACTTCATATGTACGTTTAACACGTTTATTTTCTAAAGAGATTTTGTGATTATTTATGAAAAAAAAAACTTTTTTTTTGTTTCTGCAGTTTATTCATTCCCTTTAGTTTTAGACACGAAGAACATGTTTATGTGGGAAGAACATGTTTATGTTCATAAGGTGCACACATATTTTCCCCACTAACTTATATGAGTTACTGTAAAATATCCTACCCCGAAATATCCAACAAATATCCAAGTCTTTTTGTCTTCTTTTTCAGAACTCTGGACAGCGACTACAGAGAGACGTCCGGCAGGCTAAAAATCAAAACGAACTATTTCCCCAAATGTCATGTTCGGCTAATCTAAAAGACGAGTTGGTGGTTATGTAGATAAAACCTGTGGGTTAAAATAGTAAGGAATATATACATTTCATATTACCAAGCAGCACAATAATTCAAAGGTTTTGATATACAGCCTACGTATCAAAATGAAGGAGACTATTCAAAATACAAAATAATTCCAAACATAGAAGACTGACTTTTATGTCAAGCTAGGTGTTTCGACAGACTAATTCCACACTACGTCTGAAACAAGGTTAGGGGTTAAGAAACTCCATGTCACCCTAGACTACTGTTTACGGCGTAACTTTGCGCACGAACGAGTCACATTCGAGCAAGGGTCCAGTGTTGCATAGGATGAATGACCCACTAAATTCAAACATACATCGATAACCCTTTTGCACAATATGCGAGTCAGGAGAGACAAAAAAGCACGCGTTGTGTTCTGGTTTTCTGTTGAGAAAAAAGGAAATCTGAGACGCCCCAGGTAAGGACTGGAGACCGAAGCTCTCGCAGCTGCCGCAATATTCTTCTAATCACTGACTGTTCAGACGCGGAGATTAGAGGATTTGCAGACTTAAGGCACATAAAAGGTCTCTTCGGGGGACATCTAGAAGCAAATATGAACAAACCATGCAGAGGCTTTAAACGCGCACCAATCAGTGACCTTTCGAAAGCCACCCAGCAGAGAGCGCGTAAACGGGTGCGCGTTTCGCCGTAATCAACTATGGGATGAACAGAAATCAAAATGCTGACTCTTAACCTTGTTTGCAAAGTAAGTATTTATTATACTGAGTAATTCGCATTTACATTTCTCATCGAGTGTAACAAAGTAGGTTTACTATGATAAAGTTAAGAATATATATTAGAGCCCTTGTCAACTATGGAAAATATAGACCCCTTCTTTCACCTTCACAATCTGGACTCAGAAATTAGTTATTTGATTCTAGTCACAATTAAGACATAAAACAACCGGTAGGCTATTAATGTCTGAGAAAGGAGAGGAAAATGTGCTTTGCACGCTTTCATGAATTTCCAAAGCCTTTTAAAAATGGTACATAAAACCTACACTAACATCTACACAATTTGCATTTGACAGAAAAAGTAAATTCAGTCGTTATTTATATTTGAAACAATTTTAGCAAAATAAAAACATTTTATGCCACGTTACAAAAACACACTCATAATCAGCTTAACATGATTAAACACAGACATAATTATAACCATGTACTTAAATATGAACACGTACATATCTAGGGAAATGTGTTTAGCCCATTTTTCGTTCTCCACCAAAACCAGTACAAAATGTACAATGTACAAATTAATTCTAATCAAGTCACACTGAAATTATTGGGTCATAATAACACAATTATGCCCGAACTGCACATGATGGATCTGGAATCTTGGAGGGTGGAGATCAAGTCATAACAAACTACTCACACTTTTCCAAGAAATGTAAATGACCAAGAGCACAATGAAGAAAGTCTAGTCAACAGCTCAGCTTATCTTTGCACCTCTAATAAATGTAACTGATGTTACAAATCTGAGATGATCTGAGTAATTGTTCTAATTGGCCCTGCTAGCCAAGTGAAATGTTCATCTGAAATAAAATACATTCCAAGTAACATTCCCTTTCATTACTAGATGGTAATGAAATAATAAAATCATTATCATACAATGAAGATTTTAGATTTTGGAAATATACAATATATAAAAGCACAATGTATTAGAAATGACCAAAGACCACGAGTCTGTGAAAAATGTATAAAATGTAGGACAGAAATGACTAAGCCCCAATGAGATACAGGTAGCATTAAGTAAGTTTCAGACATTCTAGCAGCTAGCATTCATCTGAGACTGGCTGTACTCTTACAGTGTCCTTCTCGCACCTCTTGCTGTAAGATGACCACCACTAAGTGTCCTTAGGTATGTGTTTGTTTGTTTGTGTGTGTTTGTGTTTGTGTGTGTGTGTGTGTGTGTGTGTGTGTGTGTGTGTGTGTGTGTGTGTACAAAGCTTTGTGTTTTAACACCAACACACCTCTGGAATAGGTCCAGTTGCGCAGTGAAGGAGAGGCACTGTGTGTGTGTGTGTGTGTGTGTGCGTGCAAAGCTTTGTGTTTTAACACCAACACACCTCTGGAATAGGTCCAGACGCGCAGTGAAGGAGAGGCACTGTGTATGTGTGTGTGTGTGTATGTGTGTGTGTGTGTGTGTGTACGTGTACGTGTGCCTGCCAGGTGGTAGGAGGGTGGTTCAGCAGCGTCGGCGATCAGAGTCGTGTTCGGCACCTGGGACGTTCGGGGCCTCAGCATCCTGCCCAACCAAACACTCGACGCGTTCAGGCCCAACTCAGTTCAAACATGCCGAGAACAACTTCATCACCGCATCCCTGCAAACAACCATCCAAACAACAACTAACCACATTAACAAACAAACAGTAAGCATATATATAAACAAATAAATAAACAAACACTAAACACAAACAAGTATGTCCAGCCAGCCAAAACCGCCCACATAGTGGTCAACGGTGCCAGCAGGCAGAGGCTGCGAGTGAATGAAAGCTCTGACCACCTCACCCCTTTCAATTAAAACCACTGCTCTGTACACACTGGCTTTGTTTGTGGGGGCTGGTAAAATGGACATTTATTTAAAAAATAAATAAATAAAAAACACAGATCCCTCATTTATGCCCAAACAGACAGCTCGAGGTGTTACAAAGAGCATTCACCCATGGGGGAGAATGTACTGAGAATAGTAGTGTGTATGTGTTTCTGTGGTTTAGGTATTCATTCTAAACCGCATTAATTCAGTTTAAAAATTTAATCAAAATTCTCACCTTGCAAAAGGAATGTAGGACAAACCGTACCTGTAGCAAAAGAAAACATAGTAATAAAAACACATCGTAAGTCCATATGCATTAACTATCTACTCTCATGCTTATGGACTTCTGTACTAAACGTCACCAATATTTAGCAGACTTTTAGCATCAAAGAATCAAACCTGGGCTAACCAAATTATTGGGCAACAATGCTTCCACTGCTGGACCACTCCCACATTACTATGCCACTCCTCCAATGACCTGTTAACTTTGACCATGGTCAATGAAAGTGTGCCCAAACAGAACCATAATAACAGTGGAAAAGAGTGAAGCCATCATGAGGTAGCATCTTGAGAACAAGTATGTGATAATGTTTCCTGATGGACATGGTGAAGGAGGATGGGTATGTGGGAACAAAGAGATGATCGGTTGCCAGGTCTCGGTGCTCCATCTCTGACCCACCACAATGGGCCTTGGCTAAAAGCTACACACATAATTGCCCCTGTTGTTGCTGCAGTTGTTTTTTTTTTTAAATACATTTATCTATTCACTGCCAAATAGGCACCAGTACAAAATGTCCGGTCTATGTAGATAAATATGGAAAACAAATGCAGTTTATGTTCATGTTTTTACACAGAAGGACAAGCATCAAGCATAACTATGCGCTTCCTGTGTCTTCTTAACGTTAAAGTTAAGGATAAGAACTGGTTTTAAGCAGGTGCCTTTATCGAAAGCAACTTAAAAAAACATATCTAAAATGTTCAGCATTCATTTATTGTCTTTAGAAAGCCTGCATTGAGAGTCCAAAAGAGTCTTTGTTCCAAATATTTCTGCTATAAATAACTGGAGACAGGTCCAGAATACCATGAAGAATGGATCCCTCCACTAAGAAGGAACTAGTCATAACATAACTTACCAGGCAAAGGCCAAGAACTGGAGAATGCAGAAGAGCAAAGCAAGGCCATTGTTCTTCCACTAGTGATGGATGTAGAAAGAGATTATCATTTAAAGTCATATGTATTGGTCAAATGTCAGTAAAGACGATGTTTAGGTACTCTAAAAGACACTCACTCTCTCTCACACACACACACACACACACACACACACACACACAAACTCTCCCTCCCGATGTTTAGGTACTCTAAAAGGATGATTATCTTACCCAAAACGCTGCACAAAGGGTCAGTATGAGACATGTCTGCAGAAAACAATAGATGGGGGTCAGGATAGACATCTTTGAATGAAAGTGTATATCATGTCACTAAAAAGTACAATCCAAATGTATATGTGATTATATAAAGTACCGGTACATTGCTTACAATGTACTTTGTGTGTGTGTGTGTGAGTGTGTGTGTGTGTGTGTGTGTGTGTCCTTCTCACCAGCATAATAGCCGTAGCCAGTGCTCTAGTCTTCTCGCACATCCTTTTAAGCTGGTTTAGTGGACCCATCAGGAACATTGTGCTACACATACAGTACATATCATATAGGACATAATACAATATAATCAAGCAATATTAACATGCTGCGTGACATATGTAAGTCTTCAACTATATTGAACAGACTCTGTTATAGTAAGTATGTATATTTTATGTAAGTACATTTGATTCATAAAGCACATTTAGCCCTCAGAAGTCAGGATCAGTTTTGTCGAAAATCTTGAATTCAATCTTCACACCACATTGTCACATCAATGCAATACTACAGCCGTGGCCTACTGGTTAGGGCTTAGGACTTGTAACCGGAGGGTTGCCGGTTCGAACCCCGACCAGTAGGAATTGGTGAAGTGCCCTTGAGCAAGGCACCTAACCCCTCACTGCTCCCCGATCGCCGCTGCAGCAGGCACTGCATCGTGATTAGTGTGTGCTTCACCTCACTGTGTGTTCACTGTGTGCAGAGTGTGTTTCACTAATTCACGGATTGGGATAAATGCAGAGACCAAATTTCCCTCACGGGATCAAAAGAGTATATTAGTAGTATTATACTATACTAACATTGCCATAAGCATTAAAGCCTTTTTCTATTCCCTGCAATACACTGACAGTTAACAATACTGTTAGTGTAGTACCTAACATAAGTGGAATGTTCAGGTGTGTATAACGTTTGGTGAGGGCTAAACATGGTGCTTAAACTAAGTCCACAACATTGCGGGCTTCTTGCTTTTCTAAAACGGTTACGAGTCATTCCGTGTCAAATCAGACAAAATCCAAGAAAAAAGTTGCAGCACAGACGATTTTCCTCAAAGTTTGTCTGCACGATTTTCCTGCAAAGTTTGTCTGTTTGTCTGTTTAGGTTCCATAACTAAAACCTGTAAAATATTTTTGTTCAATTCTATTGTTTTCATAGTCTTTTTATGTTTCTCTAAAAAATATAATCCTTTGTTAATGTTGTCCCAAAATGTGAAGTCTCCAAAACAAAAGGCCATGACAATAATAAGGATAAAACAAGGTGTGTTGTATTTTTGCAATTGAATTTGCAATTTTCATGCAACTGAAATGGTATGTGGGGTAGCTAGTAGGACCATAAAAATCTATGTGGAAATAGCTAGCTAAAGTACCTAGGGGTGAACGATTATGGAAAATAATTTAATTGCGATTTTTCTCACCAATATTGCGATGCGATTATTTTTGACATAACATTATGCATTAATTCATTACCTGTAAGATGAAATGTTTGCGCCCCCAAACCCCTTGGATATCGCAAATGCCCCCACTGTCACTGTACTCCAGTAAACAAAGTCCCTAGTGCACATGTGAATGGCTGTTGTGCTGTGCAGCCTAAACAGTCCTGAAGTTTTAATCGTCAGCTGGACAAGTTAACGAAGTTACCAGCCAGAGGTGCAGCACAGGGTAATTAGGAACTAGAACCAGGGACATGGCAGGTTCAAGCAAAAGGTAACGAAGAGGTTTATTTTTAACCAAAGTAGCTCTACTGATAAGACCTTTCTTGACACTGTTAGCTGGTCCTCTTGTTTACGTTTTTTGTTTCTTCAATGGTCAGTGTGAAGAGTCGGTGGCGCGTCGGCAATGCTTTGGTGACTTCATATATTGCGAAGCGTAATCGCAGCCTTTGCGGTTCGAAAATCGCGTTTCATCATATCGCGATATTATCGCAAATGCAATAAATCGTTCAGCTCTAAAAGTACCAATATTGTACCAAGTCTCATTCACAGAATAGATGGAGCTCCACTATAAAAGGAGCACAATGCTATGCTGTGTTTCACCTGAGGGGGCGCTAAAATCTATTGTTTATATTAAATGTTTATTTTGGTATTCCCAAAACACCTGTAACTACATGCATTTATTCTGTGAATGGGACTTGATACAATACTGGTACTTTACACATTAAATATCCAAATATTTAACTATTTCCAGTTTTCCACATGGTCCTAAATAAATCGATTTTTATGGCCCTAATAAACTGATGTATTTGAAGAGGAAATAGTGACTGATACCAAATGAAAAAAAAAAAAAAAAAACTGTTTTTTAATACCCTCAATATCACACTTAATGCACATTTTTCCGAAATCTAGGGCCTTTTCGAAAGCCAGGAGACATTTAGTACAGGCTTTAAATGGTTTACACATGCTTTTTATGAGTTGGTCCTCCACCCTAGAAAATTTGAGGAGGTTAGAAGGTTAGAAAATACTTGTCAAGATAGTAATGCCCAAACATGGCACGTGTTTTTCAAGCTGTAAAAATGAAAGAATTTCAATGTCTGAAAAAGATATGAAGACAAAAGATTTGCACAGAAATATTTCACAGGCCTTGGTTTTAGGACCCATTGATGATATAGACAAGGTTTGAACAAAAAAAAAGACGGTGCAGCAACCTTATCTGATTTGACACGGAATTACTCTTACTACATGACGGCACAGCTATAAGAAATATTATTCTTTTGCCAAGAAACATATTTCTCCTAGCGGAATGGTTGCCAAGCAACACAGAGATGCAACTCTAACTTCCGACCGATTTGTGGTACAGTAATATAGAATGTAATTGCCGTCAACATAAAGGATTGCAGAGTGTTTTGCAATGGCTTTGAACCATAGACATCTTCTATGACCTAAGTCAATGCTATGGTTCAACGTGATTAAGCCAATCCTAATCAAAGACTGGACCTACATTTTTATGCCCAGCAACATACACAGAAACCAGAGCAGTCAAACAAAGCAGAAAATGATAGCAAGCCATCAAACACACCACCTAAGACCCTTGTAAACATCACAAACAGCCTGATACCACTGCATTTAGACATGCACTCACATGCATACTCTCTAAAAATGGTATTACACCTTACTCTCGCACAGTATATTTTTGAATATTTATTTGAATGTTCTGTATTACAAATGAACTCACCTGGCCAGAGAAGCAAAGTTTCCACCAGTGTACAGAACTGCAAACACAGCCAGACCTGCACCCGGAATCCACAATAAACATGTTCCCTTCGAGTGAAATAGAAAAACACTAATGAGAATACACTAATTTATCATAACCATTATTTTGTCATATTTATAGGATAATCATTAATTTTTTGACCAGAAAAGCAAACATAAATCAGTCTGGGGCCACAAAGATATCAGAACAATTTAAAAGAATTCAGTTTTAAACATCTATCTTTATTAGCCTCAGGCATATTGAATATTCGCCATACTATGCATATATGCTGTATTGTACAGTATACTATTTTCCCTAACTGTTAATGTGTTGGGTCGGCTTGAAGCCTAACAACAATATGAAATTGTTAGACATTTTTAGAGAAAGACAGGGAGCCACTAAAGAGCGGCTAAAGGGCTGCATGTGGCCCTCGAGCCACAGGTTGCCTACCCCTGCTCTAGAACAGTGTTTCTCAAAATGTGGTCCGCAAGCTATCCCAAGTGGTCCGTGAGCAGACGTGGTAAAATATAATATAGATAAGTTGTTTGCAATATTTAACCAACTTGTATGTAAATCCAAACAGTTCTGCAACACTGCCTAATGTAAGCTATGGCAGTTTAAATCCTCTGACATAAATAAGCAAGGTGGTTAGTGAGTAGGCCTATTGTGTAGTATAGCCTACTGTTGAAGTAGGTGTTTCTTTTTTTATCGAGGTGGTCTGTGATTTAAAAAAAAATATATATATATTGGTTTGTGGTCCTTGGTCTGAAAAAGTTTGAGAAACATTGCTCTAGAGATCGCCTTGAAGTGAGGTACTGTTTAGTTGTGGTTGGAGAAGAGGTTTTAGGCCAGTATGTGTGCAACACACTGTTAGTCAGCACACTGTTTGATATGTGACACAAAAAAAAGTTTCCAATGTGATTATACGCAGATAAAAAAGATTCATTGCTGAACACATAAATTAATTATTATATATTATTAAATGAATAGCAAGATCGATGCATTATAATACTAAATGAAAAAGGTTTAGGCCTACTGAGTGACATCTTACCAGCACAGAGCAGAGAACGCCCAGGACAAAACAAATAGCAAAGCCCTTGACACGGGTGCCCCAGCTCAGGGTTGAGGCATCGTTCACGGTCTGTAAGAGTCACACCCACAGTTTTAAAGCAGTTCATTCAAGGCAGTGCCAGTGGCTGTCCTGGACCCCACCCACACACACACATAGTTTTAGATGATAATATAGTCTACCCCAAGTCTGAATTAAGATTTGTATAGATAGTCTAAAATAGTTTCAGCGTTTTTCACAGGGCGTAAACCTACCACCCGCACACATAGCCTAGCCTACTTAAAGCTGTTCTAGCCTACTTAAAGCTGTTCTAACTTTCTATCGTTCTCGGCAACCTGACTTGGCATGCATGGCAAAGAAGGGGCTCCCTCATGTAGCAGCCCAGGCCCACTGCTTTTGTGAAACATTTTGACTCTTGTCGTTTAAATCAAATGTGTATGTCAGTCACACTAGAACGAATGCATGGTCCGGAAACCACTCAATCAAACAAGCACATATGACAAATTGAGTTGAGTTCGTAGGCTATGCCTTTCCTTTGTAAACTAATGCACGCTATTCAATAGCCCCACGTAGCCAGCCAGAGAGTAAACAAGCTGTAGCCTAGGCAAGGCAAGGCACTTGGAAGCGGCTTGTACCTGTAATATGTTGCTGTCGTCATTAGTACCATCTTGTCCACTCAAAACTTTTTTTAATTTGTCCATGTAGGTCCAGGCTAATCAACCTAATTTCCACTTCACGCCAAACTCTTATCGTGTGCTTCGAATCAGCAATGCACGGGCATGGAAAAAAAACCTAACAGACTGAAAACAATGACCAATGTCTGCCTTTTCCTGGTCGAAGTACAACAGGTGAATTCGAAACCTAGTTGCATGTAGCCACAGTAACAGTGCGCTGTGTGTACGTCATCACGTACACTAGTGCACGCTGATAGTCTACGTGACCAGAAAAAAATATTGCTTAATGGGTCTGAACTTTGAAACATCGTTTATTTATTTAAAAGACTACAAATAAAACATCTTATGCAATATATTGATTTGGATTGTAATAATTTCACTGTGAAGTAGAAAAGGCCTACATTGTGCATGTCAAGATCAGGAAATGCGTGGTCATAGGCCTAATCAGCAGGGTCGCCCATCACAAATTCGGACTGTCTTGTCCTTCCAGTGCTCTCCAGACTGCCAGTGAATTCTCCGGGTTGGTCAGTTATAAAGAACTTTGTTGGTGTTGCATCGTGAAGACACAGCTGTGCGCAGTTTTCACGCGGGTCATCTTTGCCCTTGGACATTTTCAGCCGGTTGGAAATTGGACTAATTTTATTTTTAATTTTTATTTATTTTATTTATTAATTCGTTTGTTGTATGTCTTGTATGTCTTGGTGTCACGGGTACGCTGGCGACTACGCCGCTCCGTCCGGCATCTTTTGTGTTTGCTATTTCTTAAATGTATGTCTTGGTGTCACGGGTACGCTGGCGACTACGCCGCTCCGTCCAGCATCTATTGTCTTTGTTAGTCTGTGTCAATGACAATGTCTTATATGTGGAGCGCTTTGGGTTGCACTCTGTGCATGTTAAATGCGCTATACAAATAAATCTGACTTGACTTGACTTGACTAATCAAACACAGCCTATCAGACAACTGAATTAAACTGATAGGCCTAGCCACTGAGAAATTGCGAAACATCAACATAATTATGTTAGTGATGTGACTCCTTAAAACAACCACATATAGCCCACAACACTCCCCTATACAAACACATTTCAGTGGCATAAACATTCCAATTGATATTAAAGGGAATAATGCAATATGTGACCTCTAACCTACACACTAAATTATACCTGATGTCTTCCCTCTGTCAACACTACTTTTTAAAAGACATATATCAGGCAACCAACATACAATCATATTTACATGTATGTACACAGGAGCATTTTTTTCCTTCAGTGACTGTCCAAAATAAAAAATACTTCCAACAAACAACAACAAATACGTCTACAAACAAAACCTATAGCCAAAATTATGGTGGAAATTACAATTACCAAAAAAAAAAAAAATCTGTTTATTGTCCTTTCTGCTGAACAGTTGTCAGGAATGAGTCTCTTCTGCAGTTTAGGTTTCCTTTGATCCAGGATGTGCTGGTGAAGTTGCTGGTGAAGTGTGTGTTTGTGTGTGTGTGTGTGGGGGGGGTCTGGGTGTGTTTGTGTGTGTCTGTATGGGGGGGGTCGTAGTTAGGGCACTTTGACACGAGTGGACGTCCAGTATAGAGGCTCGGGCATGGCCACGTGCACGCGACAGGTGGGGCAGGCCTGCTTTCTCCACAGCCACTCCTCTATACACTGCACAAAAAACATCACATCACACACACACACACACACACAGTTAACAGTATACATGGCAACAACTAGTCCTCGCACTCAGAGTAAAGATTTTAGAGAACACACTGAATTGTGTAGAGGGGACAAAGAAAAATTCTTCTTCCTACTCAGTCTTATTGATTAATTGACTGATACTTGGCAGACTGCATCAGGTGGCAGACTGCATCAGCTGCATCAAGCAACACCAAAGTGTTTTTTGTACCTTAAAATAATGTTTCCAAAATTGTTTCAGTGGTTCATCAACTCGTAACAGGGTGAATGGCACTTCTGCATTCGCTTCGCGGCCCTCTATCGGCTATAACTGCACTATGTAAGTTTGCCAGATCGGGTAGCGGATCTGTTCGATGGAATGAGACATAAGAAACTACAAATTTGACTTGCATGATGTCGCAATACATCGTACTTTCATAAAATCATGCAACATATTCTACCTTGTCTATTGACATCATTATTTGCAAAGCCAGTGCTGGATAAGCAAATAGTGTGCGTGCGACAGAGGAAAAGTTATTTGGTTTTGCTTTAAGATTACCTACACTTTACTGAATGTGTTTTGATGAACTAAATGGAATATACCTACACTTTACTGAATGTGTTTTCATTGGACAAAATGGAATATTCCTTCAATAAGAAATAGAAGGAGATGGCAGGCACATACCTCCGAGTGAAAACTGTGTGTGCAGTGTAGTTCCCTCACCCCTCCCCCACCTTTGTGGAGATCATGATGACAGATTAGGCAAATGCTGTCCGCATCGCTCTAGAGAGAACAAGAGAGAACGAGAAAGAATGAGTCAGAAAGTGGTTTAAGAAACAAAATTGTCATCCAGCTAAAATATACTGAGCCCAAAATTATCCTGTTGAAAGATGGTATATATACAAATTTAGTGTAGGCAAGAACTACAATTTACATAGTTTCATGTCCCTTACAAAAGCATTAGGTATAGCACTTAAAGACAGGATACATCAGTTATGTGACAGTTATTTGGCTCAGTAAGACAGTAAGTGTCTGCCAGTCACCACGTATTTAAGGCAAGCCAAGTTGATTTATATAGCACATTTCATCCACAGACACAATGAAATATGCTTCATACAGTATACCGTAAATAAAAACAGGCTAGATCATTGTTAAAACAATGCTCCATGCTGCTTTGTCCCACCTGGAGCAGCAGGGGAGCTATGCTCGGCTGCTCTTCATAGATTTTAGCTCAGCTTTTAACACCATCCTGCCCCACAGACTGGTGGACAAGCTATCAGGCCTCGGACTACCACACTCCACCTGCCTTTGGATTAAGGACTTTCTGACAGACCGCACTCAGAGAGTACGAGTAGGCCACCACACCTCCACCGCCCTTAGCCCCAGCACTGGCTCACCCCAGGGTTGTGTGCTGAGCCCCCTGCTCTACACCCTCTATACCCACGACTGCACCCCCGCTCACCTCAGCAACACCTTGGTCAAATTTGCAGATGACACCACAGTAGTTGGACTCATCTCCAAGGGGGATGAGTCCGCCTACAGAGATGAGGTGGAGCGTTTGATGGGGTGGTGTGAGGCCAACAACTTGCTCCTTAATACAGCTAAGACCAAGGAGCTCATTGTGGATTACAGGAAGAAAAAGACAGACATCCAGCCACTGGTGATAAAGGGGGACTGTGTGGAGAGGGTCACAGACTTCCGCTTCTTGGGAGTCAACATCACGGAGGACCTGACCTGGGGCATCAACACCACTGGGCTAGTGAAGAAGGCCCAGCAGAGACTTTACTTCCTGAGAGTTCTCAGGAAGGACAACATCCCTCAAAATCTGCTGGTGTCATTCTATCGCTGCTCAATTGAGAGTATTTTGACATATTGCCTCTGTGTTTGGTTTACAAGCTGCACTGTGGCACAGAGGGAGAGGCTCCAGGGGGTCATTAAGGCAGCGCAGAAAATCATCGGCAGCCCTCTACCCTCTCTGGATGAACTGCACCGTTCCCGCTGCCTCAAAAAGGCCAATTCCATCCTGAAAGACTCATCACACCCCGGTCACAAACTGTTTGAACTAACTGAATCAGGCAGGAGATACAGATCCATAAAAACCAGGACAAATAGACTAAGAAACAGTTTCTACCCAACAGCCATAATCTCACTGAACAGTGCTACCAAAGCATAGCTTTATGTTTTTACATTTTATGAATGTGGATGTGTATGGGTGGGATATGTGTGGGGTGTAAAGTTTTTATGCACTTTTTTATGTCCTTTTATGTCCATAGTGACTTTTTTACTTATTTATTGCTGCTTTTGCACTGAACAAGGAATGCACTTAATTTCGTTGTACCTGTGACGATGACAAATAAATATATTCTATTCTATATTCTATTCTATAAAACAAAGCAAAGTACATGCAATAGCATAATTAAAAGAGCATACACTAAACATAAAATAAGAAAGAAAAAAAAGAGCACGACCAGAACCCACCAGAGACATGACGTTTCTGCCCCTGAACCGGGTCTTCTTCTCTGGTGTCTCCGTGACCTCGGGGATTGTGGGAATGGCAGGCGCCCGCCTCTCTCTCTCAGGGGTGCTGTTGGCCTTGGGGCACACGTCACCGCCGTTGATGCCCGCGTGGCATGCCCGGTAGTGCTGCCGCAACTCGCCCTCCTTCCTGGTGCTGTGGCTGGCAGGATTGGGGGCCATAGTGGCGTTGTGCAGGTGTTGCAGCTGCATGGCGTTTAATGTGGCCTATGAGGAAATTAACAAAGAAGAACAGCAAGACAACACTTCAATTGAATACTGCAATTTGACTAAACATATGACTAAAAACTAACTTAAAACTTCAATAATTAAGAAAGTTACAGAGTAGCAACTGTACTATTGCTACTTTGCCGGTGTTGCAACCAAATATTACAGATTTCAACATAAAGGAATGCATGATTAAATGGATTAATGATTCCTTAAAGTTAATGAATCACCTCTGAAGCTCGGATAGTGCTTTTAGACCTCCGGCTTGCTATTGAAAAAATAATGGAGTGTAATTTCTAGGGAGCTGCAGCCCAACCTTTCAGACTTCAAAACAGAAAGAAGGAAAGCAGGAAGCAAAGATTTTGTATATTCAGATTTTACTGAATCTCAACCCATATCTACCGACGCCTAGCAATGTAAAATATGTAAAATACTAGTGACCCACCTCCCACATCAGTCACATTTGTTAACAGTGTGATTTTCAGTGTGTGAGTGTGTGTATTTTGTTTGGACCACCATAAAGGGTCTACATCCTGATTGCGTTATGTTGACAAAAAGGAGTACAAATTGGCTTAGAGTTGTGGTTGTGCCTGTTGGGGTCAAGTTATAATTAGTTTACACATACAGTAGCTTTGTTGACAAGTATGTTGACATCTACTCACTCTGCTGAATATTGTTGAATCGTCATAGGTGGTTTGTTACTGTTACTATTTGCACATTGCACATTGCACATGGCCAATTTGTATGTTTTATCTTATATAGATTAGTACCTTATGCTGATTAGTGCTGCTGAATTGTAATATTGATTAAATAGCAATGCAACAGGAAAATATGCTCTTTTGAATCCTCATTTGTGGTTTCATAAAGAAAGCGAGAGGAGAGAGAGAGGAAGAGAGAGAGAAAGAGAAAACCTCCACTGATATTTCCAACTTGCCAGTTGAGCTGTCAGATGGATTAACCGGTCAAATCAATAAGGGTGCAATTCTGGGTCACTTTATCTGAAGAGCGCAGCACATCCTTATTCTTTACACACACTGGACACTAACGGACATAAAACCTAGACTTAAATAAACATTCTGTTATCTCAATAATGTCTCACATGACAACATTGCATCAATCAGAAACCAGCACAGACACAAGGTGGCCCCACCCCTGTCTTGCAGTGTAAAAAAAAGTGAAACTAAATTTCAGCACTTATTCTGAACCGGATCCAAGTGATCATGTTGATCGATCATTTGATCAAGGACCAAAATGTGACAACCCTCTACCTAGTCTGAAAATCTGACGCACATCTGGTCAGGACACACAGACAGACAGGTAGAAGAATACAGTAACAAGAGTAGGTGGTGGTAGCATAGTGGCTAAGCAAGAGCTGGGCTAGCATTACAGTAGCCTGAATAGTTGTTGGTTCAATTCCTGGCTTCCACCGTTGTGCCCTTGAGCAAGGCACTTAACCCCAAGTTACTCTGGGGAGAAGGGCCCTTGTAATATAATTGACATGTGTAAGCCGCTTTGGATAAAAGTGTCTGCCAAATGAATAAATGTAAATGTAAACCAACAGTAACAAAGCTGGACTGTCCTGAAATACACCTCACTAAGATGGACCTCCTCCTAATGGACAGTAGCCAGAGGTAACCTGAAAATAAACCAAACAAACAACAACACCTTTCCCCAGCCCAAGTCAAGCGGTGCCAGAAACAACACTTTTGTGTACAACCTGTTTTGTCTGTGGGCCGTGCACAATAAATCAATGCAGAAGCTATACAAACATTTAGGTTCAGGAGCACTACATAGGCCTATGAAGCTTTTCAGTGTCTGAAACAACAAAAGTAACGTTGTACCTGCTAATTGTCCGTATACAATGGAAATTCAGAATATATGGAGCTGAAGACTTCCAATGATATTAAACTAGTATTCAATACTGATCACAGCACACAAGGCGATATCAGCTGTTCTTGGACACAGTGAGAAGTTTTACTTATTCAGATTCCTAATCATGGATTTTATTTTAGAGGTATGAAAAAACCTATGAAAAACACCACCATGAAAGAGCGGGACTGTGAACGTTCCTTAAACTCGAACTGTATTTGTTGCCGAATAAATCTCAACATGAGAACATAGGCCTAGAGTATATCCAACTCACAGTCTCCTTTTCAAACTGAAAGAACATAACCACTGGTATTCTTAGAATTGTCATTCTCTCTGCAATTACAAAAGGTTCTCACTGATGGTGCATTTCCAGTCACAGCTAAGAGGTCAGCTGATAGAAATAGATAGGCCTATGTAGGTTTGACATTGAGGTGAAGGTGGAATCTCTCAGCTGACAATCTTATGGCAGTAAGCCCTTGACTGATACTGAACACGTAACAAGCAGACGCTAGAAATTCATGTTACCTGACCCAGAGATTTTAGACTATCACTCACATTACATAAACTTAAATGAAGCAGTAATTGTTCTGTATGTGCACCTACAAGGACTCTCTGGTGTGTACGTCATGAACACACACACACAAAGAGAGAGAGAGAGAGAGAGAGACACTAAGAGAGAGAGCTTACCGGACAGGGCAGTGAAGCTCGACGGTTGGCAATGGATCGACGAGGTCTGGGGACATTCAAGCTGGACTTTCTCTCCGCGTCCAGCTCTTCGGTCACCACCTCTTGATCAAAACCCTGCCTCCAGGTCGTGAAGATGCTATCATCCTCCTCCTCCTTCTTATCCATACTGACAGACTAGCTGCTCCAGTGTGTTCCAGGGGTATTTCCCTCTTGGCAGAAAGTTCCAGAAAGTGCAGGGCTCCCCAGAGGCACCTGGGACCGACTAGAAGTCCTGACGCTGTGTTTACCTGTCAGCTTCTGGTCAGGGGGAAGGCTGATTAAGCACTGGGTAATTAGACACCCCTAGGCTCTCTAGAACCATCTGGTAGGTCTGTTGCTCTAAGCCAATTCAGATGCGCTCTGAAGCAGTCAGCAGTGCAGGCCTCGAACAGCAACAGTGAATCTGCGGTAATCTGTTTAAGCGATAGGGGTAGGAGGAGGATGAGAGAGGGGGGGAAAGAGAAAGACAGAGAGAGAGAGAGAGAAAACCAGCGGTGAAATGACTTCTAATCTCTTATCTCAAATGCTTTATATCCATGACTGTGTAGGCTAACTAGCCTATATCATGTGAGATGCACATTGGATATTTCTCAGCTCATAATTCCACTGCCCTTCTGGCAATAGTACAACATACAGACAAATAAGTTAGACAATAAAGATGCTTTTTTTTTATTTATTTATTTGCTTTTTAAAAAGAGCTTACAAAATTATGCAAAAAGACTAAAATGACAACCATGATTGATATACCTGTTTTTGGATGTATATGGGTATGTTTATTTACCACATGCGGGAACACCAAAACAAATAGGAGGACCCAGTGGTGTGTGGAAGCACTGGACAAGATAATCACTTAAGTAGAGTGTTAAGCACCTTAGTGTGTGAAAAGAGAGGCACCTAAACTTAAGACACCCTTTCACATGTTGAAACACAAATAAAGGCCAGATTTAACACCATAAATACATTACTGTGTTCAGCTGTGATAATATATAACTGATATTAGGCATTAAAGTAAACTGACATTTTGGACAGAACTGCTTACACGTTACAACTGCAACTTCTCTGCAAGACGTTCTGCAGTTCATCTTCCCCTAGATGGCGTTGTTTTCTCGATAACGTTAAAAAAGTGGTTTGCCTTATTACATCATGTAGGCTAAAGGCAATTTGCACGAGACATATACACGGGTTTCCCGTTTACCAACAAAACTAGATGCGCGCGCTGCCGTGAGGCAGAAGACGCTTGGTGGCCGTCCACAACGTTATAAACTTAACCTAAATAGTCAGCTGCTGTAAGCTACAATCTGATTTTTTTGTATACCCCTGTTGTCTCAATGATAATAACATCTCATTTCAGACTATATTTCAAAGTTTGACATGAATTTGCAATATTAATATAACATATTTTAACGCATTTTGTCATTTTTGGCGAAGACATGCCTTCCGTTAGGGATATTGAACATATTTAACATTCTCTAACCATCGTGATTTCGAATTGGTGCAGTTTTCAGCACAAAAACTAATTTTATTCATTTGCTCTTTTGCATTGCTCTATGCTGTTCTGCCTCTTGGTTGCGCACGCATGTTTTCGTGACGTTGCATAGAAATCCATGTATAGCCTGTCTTCCAAAAACTGGCAAACTGTAGGTTGTTGTGGTGATTTATTACCGTTAAACATAGAGAGGCTGACCCAGAATGTCTCTTCACTTCAAATAAGAATAGGCTGCAACAATGTTACTATCTTTGAATAAACTCGCAAAACCTGAGCAGCCGGAAGAAGAAACACTGAACTGTAGGGACCGTCAATAAAGTTCGAACAGCTTAAATACGTAGCCTGCAATATTAACCAGACTATACATGACAGCCTAAAAACACATTTCGAAACATGACTTAATAAGATTGAGCAGGCGCTTCTACACAGTCCTGGTTTTGTAAATAGAAAATACAAAGTGGTTTGGACCAAGTCATGAAGCCCACCTATTCTCCTTTGTGAGCATGGAGGACAGGGGAGCCTCAAATATCAATAGACTTTTGCAATAACAGACAGCTCTGAGACTTGGAAACAGTTGTGCAAACAGGTGTGCATATGCTCACTGATATTAATGCATTTGCAGCAGATCAAACCAACACAGATCAACAGAGAATTTGTTTGTTAAGTGCAATCACAATATGAGCAAATTCATTGTCTCCCACAAAATCTGCACAGATGATGTTAAGACTTCTTTTACTTGGACCCGGATGCTGCTTCTTGACCCAGTCAAGTAAAAAGTTATAGGCTTTCAAAGTCATACTCCTCATAGTTTGGCAAGGATGCTGCAAGACATATTGTACATCTTCTGTGAGGTTCATTCCAGCCACAAAAAATAACTCTGCAATAAAACAACAATAATAATAAAACATAGCAAAAGGGTATAGATAATGTATGTATGTATTCTTCCACGGAATATTTTCAAAACATATCTATGTAAAAATATCCCAAACCTTTTGGCCTTCCACTTTCTTTCTGCCCCTCAAGAAATAAGATGAGATCCTTTGGGTCAGGCGTATTGGCCCACCAGTAATCAATCTTCGGCCAGAAGCCAGTGTATTTTTCTGCAACTGGGTTGTCATACGAGAGGATCACCTGATAGCCACATTCCCAGCACAGACTGAGGGAGGGGGTTTCCTGTAATTAACAGATGTTGATATAGTGGGGCCAAAGAGTTGAGTAATTATGGTTTTTGTCACGTGACATATGAAGACACATAGTGTGACAATTAACAGTAAACAGTTCAAGGTGAGGCCAGTCATACCGAAGGAAGTTCTGTATGTTTGCAAAAACACACGTTCAAAGTACACTCAGTCTTTTCTCTTGCTCGTGTGCGATAATTTGCCTCAGCCACATGACCTGATCTGTGGTTGGGTATTAAGATGTCATTTCTGACGTTCCCTATTACAGAAACAGTCAGTGCGGTGATCGGATTTGCTGTTATATTGACAACTGCTGTCTTGTTGGCAGCCAGGGTTATGGCCATTCAAACCAATATCTACTAATCGTCAAAGAGTAGAATAACGCTGATAGACACTTTCATACTAAAATTTAATGAGTTTAATACAGGTTGAATCTTAGTATGCATTGAAAGATTTGGCTGTTGAATATAATGATGCAAATTTGAGGACTTTTCAAAAACCTTCCAGGCCAATTTTCTCCAATTCAAGGACCCAATATCCTTTCTACCACAAATTATATAAATGCAGGCATTTTCAATTACTTAAGTCTATTTATGTCTATTTTCAAAACAAACTCTAATTCACAAACTTGCAAGGACTTCAAGGATCCATGGGAACCCTGTAAATAACAAAGAACCATGTCTGTGTCCCTGGTAAGCAAAGGATACTGATTCAGACTAACTCACGGTCTTGGGGCACAGTTTTTTCTCAAATAGTCCTCTCAGGAAGTAAATAAGTTCCAGGTGTTCTTCTTTATTCATGCCATCGAATGCTGAACATGCAATGATCACCAGCTCCTTAGGATGCTTCTGTAGCCATTGTGCTACATTTGTGACGGTGTCCTGTTGAGGCCAAAAAAGGGAGGGAGAAATGATGGGATATAGAGGAAGACAAAACATGAGTTATTTCATGACTGATGGGATATAGAAACACATTATTACAATATAATGGGTACCAAAGCATGCAAAAGTGTTTAGGCCTACTATATAATAAAATAAGGTAAAAGTGTGCATCACTATGACGGATTTGTGAAGAGGGAAAGAATGAACGCTATTGCTACTGATTACATTACATGTTATTTTGTTTGTTAAGAAAGGGCGTCTGTCCTGACCTTCACAGTCTGCTTAGAGTAGATTCCATGGGCGAAATAGAAATGATCGTTGTCATCTTGTCTCTTATGAGCGACCCTCAGATCCAGGAACCGAATCCCCGCGTCAAGCTGATCTGAAATGTCCCTTGTCTACAGATTCACATTAGAGGGAACCTCTAGTCACCCGGCTTTCCTGTTTGTTCATATGCTAGCTTTGCACACAAATATCTACAATGACACAGTCAACTACAATAGTATGTATGATAATAACTAGGTCTATGTGCAATGTTTATGTAGTACAATGATAGCACAATGAAAATAAAGGCCTGTCACATGTGAATAGGATGGTTAGTTTTGTGAGATTGTTGTGAGAGGTTATGATGATGCCCACTCTTGATGCTGTAGATACTGTACAGCAACATGTAATATATTGAATTTACAGTACTGTCATTCAGAATGAAGATGACCTACACATTCACCTTACTCAGAGACATACCTGGGTTGTGGCCCACCTCTTCATATAAGGGCGTGTGAAACAGGGCAAACAATGGTCTAGCATTCTCAAAAAGTAGGATGCAGACGGTACAATGGGTGAATGGTCATCCAGATGATAGGTCATTGTGTCATGACTACCTGAAATTATATACAGATGTCAATTGTCCACAAACATGTTAAAATGAATGTCTTGCATTAAATAATCATGCTGAAGGTATTCATAAAGAAAAGGATGGAAGTCATAAAAATGATCACAGTTCATAAACTAAGCACTTTATGCATTTTTTATTATAAAATGGTCATATGTTTTCAGAGCACGAAGACTCACCTGGGATGGCGAGGTTCCATAGTGGTACCCTCCAGAGTTTATCTGGAAGATGTGACATCCAGTCCGCACAATCCTTCTCGTCCGTCATGTTCGAGCCCCTCTCCATGTATTCAGTTCATTAGGACAATAGCCTACCTAAAATATAATTGATGGCAGACAGCGTTATTGGTTCTTAAACCTTTAAACAAATGGCATTTGTATCATAAGTTGAACTAGCCTATCGTAAATCTTTTACAGTCCGCAAACTTTTTTGCAAACGCCCCTGGAGGAGGTCTCCGGTCACAGGAGGCTAGCCTACTGTACGCCTACAACTGTCTGGTGACAGCGAAAGCACAGTGAAATGCACTGTATTAAATATTTGTATGGCATACAAACAAAACCAGTTTAGGTCTTGGTGTTTAGCTTTTGTGGTGTGGTGAAGTGAAGAGGTAGCCCACGGAAGACAACGCTCTTTGTTTTCCGTGGTGGCATCTCGCTGTTAAGACACGATTGTTCCTATCTCGGCCAAACCTACCTGGACTCCATGTGCAACTCCATACACATTTAGGCGACATTCGAGTTATATTATAGCCTAGCGGAGTAACGCTTCCAGCAACCGGAAAGCTGTGGGCGAACACGAGTAAAAGCAAGACATTCTCGTGACATTCGTTGTGCTGACAACTCATCTGAATATTTAACGTGGAAAGTTAGGGACTGTGTGAAATTGTAAAATCCGAGTTCAGTGAACCGGTGTGGGATCCGCAAACTGGTCACATGGATTTATTCAAACTAAAATACACGTAGGCTTAAATGAGCCTTACAAAAACTTTAAACTGTATAGTTTAGACTATGTCTAGAATACTGCTTTCTCCGTTCTTCGTGAATATTTGTCCACCTGAAAAACCTTTTGAGAACAAAATAATAGGCTGCACTGCTGTATGGTTCTTTTAGACTGAGGTAGGCCTAGACTAAGTACAGTTACAGGCAGTGCAGTCAGTTAGGCTACAACAGAAGCAACAACAAATGGACATACGTGGATCACTCAAATATTCTGATATATAGGCTACACTAGTTGTTTAGGTAGTTTACTGAAATTTGAAACACATCAATGGTAGTCAATATAATGCTTTATTACACCTATAACTCATATTTAAACTCTCACTGGGTTGGTGATAAGATGTTTTTTTTTTTCTTCTCAAAGCCTGCTTTCAGCTTTATTCCAATGTTAACACAGAGTAGCCTACATTTTGTGGATACTCATGCAAACACTCAAGTCCTGGAATGACCTATCACACACAGTTTTAGGTGTTTCCTGTTCAAGGCTGACCACATGACTCCTCAGTCAGTATGACATCTGTCAAACTAGATGTACCGCATAGCGGTACAAAATATGACCGCCGCTCAGTCCTGTACATTCGTTCCGCGAAAAGAAATCACACTTCAATTTGTCTCCATATTTTACTCCATCCCCCACTCTTGAAACTTTTGTGTAGGCCTATGCTTGTTTGGCATGCCTGAGTGTGTGTGTATGTGTGCGGCTGCACAGAAAGTAGCCTACTGGTGCTGAAAAGGTGAATAGATTGTAGAATAGCCACAGAAAATGTAGCATTGTTATAAAACCTCAGTTCATCCATTGCAACTGGATTGATGAAAGGTCACTTACACCTGTAGGCTACATTGTATTTGGGAAAAGCAAAAGGTATCAGCATAATGTTATTTATTTATTTATTTATAAACAAAAACATCTCTGTCAGTTCCATGCCGTTTTCAACAGCTATCAAAAACAAAGGTCATTTTTGGATGGATTTTTTGTGAATGTTTCTTCTTCCTACATAAGATTTTAGTCATCTTTAGTTCATGTGATACTTTATTGTCAAAGCACAAATTAAGTAACAGTAGTCTGAAACGTTATTGTTAATGCACAAATTAAGTAACAGTAGTCTGAAACGAAATGCTGTTTTACATCTAACCAGTGGTGCAAATAACTGACATGTAATAATACAATAACTGACGCTAGACTGTTCATACACATCTTAACGGGCCAAAGTTGAATAGCTGTTGTCCGTTATTGTTCGTGCAAATATGGGCTGATTCATGTTCCCTTGCATTGTGTAACTGAGGTCCATGGCTAGTCTGGCTTTCACCAGACCAAGCTCAATCTTTTAAGAAATCAAAAAATAAATAGCGGGCAGATCAGGCTGGGTTCACCCTAGTCCATAGGCACCCGATATTGTTTAATTTTCCGATTGAGATATCCACGCTCTGGCTATTCTAAATGCAAAATGCATCAGGGAGTTATGACAAAACTGTAACTAACAAACTAGATCCTAATAGAAAGCTGTTAGCTTCCTTAAGCTACAGGTAGGCTTATAAGGTAGCCTAGGCCTATTTACAACATAAATTGTCAATAGGCTGCGACACAAATAAAATCTCCTTTGAAAACCAATGGCTCACGCCTTACAATATCAAGCGGACTTAAACTGCCATATCGTGGCGAAAAGCTGTAATAAAATGCACGCAGCTCCATGAGTCAAGGAAAGCGCGAATGAAGTAGCCACTTCTAAATGGGACCCACTACACAGTAGCTTAAGGTGTGTTGCTAAAGCAGCCATAATGAAATGAAGGTGTCATTGTTTGGATACTTCACACACACGTGCTTTTTAATTTCACAGACTACAACTACCAAGCTGGAATCAAAGCACATCGATTCCCCTCTCACACCCTGCACGTACACGCACTTAAAACAAAAGTCTCACGCATAGGCAAAACTGTATCAGACCGGTGTAACGTTGGTAAAGCAACAAATGATAGTCGAAAGATACAATTACAGTGCTGCTATCAATTTGTATAAGCGCATTTATAGTTTTCTACAAATGCAATCAATCAAATTGGCCTCCATCACTCAACCAACGCTAACGGTAACATTACCTAGGTCCTTATTGATATTATAAGATTAACGCATTCCTGCAGTAAAACCAAGCATGTCCGATAAACATCCTCAGATTTATTTCGCTTCAAGAAGAAATGGGAATTACATTTCATGTGAACATCGTCCTATCCTTATTAGACGTTCTCTGCGGTAAACTACAGTCCTTGTAGAAGCGTCTTGTTTTTCCAACCTACTTTTAACTTCCAACAAAATTACGTCTCACTGCAACAATGCGCCATCTAGTGGACAAATGACTACTTAACGCCAATACTGGAAATGCAGCCATGATGATGATGATGAATATTTATTTTGGCTTTCTTTTAATCCTACTGAATTTGTAATTATGTATTGGCCGTTCTAATACCGACAATATGTGGGTGCCTGTGTGTGTGTGCATGTGTATATGTGTGCACCGCCATCTACAGGCCAATGAGTGTGCAGTCACTAAATGTACACATAACCTAATTTTTTTAGACACCCCCCATGGATGAAATTCTACGAAACCCCCGCATACCCCCAGAGAATGCCAGGTCAATCAAACACATAAAATTTGGTGCAGTTCTGAACATCTTAACTGAAGATAGGGGCGATTAAAGCAGAATAATATTGCATTTTCATTTTTTACAGGGGGGTGCAAATCACAAATGAGTGATTATGGGCCAGGTTGATGTGGGCCCTTGAGACCAACATACCATAAAAGATTCTTCATCCTCAGTGCCATGGTTCAGGTAGTTATTTAGGAAAAACTGCTTTTTTTTGGGTTCGGGGCCCAGCACGGGGAGGGCCCCGGGGATCTAAAACAAAATTTTTCCGTAAAAGTCTAGTGGAGCTACATACCCACCAAATTTCATGTGCCCCGGTGGTTCGGTGTCCCGGGTATCGTTGACCAAAAAATCAGGAAGTAGATGACGGAAAAAAAAAAAAAAAAAAAAAAAAAACTTCTGACAATCCCTATTTGATTTGAGCTTCCGCTTAGCATGGCGGCGGTCATAATCATATCCCAGGGATAAAGATGTGGTATAAAATTTAAAATAAAAGGTTTTGAAGAAAATATTTTAAATCAATACATAAATAGAATCGCTCAAGTAGATTACTGAGCATTGCTAGTCACTTCTGTGGCTCTGTGAGATGTTGTTTGGTAAAAGGTCTCGTGAACAGTTATAACTTCCTATCAGGCTCTACCAACCCACCATGACTGATTTACGGGTCACCACAGTGAAGGAAGCAAGAACAAGATTTTTACAATATAGACTGACTTAGAATGTAAGGAGAAACAAGTAAAACTAGATGTACCGCAAAGTGGTATAACATAGGACCGTCACTCAGTCCTGCAAAAATAAATTACGCTTGTCAATTTGTCTCCATCTCCTACTCTGCAATTTTTGTGTATAAGTGTGTGCATGTTTGCTTTTGTATATATGTGTGTGTGCATGCGTGTACGTGTTTGTGTGTGTGTGTGTGCGTGTGAGTCTGTGCGTGTGTGCCTGTGTGTGTGTGCATGTCTACTATGTGTGTATGTGTGTGCGTGTGTCTTTGTGTGTGCGAGTGTGTGATTGTGTGCGTACCTGTGTGTGTGAGTCTATGTGTACGTGTGTGTGTGTGTGTGCATGTGCATGAACATGCATGTCTACTGTGTGGTGTATGTGTGTGCATGTTTATGTGTGTGTGTGTTTATGTGTGTGTGCATGCATGTGTGTGTGTGATTGTGTGCATACCTGTGTGTGTGTGTATGTGTGTCTGTGCTAGGTTTTAGTAAAGCATGGTTAGTGGAATACCTGTTCCATATGGTCTCGCGTGCAAGCAGATTCTTTCAAATGTGCCGGTGCCAGTGACCATCAAAATACCGATGCACTGTTTGAAGTCGCGGTGCTTGCTGTTAAAGGGAATGACTGATGTCACTCTCATTGGTTTAAAGGATGTTACGCCCAAAACACACCCATGACTGATTAAGAAACATAAGGCCCATCTTCTTGCGCCGGACTTTTGATAACATTTCATAACTAAACCACACCTAATGTGAACTGGACAAACAATTTGACAATTTGTTTAAACTTTTCGCTAGTGACCATGCATTTTAAACTGTCAAAATGTGTGTGTGTGTGTGTGTGTGTGCCTGCATGTGTGTGTTTGCATGTGTTTATGATTGTGTGTGTGTGCGTGCGTAGTGTACAGTTATTAAATGTCCACATAGCCTATATTAATTTATTGTATGGTCCCTCATGAATGGAATTCCACAAAACTTGGCATGCATTCAGAGGGTGTCATAATTATCCTTAAAAAAAAATACAATGCTTTGTTTTTGCTTTTTCATGTTTAATTAGGTGGCATAAATTAATTTATTGTATGGCCCCCCATGAATGGAATTCCATGATACAGTATGCATAGACAAACAGAAAACAACTCTCTGATGAAAGTTATCATGGTGTTTCTAGCTATTCCAATTTACAAAACTTGTCCCTAGAAGGGCTTTTATGACTACGCAATAAAAGAGATAGATAGCAATAAAGTATACTTTAAAGAGGTATAAAAGAACAAAGGAAAGAAAAGACAGATACAATGCAAATGGTTAAACACAGAGGACTAGGCATGAGTACAAGATTGTTGCGGAATTACCATGATTTGGTGATATCCAGAATTATACATACTTTACCTCTGACACTTTGATGAGCTCACTTACATTCAAGGGTTGTGTTGCAGCTGATTTATTAATGGAAAAACAGAATTGTTTTTTAGTGTTTAAACACTAGGTGTTTAGTGTTGATTCAAGCCAAGTAGTTTTTAGTTTTTAGTTTTTAGTATTTAGTTTGTCTACAACAAAATTGTAGGTATAGTACCAGATGCATACAGCACATCTGTATCATCAGCATACATCTGGAGACCTACTGTACATCAGGGCATATGTCTGACAAGTCATTAATATACGGAATGAAAGGTACAGGACCCAGTATACGGAACAGTACCCTCCGGAACAGTACCCTCCCTGTCCCCTATTCCCTTTTAGAAGTGTCTCTTATCAGGTTTTTAAATTATTTTATCTTTCCTGCTTAAGTGAATGAATTAAATGACTTGATCATTTTTTCCGATTGATCTCAATGACAAGCTGGACAAATTGATTAACACCCACAAAATCAGCAGCGATAATGTTGATGCATCCTTTGCCTTGACCACAGTGTTGCCTTTTGACCCAGGCTAGTAACTCTGGATAAGCAGCAAGAGTCATTTCCTTTATGGATGACAATACGTTTGCCGCCACATAGTCTGAATTTGGAGTGAGGTTCAGACCTGACATGAAGAGGGTATCTAGGATCCAGCAGGCCGGTAAACAGACAGACAAACAGGCAAACATAAATTAACTTTCAATTCAACACACAACAATAGGTAGCAAACAATTACAACAACAACAACAACAATAATAATAATAATAATAATAATAATAACAATAATAATAATAATAAATAATAATAATAATAATAGTAATAGACTTGCCATCTTGTCCTTTGCCCTTCAAGCGGTCATCCAAGTATTGTATAACCTTACTTGCTGATGTCCTGTCTTGGTCAGACCACCAGTAGTCAATCTCTGGCCACAGCTCCTGGTGGCCAGAAGCTGCTGAATGGGCGTAGGAAAGGATCACTTGATATCCATGATCCCAGCAGTGCTGAAGAGAGGGGCGCGCCTGGAGGAAACAAGCAGATAAGCATAAGAAACACTCTTAAAACGAATGTGTTGAAAAAACACACTCGCGTTCTTTTTTTAACACATCTCTGTGTCCAGATAGGGACAACACAGTTTGTGTTGTTCTCTTTATTTATTTGTTACACAATATGTGTTGAAAATAACACAACTTGCTTGCAGGACTACACAACTGAAAACAACAAGGAATGTCCTCGCAAAACAATCTTTTCCTCAACCATAAATGGACCTACAGTATGCTACTGCAGCAATGCAAGTATACAAAACAATTTACTTAAAATGTGATTCACTTATTATTATTGCAGAAAAATGTCAAATGAGATGCATAAACCATTTTAGGGCAGAGTTTCTTCCCAAAGAGCTGGATCAGTTGGGCAATGAAACTCTGATGATCACTAACATCCACACCATCGAATGTTGAGCAGGCGAGAATGATAACCTCCTTTGGGTGGCCTGCCAACCACTGATGAACTTTGTTGAAGGTTTCCTATGGGAGCATGAGAATCCAAGGTAAATACATATCTGTATAAGCCTGCCCTGAATATGGAGCGCATACATTTTTCTGACATACTGTATGTCATATATGTAATATATGTAATACAGGTCTGGAAAAATGTAAAAGACCACTGCACATCTTTCTGATGTAATCTTATGGTTGCTGAGTGACATTCGAATGAGGTGATGAGGTGGTTGGAGTGTTTTATACATTTCTAAAAAATAAATGACTGAAATGACTGAAAACATAACAAAATGTGGAAAACTTGAAAGGGTCTGAAAACTTTCCGGTTCCGTTTTTTTGGGGAGATTAGTAAAAAGTGCATTGCAGTAGTCTAACCTGTTAGTGATAAAGGCATGGATTAGTTTTTCTGCAGTTTTGCAATGTTTTTCAGGTGGAAATAGGCTGTCTGAGTAACTTTACTGATACGGGGCTTCAAGCTTAACTCTGCATCTATATAAGTATAAGTATAAGTATAAGTATAAGTATAAGTATAAGTATAAGTATATATACTCTTTTGATCCTGTGAGGGACATTTGGTCTGCATTTATCCCAATCTGTGAATTAGTGAAACACACTCAGCACACAGTGAAGTGAAGCACACACTAATCCCGGTGCAGTGAGCTGCCTGCATCAACAGCGGCGCTCGGGGAGCAGTGAAGGGTTAGGTGCCTTGCTCAAGGGAACTTCAGCCGTTCCTACTGGTTGGGGTTACAAGTCCGAAGTGCTATCCAGTAGGCCACAGCTGCCCCCATCTAAGATGACACCTAGGCTTGTTACTTTTGTTTTGACCTGGTGTGCCAGGTTCCCAAGATTACTAAGAACAATTGTCTCGCTTTGATTTTTGGTCCAACCAAAAGTACCTCTGTTTTGTCATCATTTAGTTTAAATTTGTTTTTGCTCATCCACTGATTAATGGAGGTTAAGCATGTGATAAGGGAGCAAAGGCCATATGGGTTAGTTGGCTCCACAGAAATATATAATTGGGATTCATCTGCGTAGCTGTGAAAGTTTACAATATGCTGACTTATGATGTTTCCTAACGGAAGTATAGGGAAAAGAGCAGAGGACCAAGGCAGCTCCCCTGGGCCACACCGAAAGGCAAGTCATGTTTTACAGACACATGATCTCCTAGACTAACTAAATATCTGCCAGTTATGTAGGTTTGAAACCAGTTTAAAACATTGTCAGAGAGACCTTCGCAGGGCGGTGAATTAGAATGTTATGATCAATGGTGTCGAATGCCGCGCTCAAATATAGAAGAATAAGGATTGAGACTTTGTTTAAGTCAGTGGCCAGTCTGAGATCATTGATTATTTTTACTAGGGCCGTTTCTGTGCTGTGTTTTGATCTAAAACCTGATTGGAATTGTTTACAAGGATACTGTTTACATTGAGGGAGGTATTTAGGGAGGCTGTACTATAAGTTATTACATTATGTTACCAATAGCCTCCCTTAAAGAAACTACTTTTTTTGAAGAAGTCTGCAAATTCTTTGCATCTTAGAGAGGATGCCTGACTGAGTGTGTCAAAAGGTGTTTGATGCAGTAGCCTGTCAATGGTGGATAACAACATCCTAGAGTTTCCACTATTTTCAGCAATTACCTTAGTGAAATGGATCATTCTCTCATTCCAAATAGCTCTATTATAATTTTATATTTTTTCTTTTAAAATGTGGCACGGTGAACCTGTAACTTAGTTTTTCTCCATGTTCTCTCAACTTTTCTACAGGATCTTTTTAAGTCAGAGTGAGGGCGATATACTCAAAGGAAGCAAAATCACCAAAATTGGCTCTAGTGCAAGTATATTTGTTTGAGAGAATGGTGGCAATTCCAGCCCCTTGTTTACCCTGGGGGACAGGTTTCAGCAAGAACATTTTCACTGTCTGAAGTTAGCCAGGTTTCAACAAGATGCTGACAAATCCTGATAGATTTTTCATTCATTATTTTAGGGAGACTAACTCAATCAGACGCAACTGGACACTGAACTCATCAGGTGATAAACAGACAGTTCAATGCACCGATTCTCCTTAACTTGTTCATTGAGTGGTTCACGACATTATATTTGTCTCAGTTTGAAAGAACAAGGCAACAGAGTGTGTGTGTTTGTTAAGACCCTTACCTCCACAGTAACTGTAGTGTAGAGTGCATGGGCAAAGTACAAGATGTGAGTGACATCATTTGGCTTACAAGCAATTCTCAAATCAAAATACCGAACACCTGCATCCAGCTGCTGAATGATATTTAGTTCCTAGAAAACAACAAGAACAGTGTCACACATCTACAAACACACACACAAAAACTTTAACTTGAAGCACCACTGAATGCACTACATCAAGTCACATCTCACCCTTTTGTTCTCCTGAAGAAATGTGTTGGTTAGAATTGACTCAGTCCTCAGTGACTCAGTGACTATACAGTCTATAAATCTATAGGTTTGTTAAGTAAGAAGACTGTGGGCCCTAATTTGAAGTAAAAAGTGAAAAGTATAAACCAAAGCTAATTTAATAATTGGACAAAATCAGTTTGCTAATGTGACACCAGGAGCAAGACCTTAACCACACACATTGATGAGTCAGCTAGTTCATGCACGAGAACTTCTTTGCTTGTTGATAGAGTTTTCACTTTACTTGCGATTTACATTAAATTAGGGCCCTATGTGTGAATAGTTTTGTTTGAGAGCACACACTGAACAGTTGGAGCACCAATAGGAGCAGTTAGCTGAATTTGGCTGAAAAGGAACGGGATTAGAGTTGTGGATTACACCTTTAGGTAAATCTGTACTGAAGTAATTCTGTACCTGTGTTGTGGCCCATCTCTCGACAATGTCATCGACAAAATGACCGAAGACTTTTTTTAGGATCTTCAGCAATTCGGATGCATTGGGCTCCAAATCCGACGAGCCATCCAGACAGTAGGTCATGGTGTGATGACTTCCTGGAAATGTAAAGCATGTACAGATATGTTTAACGAACAAACTATCAAAGTTTGTATTTGTAAACAAACAAACAAACAAACAAGCAAACAAAAATGTAGCCTATTTCTTCCTTGCATTATATAACAAATGATCATTCATTCATTTCCAATTATACATGCAGTACCTATAATCCCTATTTGTATTATATGCAGGAAGAAGAAAAATTCAAAATCTCTCTCCCACAAAATTGCCTTGCTAGGACACAAGATGCAGCATTAACTTCAGAATGCCATGGTAGTTAAGGGCTGAACACAACTGGTTGTTTGTGTCTCAAGACGATGTTGAAAGCCACTATCTGCTGAGGAAACCTGTACTCACCAGGTATGGCGAGGTCCCGTAGGGGAACTGAATGGAGCTCAGTAGGCAGCTGGGACATCCAGTCGGGCAGATCAAGCTTTTCCATTTTTATTCATCAAAACCACACAACTGCAGTTTGTTTGATATCACCTGGAATGCCCAGCGAAAAATGAAAATGTGTAAAAATCAAGATGAACTACAGGGTTGATTCAGTCAAAGTGCAAAGCCCTATTCAATAAATTCAGATATTTCAACACTATTTTGATTTGTTCCAGCATTTTGGAGCAACTATGTATTATCCTACATGAAATGGCAATAATGCAATAAACATATCATAAAATAATTATATTCAGATACAATTTGATGGAAACAACAAAAAGAGAAGAAAAGCTATCAAAGAGAAAATAAGTTCTACTTTATAAAATAATATTTACTTTATCAATAGCTGGACTTACATTTATAAAAGGCTAGAATGTTTTTTGTCTAAAGTAATGTCTTACCATATAGTTTTGTGAAATCGATGTTTGTATGCACGGCTCTTGTCCAACCAGTTTCAGGTCAGTGTGAGAAATCTGACCAAGGTTTTAAACCAAACCTAGGAATAGGCTCCAGGAAAGTTATAGATGCATACATGCAAATGCATGCAGGTATGCAAAAGGAAGAGACTCTGCTCACTCCTGCTTGGTTCAGGGGCGTGTCTATGGGAGGAGCTGGGGTGGGCAGTACCCCCAAGAAATTATATCCGACAGGCGACAAATGACAAATGTGTTGAACTGCTCACAAAGTACACATAGAGTCCTACTGTTCACTGGGTGTTTAGTATCACTATCACTGAGTAATCATTCGGTTGTTTTTTGTCTTTTAATTATTACTTTTTAAACACTTTTATTGCCCTTTTAGTTACTATTACCTTGTGTGTTTTATGTTTTCTTTTTAATTCTTTACTTCTTAAACTATTCTTTGACTATTCTATGCTTCTACTAGCTATTACTGTTTGCTTTTGTTTTGCCTGTGTATGAAATGTGCTATATTAAAAAACTTGTCACGCCGATACCACACGCATATCACATATGAAAGAGCAAGACCTAAGGTTTCCAATGCTATTAGATACTAGTTGCTGATAAATGGTCAATTACTAGTAAACTAGTAGTTAGTAGTTGCTGATAAACGGTTTGCGAGAAAATTAGCGTTGAATTTACTTTATATTTAATCATATTCTGCACACTCTGCGTCCATCTCCACACTCCATAATCTCGGTGGAATATCTCACAAACTCTACACTCAACACATGGCAAAGCATATATCAAAATAAAAGGCAGACCTTACTGAATACTTGACTTCGGTATTGTGACAACACTACATATTCTTATCATGTATTTTAAATTGGCTGACTCTCCAAAAACAGATGCATGAGATAACTGAGAGCTAGATAAATAGCTAGCTAGATAGATACAGCACAGGCCAAAAGTTTGGACACACCTTCTCATTTCAATGCATTTTCTTTATTTTCATGACTATTTACATTGTAGATTCTCACTGAAGGCATCAAAACTATGAATGAATGCAAAGTTATTTGACCCACAGATGAATATTTGTCAAGTTATGGCTTGCAATATGGTATTACATTAAAACAAAATAGCAACTTTGAAGAAACTAGAATATAAGACATGTTTTCAGTTATTTCACACTTTTTTGTTAAGTACATAATTCCACATGTGTTCATTAATAGTTTTGATGAATCTAACACATTGAATGAGAAGGTGTGTCCAAACTTTTGGCCTGTACTGCAGATAGTTGTTCTATAGGCTACATATTTCTGTAAATAATTATTATTGTAATGGATCTGAGTTGTATCGATCTACAACACCACTATAATACTGTGAAAACCTACATATTGTTTATTCACCTCGTTTATATATGTAGGTTAGGGGCCTGTGTATTTGCCAAGGGGTCTGCTCTAAAAGATTGTGCTGTATACTTTTTGCGCCCATTTACCGAATTTTTGTTGCCCCCCAAATAAGCAAAATGCCCACCCAAAGGTGGCATCCTAACCCCTCTGATTTCTAAATGAAGACACAATAATATTAACGTGTCATGGCTAGTATTTAGGCATATAAAATTCCATGAATCTACTATTAGATTAGCTTAATGTAGTCTCACAGGCATGAAATACACAGATCATCTGTACATTTTAAACAAATGCTTTATTTAAGCTTCATTGTGTTGTATTATAAGTAATATGGTAATAGGTGTCACCTGCTCTTCTGGAGAAAGGTGCCATGCAATCTGTGATTATTTAAAACCAATGTTGTTGGTATTGTGCTAAGGCATCTCTTACATTAAATTACACTATGTGTTAAAACCTTTCATGGCTTAGAAACATGTTTGAGCCATCCAGACAGGTCCAAGGGACACTGTTTCAAAGGCTTTATCCTTTTATCCTTTTATTAAGGACTTCTACAGCCTCTGGGGGAGATGATATTCAGTCTCAGTTAAGAGAGCTTAGAGATAAACATGAACAAGCCATGGCTACCATTGAAAGTCTGAGGGTGAGGCCAGTTGGTCTTATGTCTATGTATTCCCAGAGAGCAGCATATCACTCCTTTTAGTGGTGATTTTGAGAAAGATGGGGTGATTTTGAGAAAGATGCAGACTAGGCCTACAACATGTGAAGCAATAACACTATAGCTCGTATGTAGATCACATAGATTGCAATGATGTGTATGTTATATGCTTTAGTTTACTGAGATTGGATTTTGTTGCTTTGGTTAATCAATATCGGTTAATGCTTTACTACACCCAGAACTCATATAATGAATCTTTGCCACTGGGTTGGTGATTAGATGCCCCCCCCCCTCAAAGCCTGCTTTATCAGCTGTAGGCTACATTTTGTGGATATAATACTCATGTAAACATTCAAGTCCTGGAATGACCTCAGTATCACACACAGCATCAGATGTTTCCTGTTCAAGACTGAAAGACAGGCCACACAGTATGACTATGACTCCTCATTCAGTATGACATCTGTCAAATTCCCAGGGATATAATATGTGGTATAGAATTTAAAATAAAAAGTTTTGAAGAAAATACATTTTAAATCACTACATAAATATAATTGCTCAAGTAGATCAAAGAGTTTGCAAATCACTTCTGTGAGATGTTGTTTGGTAAAAGGTCTCGTAAACGTCTAGTTATAACTTCTTATCAGCCCCAACCAACCCACACTGACTGATATCAGGGTCACCAGAGTAAAAAAAGTGGGAACAAGATTTTTGCAAAATAGACTCAGGCAGTATGACTCAGGCAGTAAGGGGAAACATGTAAAATGACTTACACAAGCTAGTTTCATCAACATTAAACATTATAAGGACTTCAACATAAAAAAAACACAGACCACATAAATTATAAAAAAGGCAAAGCTAAAGGAAACTATATAAATAAAACATATTATTATTATTATTAATATTATGACCGCCGCTAGCAAAGCTAGCGAAGCGGTCGTATAATGATAGTCAAAGTTTTTTTTTTCCCGTTATCTACTTCCTGAATTTTTGGTCAACGATACCCGGGACACCGAAACACCGGTGCACATGAAATTTGGTGGGTATGTAGCCCCACTAGACTTTTACAGAAAAATTACGTTTCGTCCTCGGCAGCCACTCCCCCTCCCCCGTGCTGGGCCCCCTGAACCGCAAAAAAAGCAGTTTTTCCTAAATAACTACCTGAACCGTGGCACTGAGGATGAAGAATCTTTTATGGTATGTTGGTCTCAAGGGCCCACATCAACCTGGCCCATAATCACTAATTTGTGATTTGCACCCCCCCCAGTAAAAAATGAAAATGCAATATCATTCTGCTTTAATCGCCCCTATCTTCAGTTAAGATGTTCAAAACTACACCAAATTTTATGTGTATGATTGACCTGGCATTCTCTGGGGGTATGCCAAGTTTCGTAGAATTTCATCCATGGGGGGGTCTAAAAAAATGTAGGTTATGTGTACATTTAGTGACTGTAAACTCATTGGCCTGTAGATGGCGGTGCACACATATACAAATGCACACACACACACAGGCACGCACATACTATCGGTATTAGAATGGCCGATACATAATTACAAATTCAGTAGGATTAAAAGAAAGCCAAATATTCATCATCATCATCATGGCTGCATTTCCAGTATTGCCGATATGTAGTCGTTTGTCCACTAGATGGCGCATCGTTGCAGTGAGATGTAACTTTGTTGGAAGTTAAAAGTGGGTTGGAAAAACAATAGACGCTAAAAAGGACTGTAGTTTACCGCAGAGAACGTCTAATAAGGATAGGACGATGTTCACATGAAATGTAATTCCCATTTCTTCTTGAAGCCGAAATAAATCTGAGAATGTTTATCGGACATGCTTGGTTTTTACTGCAGGTGCGTTAATCTTATAATATCAATAAGGACCTAGGTACAATAATGTTACCGTTAGCGTTGGTTGAGTGATGGAGGCCAATTTGATTGATTGCATTTGTAGAAAACTATAAATGCGGTTATGCCAAGCAAATTGATAGCAGCACTGTACCCAGTAAACAAAATAAAGTCCTGGCGACGTCCCCTAAAGGTCCCCTGGCGAAAGTCACCTCCTAGACATTGTGTAGGGTTCCCTTTACGTCCGGCGGAGACTTTGAGAGGACGTCCTGTAATGGTCACCGCGACTTTATGCGGTGGTAAAAAAAAAAAAAACATGAAGAGTGATTTGGTATGGTATTACATCCTGTAAGTCTCAGTGTTGCTAGGAGAGAGGTAGACGGAACATGACAGCCTGATATCACCAAACGACGTAGAATGACACGCCAATTTCTTATGTCATTTAGCGCGTTATTCAGACGCCGTTTTGCGTTTTCGCGTGTCATTTCACGCATTTTAGTTCCAATTGATTTGTGCCAGCAGAAAGGGAGCGTGTAATCTTACGCGCAATGGGGATTTTTTCCGGGCTTTTTCGACAAATATGAAGACCTACGAAGGTTGGTTGCTCTCAGAGCGCTGTTTTGATCAATGAAATTTGATTAAAGGGGGTCACACAGAAAACTGCTTTGCCACCTTTTAAAACAAATTGTAAAACAAATATAACTTAAATACTGCCAATTCTACTCCATTAACACCTGTAGAAAATGAATCAAACAGGTGAATTGCATTACAGTTTAGTCCATCAGATTAATTTAGCTAGAATAGAATAAAGGAGTAGCCTTATACACTCGACTGACTTTTCAAGTCGTTAGTGTAAGCCTATGCAATCAATGATGTGATCGATTATACATGTCTTGTGTACAGTAGGCTACAATTCGCGCGGGAATGCCGTCATTGAGTGCAACAATTTTCATTGCATTTGATCCGTCATCCCGGTAAGTCGCTCTTAGTCCAGTGTATGCATGGGAAATATGACAAATTAGCATGACTAATGGCATATAATAAACTTCTAACCTTAATCGTAAATGTTATTAATGCTATGGACTGACATTTCTTTGTCTATGTCAGGCCGCTTTTTGTTATGAAACCGACTTCGATCTGTTTTATTATCCTCTTTGTAGACTAGGCTACTTATTTGACTTACTTATTTTCTTACAATAGCCTAGGCTACTAATATACTGTAATGACATTGCATTGTCAGTTTTAAGAGGAGAAATGTTTGATCAGGTGTGCCGCTGGAATTTTTGTCCTGGCGGCTTTTTAGTGGTTACAGTTCATCATCTGACCACAGTTTTAGAGCAATTGGGATTAGGCGCTGTGGAGCTCTTGTCAGCAGACATCAACAGGCCCATACAACGTTATATGAGGTGGCATGGCATAAAATAGGCTAGCACACCACTTTTAAAGCAATTTTGCATGTAGCCTGGATCACCATGGATTGTTGTATGGGGCATACTTACCTAATTATGATAGATTTCAATTTACTGTTAAGTGACAAAACATTGGGAGAACGCAGACAAACCTGTTATGGAATGGTTTGCTCTTTGTGGGGAAGAATGTGGGTAAGCCTACTCCTGGTTTAGACCTACTGAAGCATTAAACTGCTGTTGCCAACTGTCCCACGCCAAATCACCTGTTGTCCCGCAAGACTGTCCTGTGCCATTTGCCCACCTGTGGCACAGGACTGTGGCGTTTGACAGACAGCAAGTGGCCGAAAGGTGGCATGAGACAGTAAGCAAGTGGTGCGCACCACCAACAATTACAGTACAGTTTTTACTCCTATTGATATTGTGTTATTGAATGAAGTCATAGGGCAAACTACATACATAGGCCCGCCATAAGCAAATTTGTATGAATATAGATTACAGTTTTTCTCAGTCGCTTTGGTGCTTTTCTCACATCAACTATTAACATTTGCACAGCAGTTAGTGCATTTCTCAAAACAATTAGTGCAAACTGCAAAACCTAGTGGATAACCTGCAAAAGCACATCACTTGCTCAAAATTGATAGTCCATTCCTCAAAAGCAAGTAATTATGTAATTGAAACTGCTAGTGTCATCAAAATGAGAAGTCTTGACACCATCGTTTATGAACAAGATAGTCAAATGGCTTTGTCATGTTTTCATTATGGCAGTTTATTCTCTCAGTGTTGTCCCATGCAAAAAAAAAAGGTCAGAACTCGGTGACACACTACCTGAACATGCTCAAGACAGCACTATACAGTATGTGTACAGCCATTTGAAAACTACAGTAAAGCTTTAAATTGCTGTAGTTAGGATAGTAAGTGAGTACAAGACACTGAATATGTACGTTTCACATTTTTACTGTATATGCTCTTTGCAATTCTACAGCATTGTGACAGAATTTGATAACAAGTTGACCAATTTTGTATGTAATGACTCAAGCAATGAAATGAAGACTATTAGTTTTATTGGGAACGATTATTCAGCATCCATAAGTATAGTTCATTTTGACTGACTTGACAAAGTAACTGATACATGTCGAAAAGCATTTGCAATTTGTTCAGAGGAAGGAGAAATTGCTACTATATGATGTGCACAATGATCTGAGAAAAGCACCAAAGCGACTGAGAAAAACTGTAATATTGGCCTATTGTTTTTCTTGAATGAACATGAACATTTTTTTCTTCTAACCAAATAATTCCCTTACTTTGCAGCATCCTCTCATCCTTCTTCACCACCTCACTACCTAACCCCCTCAAAACCTAGAGTCGACCTCTTTAAAAGCGACCCCAAAGGCTCTTTTAAGAGCCAACCTTCTATTTTCTATTCTTTCTGCTTTATTCTGTTCTCTGTCTCTGTCTCTCTCTCTCTCTCTCGCTCTCTCTCTTTGTCTGTCTGTCTGTCTCGCTCTGTGTGCCAGAGGTCAAATGGCGGGCACAACTGATACAGACATTTTAGAAGCTACATTGCTTCTAGGGAACAGTTTTATTGAGGGCATCCCAACTCCTGCTGCTGTACCTCGTCAGCGTCAGCGCAAGAGAAACTGCAAGGGGACACCCATATGCATCGGCCATCATGAAGGTTGGTTCCAGTATTTTAAGACTGCTCTTGTCTGTTAGTGTCTGTTAAACCATGCATCTTAAATGGACTCAAACCATATGCTTTAGAACATGTGTTTTATATCATTAAAATAAGGTATGCACATCCTCATACACAGCCCTGGCTCCATAAATGGAATATAATCAATGGGCTGACCACACAACACTAACACAAAATCTACGGGTGGCATTGTAATGTCACCCCCAGCACCCCCCACCCCCATACTGTTCTTTAATCACCACCATGGTGGCTACCAGATTATTAATCATTGCTACCACCTCTAAATTCAACACACTCAACATAGGCCTATTAACCAGATTACACTAACAAAAACACAGATACATTATAACCACAGAACAATAGCCTTCACAAAAAATACAATAAAAAAATCAGAAATATATTAAATAGGATATGACTGTTATTTACATGTGTTGCAGCAGAAGGAATGGCACCGACAACAGACCACTGGGACATTTCAAAGACCTCATTTGCAGGTATGAGCACATCTATACATGTGTACAATATGTTGTATAATTGTTGGCACTCACAATCCTACAATTTGTGTACAGTATTTTTGTTTGTTATCAAATACAATGCATTCAAAGACATGTACATGCATTCTGTTCTTAAATCTGAAACTGAGGTAAATGAGCACAAAATCACCATTGATCCACTATAATGTTCTTATAGATCTAATTGATCTACTGAGGATATCATCTTCTGTGTCCTGCATTCCACCATATGACATATTGATGGTGGGAGGCGAGTGTAAATAACCCCTCTGTGATTGGGAGTGCACATCACTGAGGACCTGACCTGGACTACTCACATCCAACCTGAGAAGGGCAGACAATGGATGCACTACCTAGTACAATGGTGGAAATTCAGGGTCTACCCAGTGAATAAAAAAAAACAAAACTTTTTATGCTGGGGCCAGAGAGAGGAAACAGCCCTATTCAAGACTGAGAAGTCCTACAGCAAGTGGTGCACTCAACTGAGCATCTCTAGAACTGCTCTTCCCCATTAGACAAACACCTCCAGATGCAAGAGCCTTACAAATCATGAAGAACCCATTCCAGAAAAATCCTGTACTGTCCTCTCAGATCAGACAGCACATTACAAGGACAGATCCTCACTGACCACAGTCATCTCAGCAACAGTCTCTCCACCCAGCATTGGGACCTGTACCAACAGAGACAGTTTCTATCCACAATCCATCAGGATGCTGCACCCCCCCATCCCCCTATCCCATACACACATCTCATTACACCCCACACACACACCAACCCCCACCACCACCACACACACTATTACACCATACCTCCCAAACACCCCGCCCCCACATGCATGCATGCACACACAAACACACTCATAGAATCTCACACTCACACTGTAAACCCCCCTCCCCAAACATACACACAACATACTCCCTCCACACACACACACACACACACACACACACCATTACAGCTCACACTTAAGAAACCCCCACCCCCCAATACATACACACCAAACCCCTCCTCACACACATCATTAACCCCTCCCCCACCACCACACGCACGTTGCACCTTACCCCTCAAACACAAACACCATACCCCCATACACACAAACACGAACACGCATGAACATGCACACATACTCGGGATCGAACACACGCATAGAATCACACACTCACACCATACACACGTGTGCACGCACACACAGACACATGCACACACAGACACACACTCACACACACACACACATATAATCACACACTCACACTCTAGCACACAAACACACACATAGGTACCCCCCCCACCATACACACACCATTTCATCATCCCCCACCCTCCACCATACACACACACCCCCCTACACACACAAACATGCATGAACATACACACACGCATAGAATCACAGAAACACACACACACCCACACACACAGACACACATAGAAGCACCACCACCACCACACACACCGTTACACCATACCTCCCAAACACACACACCATAGCCCCCATACACACACAAACACAAACACACATGAACACAGATAGATATATACTCTATTGATCCCCAAGGGAAAATTCAACCCTGCTGAAAAAAACAGCTTGACCACCTAAAGGTGGTTTGCTGGTTTACAAGCTTGATGACCAGCTTGTTTTACCACCCTATGATGGTTGACCAGCTAGACCAGAAAATCTCTTTTTTTTTAAGTATATTTTTTTGGCCTTTTTATGCCTTTTAATGATAGTGACAGTGGTGCCCCAGCCAGTTGCGCCACGGCTGGGGCCAACCAGCAAATCTCTTGCTCACATCCTTAGCTGGTCATGCCAGAATGTCCAGTTGGTGGCCCAACCAGCTACACCTGCAAAGACCAGCAAAAACTAACAAAACAACAGCAAAGACCAGCTAAAATCAGCTACCAGCATAAGCTGGTTTCTAGCTGTTTTTTTCAGCAGGGAAGTACTCGGGAACGAACACACGCGTGCGCACGCACGCACGCACACAAACACACACACACACGCATAGAAACACACACACACGCATAGAAACACACACTCACATTGTAGCACACACACACACACACACACACATAGGAACCCCTCCCCCCACCCTCACCATACACACACACCATTACAACGCCGCTCGCTTTTGTGACTTGTATGTCAATACAAATGCTGCTATAACACCATCATTTCAGATAATAGGGTAATCTTTTGTGCTATTTGAGTTTTGTATAAAAGTAAGCAAATGTAAAGAAAGGAGACAACAAAATACAATGAATGAATTCAGGTCAGGTCTAAGAGCTACTGACTGAAAGGACTTTTGGAACTGCAAATCCCTTTTTAAAGTAACTAAATTGCCTCAGGTAAGTTACTTTTTGTGTTTGACCAGCCAATATGTCACTTATTTTACTCCTCCCCTGTTTGTATCCCTGAGAATGACAACACACTCAACATAAGGTTTTTAATCATATATTCTTGATTCATGTTGTCTGATCAATGAATATTATTGCAAGTGGTTACATGTAAAGTAACTGTTTCTTATCCTTGTGATATTTACATTCCCTTTCTAAACAGATGCATTCCTTCAGGAGCTTAGAGAAGGACAGGAAGGAGAGGAAGCACATACAAGCACACCAACTGCAGCAAAAGACTGGGCCACCAGAAATGCCACCACTGCAGAAAGGTGGAAGGAGGCAAGACCTCAGCTACTTAACAATGCACTGGCATCAGAGGTCATTAAAAACTGGGATTGTTCCAGATGCAATGATAAAAAGGCAGTGGTGGAGTGTAAAGAATGTTTGCCTTTTTCATTTCTATGTGAGGACTGTGATGGTGCCATTCACAGTAAAATGGCACTCCATAATCGAAAATCATTCATCTTGGGTTTTTACAAACCCATCCCTCCTGAAGTTGTGGTGAAAAAGACAGATGTCGGCTACTGCCATGACCGCGAAGGTAAGCCCTAGGCTCTAGATCTAGATCTGCATCTCTCTGTCTGTCTATAAAAATAGATATATGGCAATGTAATTATTCGCTTGTACACTGTTCCCTCTCTTTAGACCGACTTTTACCTATGAGAGCGCCACCTCAGATCTGTGGCTGTTTACCATCAGCCACCAGTGTGGGTCCAGGAAAAAGAATAGTTTTTGTCAACATGAATGGTATGTATTTGGTCATGAATAAAAGAAAACCACAAAACAGTTACTATGTGTTAGTTCTGTTTTGGATGTTTTCACTCATGACTATGATTGTACTTTTTCACCAGGACAATATGATCTCTGCCCTCCCACATATCAGCTGCAGCATCTGCTCTGCTCAGTGGTCTCCTGGGATAGCAGATGTCCAGAACAGTGGCTACTGGCCGGCTACAGCGACTGTGGCCACTGGCACAATTTTCGATGCTGACGTATTTTATGCTCTCCAGGAGCTGAAGACTGCTGCACCTGGCAGTTCGAGGCTGGCATTTTGTCGTCTGCTAGACCAAAAGACCATCTGCCATGGGAGAGAGAAAATTAGATGATCTAAAATGAATCAGTGGCATAGAATCAATATTCAAAATAGTAATATAGTTTGTTTGAACAACATATATCAAGTAAATAGAAGCAAAGTATCTAATAAGTACATAAATGTATGCAGAATTTTGAAATATACAAAGTATATAAGTACTATAAATATATAAAGGTATATAAGTATTTCAATAGATATTAAATATAATATTAAAATAGTTTGTAGTCTAGCAGGACATACAAGAAGAGTAATTAAGTGGCAATGTAAACTATAAGGCCACTTTAAAGAATAGACTGTTGACTTGTGTCAGACTGAAAGGCATATTCACCATTTTAAATTGATCTTGTATGTTTAATTTCTAATGTTATTTTTGATACGGAGTTGTAAAATTTGCAGTGACACTCTACACAAAAGCTTCTTGGAGTGGGCCATTTGTGAATATGAAATGGCAAAGCTGTGCAAGGAGCAGCTGTTTGCTTGCCCAGCGTGCACCCCCAACATGTTAGCTGTGGCAGTGGATGGGAATAGAAAGCTATACCGCTTTAACAAGTGTGGGAGGTGTGGGAGGTATGTTTTTGGTATAGAAATGTCCATGCTCATGTGTGAGAGTAGGCTTTGGTACTGCACCACTCACCACCCACTAGGAACACTTGCCACTTCTACGCAAACTATCTCAACACTGCATAGCAGTAAGTTGAAACATGCTGCAATATCTCTTTTAAAAAGGCAGATTTAAGTATGCTCTGAACTATTGCTAAACTTAATGCACAACCATGATTTCTGGATAGCTCAAGTGAGCCTGGAAAATAAAGTGGAAGAAATCCATGGAAAGACAAACCATGTAAGTATTTGTGCATTTATTAGGATTTCATATACTGTCATGTTAAACACACATGTTACTGAATTACTGTAGGCGTGGTTTAGATTGGATTGCAGACCTCCTCGAAAAACTAAGTTGCTGATGGAATTGATTAATGGCTCGAATGAGGCACTGACTCTTAAGATCTACCCCATTGTCGCTGAGTCGTGATGGGGGCACAGTGTTGTATGAGATGCCGAACTTTTGACGAGACATAAAAAAAACATAATAAAAAAACATGATTCTATCTATCTATCTGTCTGTCTGTCTGTCTATCTACAGGTGACAGGCAAAGGTCATTGTGGCAGGGCAGAGCTGGTGGCAGCAAAGGAAGCAACAAGGAAATTCAGTAACACTCTTGACCAAGAAGGCCTAGAAGTTGCTGTTTGCCGCCATGGCATATTACTCAGGAGCATAACTTATAATTCTCCTTTCCATGATGATGTTGCAGACACGATAATCTACAGTGTGCCTTTTTGGGTGTCAAAAGATTATGCTCTGTTGTCAATATGTTGTGGACCTCCAAAATTGCAGCATTAATAATTCTACTGTTGTGGTTATGGAAACAATGAGAAACAATGGGGTGGGTGGGATGGTGAGTAGATATGACTTGGCAATGCATCCATGAACTCAATGAATTTGTGTCATATGCGAATTCCACCACTAATTATTTGTCCTTTACAATGGAATCTGATCTTCACCAGATTCATTTTTTAGATCTGACTATATCTAAAGATGAAAATGATATTTTACAAACTTCTATCTATCGTAAGCCCTTGAGTCGAAATACACTGCTGCATGCAGATAGTAACCATCCCTCTCACCTTATACATAACATTCCAACTGGGCAATTTTTGCGCTTAAGGAGAAACTGTAGCTTAACCTCAGATTTTGAAGAAAAAGCAGCACAGTTGTCTGAGTGCTTTCAACAACGAGGCTACTCACAACTGGATATTGACCATGCTTGGGAAAGGGCATTACAAACAGATTGGTCTACACTTTTAACAAAATCAACAAAAAAGCGTTCAAATTTTTAAATTGGGTTCTCGACTGGATATTCGCCAGCCGCTGGTAGGATAAAAAGCATAATCCGCAAGCACTGGCACATTTTACAAAGTGACCTGGCTTTAAAAGAGTTCTGTTCTGAACTCCCAACATTCACTTTCAGACGCGCCCGCAGTATCCGCGACCGTCTTGTACATTCGGACATAAAAACTCCGTCTCCCACGACTTGGCTTCCTAGCCGTCCTGAAGGCTTTTATAAATGCGGTAATTGCGCACATTGCTCTAATTCAACTAATACAAAATACTTTTCTCATCCCCGTACAGGGAAAAGATATTCCATTTCGTCGTTTATAAATTGTAACAGCACGCATGTAGTATATTTACTAAAATGCCCATGTGGATTTGCATTTGTAGGCCAAACAAAACGGCAATTAAAACTGAGAATAGCAGAGCACAAAACGGCTATACACACTAAGAATACCACCTACGCTATTGCAAGACACTACATGCAAGCCAATCACGGTTCCCCAGCATCACTTAAATTCTGGGGCATTGAAAAAGTCTCCACACCACCTAGAGGCGGCAATGTTATTAAGAAGCTTCTATGCAGTGAGGCCTATTGGATTTACACACTGGGCACACTTGAGCCTTCTGGTCTCAATGAAGAATTGAGCCTGTCGTGTTTCCTGTAATACTAGGTTAATATATGACTTTTAGCCATTGACTCTCTATAAAATAAATAAAAAAAATAAAAATAAAATAGATTGAAAAGTAGTTTTTTTTTTTAATTACTGGCGAATCTCCATGAAATGTCTAGCAATTAGTGTCTTCTCTTTCTTTTCCTTTTCTTTTGTTTCTCTTGTTGGTTCATTTAGTCATTGTTTCATTGTAAAGCGTATGTGTAAAAAAGTTTTACTTGTATTTTTCTTTTGGCTAACTTACTTATTGAGTGCAGCCCTTGGAAGGAGGCCCAAGATCTGCCATGCCTTCTACACCTGATTGTGATTCTGTTTTCACATAATGGGCGCTCCTGTCCATGCTATGCAAGGACTCTGAGGAAGATGCATGAAGCATCGAAACGTTAGTCCCTTTTGTGCACCTTAATTAAAGTTTATAGCTACTACATCTGTGCTGCTCCGAATTTTTACTTTTAGTGCATCCATAGTTTGCTTTGTTTGACATTCCACAGGGCCCTCAATCATTTCAGAGGGGAAATGTATGCCTACCCGTTGCTACTGATTCATGATGTAGCATCCAGGCATCCAGTGCAATTTTATTGCATGGATGTGACGTGCAAGTTTGTGCCGTACTTGAAAAAGGTTACCTCAGCATGCCCTGAATTTGCACACCTAATGCAGCTGAAACCTTTCCTCTCTGTAATGCACGCAAAGGCACATGATATGAAATGTAAGGTAAAGGTTCTATTTCTTGTGTTTTTTGTGCCACTCATACATGTCAACATATAATGGATGTCATCAATATGAATTTTTAAGGAGGTATCTAACAGGCTGGTGCATATACCCTTTCTGTGTTTATATTCAAAATTGTTGTATCGCAATGTCTTCATCTGCATCTTTCAGATCAAATGGGGAGGCATGAACCAGGATGGCGCCGGTTCCACTTTGGGTGAGGAAGTGGAACAGGTGAACAACTTTTTGTCATGGCTTGCTATCACCACAAAATGTATGTCCAAGTCAGGTAAGTGGGTATTAATACAGACAAATAATGTTTGTGAAAACCCAAGTGAGTTATATCAGAGACTTAATGAAGAGACACAGCACTCAAAATATCCTCCTTAGAAATGCATGGGGTTAGTTCGTTAACGACATTATGGCAATTGTCTACACATATCCTGCCCCATTGTGCCAATCATGGGATGTGTTGTGAATACCTTTTGCCAATCATGTGTTGTGATCTCTACATTGTGATCTCCACATTGCCATTGTTGTGTTGTGAAGCGTTACTTGTTAGGTTGTTACTGTAATATATGATACCAAGATCGTGCCAAGCCAGCATGAGGGATGAATAAACATTTTATAAACATGACAGATGGTGATGATTTTGTTGTGCATTGTTTCATGATGATTTCTCCTAGCACGCACAGACATGCTCACATTACAGTGCATGGCATGGATTGATGCAAAGGAAAATAACATGTGTGCCATGTTCTGCAAAAGACTGCATAAGGTAAAGGCAGTGTTCTTATGTGTCATTTCAAAGAAACAAATATTATACTTTATTCCACTGCTTGGTTGAATTTCCCATTGTCCTACGTAATTTAGAACAACCATTAACCGTATGTTATCTGCACACCTATGAAGTAGATCCATTTTTTTGGCCGTATCACACTTGTATATTAATTCGCCGAACTCGTTGTGAAGTTTAAATGAACTGTCACGTTGCATCCGAGCTGTAAAATGCAGACGTTCAGAACATTGCAACATTGTAGCATATGACGGAGGTGGCTTTTAGCTAGATGGATGACAGCAGGCTAAGTAAAAGCGATGTTTCAAAGCTAAAGTTCATCAGAATCTTGGGATACGCCCGCTAGACAACGGGAGAGATAGAACTAACGACTGGCCTTTGGCCGTAGCAACCATCCATTTAGAACTAGTAACGGCAGTTTGTCCTGTGAGTTGAGAAATTAGTTGATATGTGTCGGAAGAAATTAGTTCTACAAACAAGACAGTTTTAGCTACGTTTAAGTTGTAACAGGAAATGAACACAACGCAAGTGGCAACAGTGGAATAAGCGGGATAATGGACTCCACGGTGGTCTGTTCACAGAAGTTAAAGGAGAATTCCGGTGTGAAATTGACCTAAAGTGTATTGAAACATGATACCGAGTGTGAACGTAGATGTCTCAGCCCATCTCGGCTTGTCCCCTGCACTCCAAAATCTGGCGCTAGTTAGCCGATGCTACCAACAGCTTTTTCAATAGTGGTGCTTCGGCATCGGGCTAGCCATGCAAATAAATCACTGTTTTACACCCATTTACAAGGCTCAATGTATCTCTACACTTCATTGGTAGACTTCCGAGGGCCCTGACATTTAAAACGAGACGTTGAGAACTTTGAAAAAGCACTGGTAGTTTACTTACAAGACGATTTATACAGACAGTATCTTCACGAAGTTTAGCGTTTGCAGCCATCTTGAATTTAGTCACGATAAGTCGAGCAACGAGAAGGGATCAGATTCCAAAAATAATTCAGTGGAAATGCATGGATTCCAGTTTCTTCCAGTAGCAGCAACTGGAATCCATGCATTTCCACTGAATTATTTTTGCTGCTTTGTTTGGTATTACAATACAATATAGTGTGTGCACATATGTCTGTGTTCAGGGATGCAAACACTAACTGATCAGGCTTTCAATTCAAGCTATTGAATGGACAGACGGCGCCGTCTTTCCTTTAGAATTTTTTATAAACAGCACGCGCTTTAAAGCGCACCGTTTGCATCCTTGTTTGTTCCAGTTTGACGTGTCTGGGGGCCAGCTTGGGATCATCCCTATGTTCCCCGGGTCCTATGTTCCCCGCTGCTTCCAAGTAGACTGCAGCCGCACGGCAAGGCGCGGGTTGTTGTTGCTCCGTGCCCACACTTTGTTTGTGATGAGGGAAGGAGAGGGGGCGCCGCGAACTGAAGTTCTTTGCACAGAGGCGCAGTGTGAGCCCAGTGTGATATAGTCGCGTTTAATTGATTTAATTGTAACAGTAGCTGCTTGAAATAGCTGCTTGACTTATATGCGGTTTAATGCGCATAGATAATTTCAGAAGATGAAAAGAAGGTTCAACAGATGCTAAGAGAGACGAGTTTAAGTTAATAATGCTAGGCTGTGTTAGCATAAACTTAACTTAGGCTACCTATAATGCATGCTTATGACATCAATAAATAAGGAAAATATTCACATATACACACACTCACATATATCCGTTTTATTTAACCAGAAACACACAATCCCTTCAGTCAACACAGTTACAACAGACGTGCGGACCGGTGACAGCTTTAGGTGGAAAACACTTTGTTTGTGATGAGGGAAGGAGGGAAGGAAGAGGGGGCGATATAGTCACGTTTAATTGATTTAATTGAGACACTTAAGTCTTGTATGTAACAGTAGCTGGTGTCAGTAGCAATCAGCCTGATGACACAGCCCCACCTTTTTTCCTATGATATTAGGATTGGCTCACTGTCTTGCTGCAACGGCCTGCTGTGTTTAAATCTAGCCGAGTCTGCATGGCTTCAGTCCCAAGCTGGTCATTGTCTTTGCACTTGGCATCTCATTGTTGATTCTTACTGTACAAGAAGTGAAGGAGGTGATCTAAAATAGCCTTTGGTTGAGCTGTCGGAAGAATGGGATTAATTTTAATGGAACAAAGATATCAAACTATACTGGGCTGTAGACCCAAAGGGACATTTTCGGATTATTGACGAGTCAGACCAAAGGGGCTTCGGAGCAACGCGCTTTTCTACAAAAAGGGTCCTATGTTCCCCGGTCCCATACAAATAGCGGGGAACATAGCTACGCTCCCGAAGTAGTCATAAACGGAAATGTGCGAAAAGATCTCTTGTCCAATAAACAATTCACAATTTCGTCGCCGTTTTAAAAAAAACAAAACATAGTCCAGTATTTCTTTTGAAATTGAAATGAAGTTGTATGGAATGGACTATGTTTTTTTTTTTTTTTAACGGCGACAAAATTGTGAATTTCCAGAGCACACTTGGCAATCGACTCCTACGGACTTTCCCCTAAAGATGGCAACATTTCCGGAAAGGTACTGGCTTGATGAAATTCATTCTGGACTCTCTATCCGACCACATAAAGACCTCGGGATACTTCGGTTTGGCTTTAGGGACCCTCTACTCACTACCACGTAAGTGTAATGTTGTTTGGAACTGTAGAAGAGGTATAAAAATAGCGTTTTGTAGCGGCGAAATAATATGCCCTTCTCACTTCCACGCTAACGAGTTTTGACTAAAAACGGTAACATCGAACTTTCTCAAAACACATCCGAATGACATGATTTGGATGTCAACTCAACGTATGTACTCCCAATCATCCGTAAATTGATCTAAAGTGCATTTTACTCCAGATAATTCCTTTAAGAACACGTTTGAAGATAAGAAAGAAGTCGAGTAAGAAAGAGAGGAAATGTGTAGGCTTAGATTTTGATGCAGTAGGCTACAGACTAAACCACATGTTGCTCTGCTTTTTACCTCATAGGCCTAATAAAATATTCACTTAGCAAAGATAATGTCAAACTATTCTGACAACGTCTCGTTTCATAACTTGATTGCATTTTTGTCCGCTTTTCATCATCATATTATGACCATTAAATGTAGGCTATTTTGCACGCTAAAATCTGATTCATCACAGGTAAACACAATAAAGAATGGGAACATAAATTGGATTATGTATTCTAAGTTGTAATTCCTCTGTATGTCCTGTTGGTGACCTCAGTGAGAAGTACTGTTAAGACGCTCTTAGCCGGTAATGAATACTCTGAGCACTCGTAGATCTACGAAGTGTTTTCTACAACGCTCTTAAGCTATGATGGTTTCGGGAAACAGTCGGCAAATCTTAAGACGTTCGTAAGAGGGACTTTACGACGCTCTTAGGCTTAAGATGCTTTCGGGGAACTGGGCCCAGAGTGCCAATGAAACTCCCGCGGTGCGGTGTGCGAGCGTGGAATAGATCGGGCAGTGTCGTCGTAACAAAGAATTATGCGCATGCGCAGACTGGATCGTGCAGGCAGCATTAATCGGGTACCTACACCAAGGGGGCAGGCGAACGTTCGGAGAGCGTAGACACTATGGTGGATCTGAGGCTAAATAGTAGACCAGTTCACCTAGCCATCCCCATTGAAGCCCATTCAATTTTGGCGCCACTTTGACATCAAATAATGTTACAGCTGAAGCGTTTTAAGCCTTTATATGAACTTTTTCTATTTCCGGAGTAATACAACATTGTGTGATTGGCGTCATAACCTCTGACTTACAGACTGAGTAATAAACTTTTTTCCGAAGTCAATGCTAAAGTGACGTAATAAGCATACAGCCAGAGCGGGTGAAAGCGTCACACAGGAGCAAAATAACCGTATTCTCTGGATAAGAACGAAAGCATCGGAGCACAACATTTCAGCGAAGTTTTGATGGATTGACAGTAGCCTAGGCTATGAATGTGGCGAGTGCTGTTTATATTAAATCACATTTATCTACGAACAACTAGGACATTTAGAACAGTACTGTAGACATGGTGGTAACAAAGTAAGTGGCTACATACCCAATCTCTCGGTGCAGCTATCACAAGAGTTACACAAGTCAGACTACGAGCCTATGTTACATTTACATCCCTTGAGCCTGCGCAGAAAGCCTCGTCGATCAACAGGAAACGGTTGAAATTTGCTTCACCCGCCTCGATTGACGTCTACGTGATGACTCTGTCCATATCTTTTACTGTCTATGACCTACACCCACTGTCCCATCAGAGAATGTCTAGGTCCCAATAGGCGTGTTCGACTTGAGGCAGATCTGTGCAGATCTGACTTTATGTGATGCATGCTGGGTTGAACACAATGCATACTGGGATGGACGCAATGCTTGCTGGTTAGAAATTCTGTCCGACTGTCAGCCGGGGAGGGACTTACCACCGTGACACCATGTCACATGACCTTAAAATATCGCGGGAGTCTTAGCCTGCAGTCAGATCTTGCAGTTGCCTTCCACGAGCTGCACGAGCTAAAACACGCCCTCATGACGTCAGTTCAAAGATGTGATATGGCCATTTGGGAGGAATGTCCTCATGACGATTATGACGGGAGTCTCATGCTGCTTCCTTATGTTGGAATATGCAAAAATAAACATAAATCAAAGGGATACCTTCTTATACGTGATTTCTGCAACACTGGTAGGCTAGCCTACTGAAAACGTTTCAATAGTCTGTTATTTTCTGCTGTTGGTTAAAGGGAAACTTGGCAACTATTTCAACTTAATAAACCCGTTTAGAAATCATTTGGATGGTTAAATGACCTGTTCCGGTGAAAATGGTGACTTTCCCCGCTGCGCCTAGCGTCCCCAGGCGGAAAACCAACCTTGCAACATTGAGACTACCGTCCCGGAAAGAGAAGTGAGAAACAAGAAACTCGTTTTAAATCGTGTTTCTTACCTTGTAACATCCACATAGTTCTGCCAAACTTATGCTAACAGTTCGCTAGCTTGTAAACAAATCCATGTGCTTTCTCATTACCTTTTCACAGTTTGAAATAGCAGAATGTGCAATTTCTCCAGCAGAGGGGGAAATCCTGCCAAGTTTCCCTTTAAATAGATAGACACACATATAGGGAAAACGCTTGATATTGAATTTATGTGCTACAAAGCAGGCCTGTTAGCTGTATGCCAACAGTGGTTTATTTAAACTACATCATACGAATTTATTTCGTCAGTCATCATGCTCATTTTAATGAGTAAGAATGAAAGTTCTGCTGTGTTTATTAAAAAACAAAATTCCGCGATATCTCCCGCGAAATCACGCCAGGCAGACTGTAGTTCGTCTGTCCGGGATGAGCTGCCCTCTGTTGTAGCTCCTCCCGGCTAGCCTCTGAAGATCACGTTTACGTAAAAAGCCAGACCAAGTCAGACTCAGTCCAAGTCGAACATGCCTATTCACCTTATTCCGCGCGCAAACATGGGGGCGCTAGCTTTGCCCACATTGTCTCCGAACTTCCGATTGAGCAGTACATCCATTGCGATACATTGAAATAGCAGAGCTCTATCGAGATGACTGGCATCATATATTATGGGTCATCCTAAAGTTAGAACGCTTATTTAGGATTTTGGTGACTTAAGACATTTCTGTTATACAGACTTTGGAGCGGCTGTTCTGTAATGACTTTCTAAATTAGTTACCATAGTTTCCAAACAGATAAGGATTTACGAGTTTCTCCATACGATACAGCGGCCACTGCCGCATCGTCTACCCACTCCGTAGGGGTGAATAGCCTTGGGTAGCGAAGTACAATATTGCAATCTGACCTCCTGATGGCATTTGTCGTTCTCCTCCCAAGTTAGCCTGTCTATCCTCTTCTGCCGTGTTATCCCAATGAAGCTAACTAGACGTAGCTAGCCGACCGGAAGTTTAAAGACAACGTGGAATTTAAAAAAAATGGGCGGGGCTGAATAAGGTGAATAGAGTGGTGAAGTCCCGCCCCTTCTACTTCCGGTCCATGGGACCTATCTTTCAAAAAAATATGAACGGGAGTTAATGGAGAGATAACAATTATTTTTTGGTCCAGTTTGAATTGTGCCACAAATTTCACATATGATGTGTGTGAATTTAAAAGATAATTTTTCACGTCAAGAAAGTACTGTTGTTCGATAGACTTCAAAAGTTGCTGTTGGTTTTGTGCGAATCCACTCAGTGGACTACATCTCTCGTCTCGAATGATGTACGTCACCAACGTAATGAAACGATAAGAGCTGTTATGCTAGTCAACATCATATGGGTAATTCAAGGCACAAGTCAACCGGGACCAGAAAATAATTTCTTTTTCACCGTAGACTGCCGTTAAATTTTTTTTGAAAGATAGTTCCCATGGAGGCAAACGGAAGGGGCGGGACTTCACCACTCTATTCACTCCCAGAGACGCCAGGCTTCCCTGGAAATGACGATTTTGTGGCCCTTGTCCAATAAACGTGTAGCTTTTCTGCACTGAGATCAGAGACCATTGAAAGTCCAGTGAAGCCGAGCGTCTATGGGTTTTTTGCATGATTTTTTGATGGATCGTGTTGTTACAGCAATGTATTACGGGTGCGAAATCACGATAAATGACCGGCAAAACCTTATTGCTGAACAAACTAGCCATGAAGTTGAACATTTTTTCAGCATGTTCTAGTTGGAATAGTAGGCTAGAAGCTAATGTAATAGTGTTATTTGATGCGATTTTCCGTGATATTTTAGAGGCTGAGCTTCCCCTGTAGTCTTAGGGGCCATGCACACGACGCCGGTTTTTGTGAAACCGGTGAGGTTTTGTTAACGGTTACGCCTTGCATGTGCACGACGCCGGCAGTTTAGGAGACTGAAACCGATAGCTTTTGAAACCGGCTTCCGGCGGGGAACTTTTGAAACCGCCGGGCTAACTTTCGCCCGGTAGACGCCTGTAGGTGCGGCCGCAACTTTATGACGACATAGCCCCACCTCTCAACTCAGCCACGGCACTCGACCTGACATGTTGCTTGTCAAAACAAACCAAACCATTTATTCATCATATTAAAATGTTTTTCTTTCCCCGGTCATGATTTATGTGCACAATGTAGCCTATCAGCCTTTAGTGGCTAAGTTAGAAGCACACGTTAGCTTAACTTAGTTAAACACATTAGCTTACTGCATGTTAGTGTTTTCTCCAGTGGTGCTCAGACCTAATGCAATCCTAATGCGTAGGCTAAGTATTTGAAATTTCACATAGCAGTCACATTCCTTGAAAATGAACTTTATTAGTTTAACAGTTGAATTGAAACCCGAATTGTCTGTAGTCTCCTTATTTCATGCGACGGCTTAACCAGAACACTTATTAGACATTCTCTGGCTTAACAAACTGTTTCAACAATGTTTTCTTCTATGCGATTCACGCGAAATTGTCGTGAAGCTTCTGCACAGCGGCGCCATCGACTGGTCTGGCATATGCACTACAGCACATTTAGCCGGTTACACCTCTGTGTGTACACGCGAGATTTTTTCTTGCCGGAGTCGTTAAAGGTGTGAAAGCGGTGAGAGAAAATCCACCCGGCGGTGTCGTGTAAACGGCCTCTTAGAGCAATCGCCTCTGAATAGCTTATAGACCTGCCCTGATGTCCTCGCCTCGAACCAACTCCACGCCACCTTTTTAAATGCGTTTAGTGTTAACTCACCTAAATGCTAAAAGTGTTTCCACTGCACTTTTGTACATGTGCTCACGTGAAACTAAACTTTAGATTCTTTTTTGGTCATGTCCCCTTAGGGGCTCCGTACTATAGCGCAAAAGTGCAGTGGAAACACTTAGGGGCTCTGTACTATTACTACTAGTGCTATTTCGATAAGTCTGAAAAAAAAAAAACATTTCACATTTTAGATTTGCGCATTTTCAGGGTTAATGGAAATGCACACAGTCATGAAATACACACCAACCGTACGAACGTGTGACTTACAGAAGATATACTTAGCATACGAACTTGTCGGGAACAGTGCCATAACGTTAAGAGAGAGGTAAAGGAATAGGTTAAGAACTACATGTAGCGATAAGAACGTTTTGGGGAACCGGCCCCAGGTCATCTGAACATTTTGAACAAATGCTTTATTTAAGCTTCATTGTCTTGTATTAGAAGTTATATGCTGATGGGTGTCCCCTGCTTTTCTGGAGAAAGGTGCTATGCAATCTGTGATTATTAAAACCAAATTACTGTTGGTATTGTAACTCTTACATTGTTGTAGTCCTGCCAACTGCTTAAACAGACAACATGGTCTTAAAACCTTTTAATAGCAGTGGTATTATCTGACAAATGCATATTCATGGTTGTTATACTGTGATTAGGTCATGAGTATTACATCTAAACCCAGGGCTCCCTGACTAAAATTCGTCGTAGCTTCAGAGCCCTGCAAGTTTACACTCCCACGTCAAAAACAACAACAGCAGTACTGTCTATGAGTACACAACGTAGGCCTACCAGCTTCTTCCTACTACATGCTAAAATTGTATTAATCTCAGATGATGACAGATTTCACATTAGCACTAGTCTTGTTTAGTTCATTACTCAAAATCAAGACAAGACATATAACTAGAGCGTTGGTAGTGACATCCATGTCTGTGTTTGCGCTGACATGGTTTCTTCACATCTCTATTTCCGCGCCCTGTTTTCAGGCTTATCCAGCGAATGAGTATGCGGGAATTCCCTTAACTCCCAAGCCAGTCACCTGAAACACGAACAGAAACATTATCAGTATATAGAGTATAAGTGACACATATGTTTATTAATGACATATTAAATACTACAGAGAAATACGTTTTATATTTTAGACATCCTAGTTAGAAACAGAAGTTAGTGGACCCCTGCACTGTATTTCTTAATAATAAAGAGAAAGTCCATCAGAAAAACTATTGAATCTCCTATTCCACCAAATCTCACACCTATCTTACATAAAGTTCAGACAAGATGTTGAAATGTGAGAAAAGAATCCTAGTAATGCAGGAAAATCCCCTGGACTGTCTTTCCTGGTTGCGCTGCTGGGTTAATCCCCTGTCAAATAAAACCTCCAGAGTAGGAAGCACTGTCACCTTAAAGATGCAGCCAGCCTGAGGCTGTTTGGCCATGGCTGCATCATCCATGCCAGTGTAGGCAGACGTGACGTAGAGCTCAGAGTAGTCCTTTCCACCAAAGCAGACGGAGGTGGTCTTCTCAGCTGGGAGCTTCACCGTCTGGAGTCGAGTGCCTAGGAGAGATAGTAGTGCAGAGATTTTAGGAGGTGCCACCACCTACAGCAAATTGACCACACACAAACAGCACAGAGTAAAACAACTACAGGATTCATTTGGATCTCTTCAACTATCTGTCAGTAATGTCTCACATACACAGACTCACAAAACACTCAACTATGTTAATCAGTCACAGTCACTCAAACACACACACTCACCAGTCTGTGGGTCAATGCGCAGCACTCTGCCTCCATTGAAGCAAGCCACCCACAATTTTCCCTTGGTGTCGATGCACATGCCATCAGGGATACCTTCCTCCTTCTCAAGCTTGTATATCATTCTCCGGTTACCTATACACACACACAGAAACACACACACACACACACACACACATGACGCCCCCAATACATGGACATAAAATGTGTACAGTCAAACATCCAAAAGTAATAGACATGTTACAAAGAGGAATCGAAATAAAGCATACTGATGCTGCCCGTGTTAATGTCGTAGTCGAAGGCATCCACTTGGTAGGACAAGCTATCAATGTAATAGAAGGTGCGGTGGTCCAGGGACCAGTCTAGACCGTTGGAGATGTCCACCTGGTCAAAATGTTTGACCACAGTATGGTTGGGGTGCAGGGTATACAGTGACCCCTGTTTCCTCTCCAGCACCGCAGGGCGAACCTCCATCGCCATGGTGCCTGGAAAAGGAGAAGTACTTTAGTGTTAGTCGCCATGACATCAGGCTGGACCAGTATTCTGACGTTCCTCTACAGATTATCCATTAGGTCAAGTGAGATTTATGGTGGGTGAAACATACAGACAAAACAGACCTGAAAAATATCAGTTCTTCTGTCAATTCAGTAAGATACAGATATCATTCTGAATGGGCTGCCATAATGTTTCAGTCTGCTGTCAATTTCAGTAGCCTAGGCCTGTGGTCCTCAAATGGGGGTACGCGTACCCCTGGGGGTACGTGAAGGCACTCCAGGGGGTATGTGAGATTTTAAAATATACATATATTTAAAAAGTAGAATCCATGCAAAAATACTTTAAAAAGTTAATAAAAATATTTTTATAGTTCAAGAGAGCAAACTACAAATGAGTGTTTTGAATATTTATATTATGAAAACATATTTCACAGGGGGTACACTGAAAAAAGGTTGAAAACCACTGGCCTAGGCTCCATGTTTCAGTACTTCTCGGCTGCCAATTTCAGTAGGCTACTGTAGTGTCAGAAAAGGGTCTTAAAGTCACCTCACTGAGTCTGCGTGTCTATCAACAATTGCAATATAAAGCCCTTACATAATGGGCTTCAACATACTAAGCTTTGAACTTGAAGTTGCTGGATTTGCATTTAGCCTATGATTTCACACCTGCGAAAAACCTGCCAGCGGGGTCGACTTTCCCATCGTTGAAGCGGTTGTTGCTCTTTTCGCCCTGGACATCAACGATGGTGGTGACCTTCTGCCTGTCCCAATCCACAGAAGCAAACCGGGTGCCCTCAGCAATCACGTAGCCACCGGACTTCCGGGGCACGACGGAGCCCACGCACTTCTCTACAGTTGGTGGGAAAAGGAAAGTTGTGCGTTAGTCTACTGCCCCCTTCCTAGTTGTTAACAAACAGCTGGCTACAACTTGATGTTGAAGTCATGAGATTACACACAGCGGGTCACACTTTAAACGAATTATGATATGTAACTCATTGGCTCACCTGTGCGCACACTCTGAATCTTATTGGTCGATGGGTTCCACCTGCTCACTCTTTGGCCAGATATGTCAACATACAGAAGGGTGCCTTCCTTCTCCTCCCAAACCGGACTCTCGCCAAGTTCACATTTCTCCTTCACAACACATTCCACTTTGATGGACGACATTCCCCTAGTCATAAGCAAAAGCCGTTCATTCAATTGAGCTGCATGTAGGTTGTTAGTAGCTGCCTACTTTAGAGTGAACACTTAAAACCATGCTATTTAGACCTACTGTACGTAGGCTAAGTTACACATGTGGATTTAAACGTTGTCTAATGAAGCTTCGCTGAAAGTTCCTGAAAACTATAGAACGAAAACAACTTTAGTCAATGTAACTGTAGGCTAACATGTTGTAGCCTAATGTGTAACATGTTGCACGCAAACCTGTAACCTAAAATTTTTGGCTATTTTTTAATTTCGCTGACTGTAGTTACATTAACTGGTCTGCAGTGGCAAGAAAATCATTGAAACTCACCTACTGTATGCTACGTTCAAGTACACACTACGTTTCCGTCTTTCGCTGCTCTGGAGCTGGCAGTGGTCGCGTTGTGTAAGGTCCGAGAGTCTCTGCCAACTGCAGTTCTCCGACAACTTATAAACTGTTGTCGTCAGCAGAATAGAAAGCGCCTTGTCATACAGCCTGGCGCTTCATATACTACGGATCTGTTAATGAAAACCGCGTTGGCCAAAATTGGTTGATTAAGAGTAAATAGGACATGCTGTATTGTAGGCTACACTATACACAGCGCCATGTCAAAAAGATCTGAGCTGACTGCTCCCGGCCTTTATTCAGCGGAATGTGGGACGTGCACTGGGGAGCTTTGTCTCCCTCAAAGCAGACTAACGAATGCTCACTATGTCACTATGAAGGGGGAAAAAATTACACATTTCGCAGATCCCGCAGATCACAGCAGATCCCGTGCACCCTCCTACTTTACTGTTCAAACATCTAGCTGTAGTCCAGTTGTGTCTCCATTACTTTCAAGCAACATTTCAACAACAGATTATTGAATTCATCATAAGATATTATACATATCGTAGTATTTGCAAAGGCGACATAATTATTAATCCCAGTTAATTTACTACTGATGTCACACCCGTTCCCCCTCTAACTGAGTGTACGCAAGTATGCAAAAAAAAAACACACACATAAGTGAACATCTAATATGTTTAATGAGACAATGCATCTCACTGTATTGCAAATTATTATAAACACAGTCATGAAAGCAAACGAGAAGCATTTATGTGTAAGAATGCAAAAGTGCTAATCTCTATCAAGCTCTTCATTAGACTTGAGATACAGTATGTACAAAATAAAGTAAAACAAATCGACGCACAACACACAAACACATGCTTTCCCATTAGGGAAAAGTGTAAGGCCAGGACTGGGGCTGAACAACTGAGTGCAGAGTTCAAGGGGTACTTTATCCTTCTCAATTCAGCCATCAGTTGACAGTTTTTTTTTTTTTTCAGAAATACTTTCCAGACTGCTTTATTTCTGTCACTCTATAACAAGGTGGAGATAGAAGCTGCCCTTCGCGCCAGTCGAAAATGAGACTCTCTCTGATGGGGTGCCAGGCGAGCTCAGAGTCAAAGGTCAAAGGTCACTTTTTGGTGCCGGCTCGGTTGAGGCGCTCCATAACGGCGCGGTCGGTCGAGGCCGAGCAGCGGGAGAGCACGGTGCTGATCTCGCTCTCGTTACGCCGCTCGATGGCTGTGTCCGCAGCCCCCTCCAGATCACTGGAACGGAGAGAGGAAGGGAGAGAGGGATAGAAAGGCAGAAAGGAACCAGGAGGTGAAGAATGATGTATTAATTAGTGTGAGAAAAGAAGAGGAATGGCAAGGTTGTGGGGGGAGAAAGAGAGAATGATAGAATAACAGATTGGAAAGAGTGAAGAATGATGTTTTAGTGTGAAAGGAGAAGAATGGAGAGGGTGTGAAGGGAGACAGCACAGAATGTTTGTTCACAAGGATTGTTCACAGATGCGCTTCAGTTTGTCTTTGACTCACATTGTCTTGATTTACATTGTCTTACAATTTAACACACCCCTAAGTAACATTTTTTTTAATATTAAATATATGCCTTTTATGCCTTTAATCTGACCGGGTAGTGGAGAGAGTGACAGGAAGCGAGTGGGAGAGAGAGATTGGGTGAGATCAGGAAATGACCCGGCCCGGACTCGAATATGGTACGGGCGCTGTAACCAGTTGTGACATAGTGCCCCCCACCATTAAGTAACATTTATCATTTAATCAGATAGGTACACTTACCCAACTGCCAGGTGAGCTTTCACCTTCTGCTCTGGCATCACCTTTGACACATATTTCTTGGCCTCATATTTATTGTGCCTCTTGACACACACCTCTACAAAAGGCTGTGAAGACAGACCAAGAGACAGTGTTAGTCAAGATCACCATCACAAGGAACACGCTAGAGCTCTGGAGAGAAAGCCAACTTTACCAGATATCCGATGGGCGATTTCTTGCTCTTTGCAAATTTCTCCAATTCCTCCCAGTCCTCCTTTTCAGCAAGGGCAGTAAGCTTCAGCCACCAGTACCTGTAACACCACACACACACACACACACACATTAAAAACAGGTCAGAGCTATACCATTTTGTGCCTTAAATATTCTTAGATGACTGTATGGCTATTACATCAGGAAAGAATGTGAATGGGTCTTGTATCTTCATGAAGGTATTTATTATTCGAGAATGCCTGGTGAACTATACTTTGTCACACTTATTATATGGTTGAAGGTTGGCAAAACGATGAAAGAAACATTACTTATTATCAAATATTTATTGTTAAGTTTTTTTTGTATGAGAGCACTTTACTGAGGGAAAAGGCCATCACATAAGTGGAACTTTAAAAATAGCAACATTTTGCTAACTTCAAATCACAAAGAATTCCTGTTATGGTGAATGGACTGATTTGAACGATGTGAATTAGAAGCACAAAATCAATAAAAGCAGCCAATGACAGTCCCCATTACTCATTTTCAGCAGCCATTATTAAGAAATCGCTGAAGATTTGGATGGCCCATTCAATTTAACGGAATTCACATTAACATTATAATAATAACATATTATTATAACATAATAATATTTGTAGTGTTCTGCATCAATGGAAATGTAATGTAACGTTGCAGACGAGCCCTCCGTGCACACCTCTTGTCGGGGACCCTGAAGTCCTTGTAGAGCTGCTCGGCCTGCTTGTGGAGGCCGATGCTGAGCAGCACCTGCAGCGTGGCCTGCAGGCTCAGGCCCATCAGGTGCTCACCCTTATCGTCCTCCAGACGCTTCTGGAACCGCAGCAGGCGCATCTCATCCTCCGTCGCCTAGAGATGGGGGAGAGAGAGAGGGAGGGAGGGGAGAGGGAGTGAGAGAAGGGGGGGTGGAAAGGGAGAACGGGAGAGAGAGAGAGAGAGAGAGAGAGATGGGGCGGAGAGGGAGAAAGGGAGAGAGAGAGAGGTAAGAAAAAAGAAAGGAGACAATGTAGTAGTACAGGCCTCATCAGCTACTAAACATATTACACATTAAAATAAAGTTTAGTGCATGATTATAACCCCTTCATAACGAGGAGTATTTAAATAAAGTTGCATGAGAAAAGATTGGGCTAACAGGCCAGGCAGACCACTAAGGCCAGGCAGTACACTGGGGTCAAGACCTTGTCACCGAGTGACTCAGGAGAGTGGTGCCGCACTTAACATACCTTGGCAGCAAACTCGTTCTTCGCTTTATTGTATTCATCAACAGCACTCTGTAGTAGGGACAAACGGGCTTCCAACCTCTGGCGCATGTGTACACACACACACACACACAAGCAGAGTTAAAACAAGCACCTTTATGATTCATTTTACAGTTCCAAGCACATGATAACAATGACGACACAGTCAACACTTGAATGGTGAAACTAAGGGTGTCTGATGTTAAAGAGAGCACTACAACGCACGCACGCACATAATTTAAACAAGCATCTTTATGACTCATACAGCTCCAAGCACATGATAACAAGGATGATTGAATAGTGGGACTAAGGGTGTCTGATTTGTAAGTATATTAACGAGAGCACCATGCCACACACACACACACACACACACACCTTCTCTTTGTAGCTGGCCTTCACATAGAAGTTCCCTAATTCCTGATGGTCATCATCTTGGTTAAAGAGGTCTTTCAGGGTGTTCTGTTCTTGATGTTTACAGAACTGCAAGGCAAGCACAAAGCCACACACACACACACACACACGCACACACACACACACACAAAATGTAGCCTTTCAGAGACCTGCATGCAGGATTTAAGATCATATGTCTGTTGCTAACTAGCTACTGAGGGAACAGGTCGTACTGTGTACTGTGCCGACTCAGAGAGAGGCTTCTGAACGTGTTCTCAGTAACACGTTCACTCCAAATGATGTTATAGAAGCATATGGCTATTTTACACATTGACAGCTGGCACTGCATATCACATTCCAACAACATATTACATTGCTGTGTGCTGCATACCGATTCTTTCAGTATTGCGTAGACACGTGTCGGCGTAGTGCCTTCTTCAGTGTGCACAGTGCACAAAAAGATGGACTGTTTCCTCACCTGTCTGTAGAGACTAAGGGCAACTGGCTGGTTTCTCAAAGTCATGAAGAAGTCACCTCGGTTCATCTCGTTCTTCAAGTACGTCACCACTGTGTACACTGTGAACAGCAGAAATTACATTTATTTAGATAATATATAAAAATAAAAAATAAAAAAGACCACATACATGAAAATAAAGTTTTTTACCTTGTTAACATGTCTCTATGATGTTTGCTATGTTCTACAGGACATATTATGAGCAAAATAAGCAGTCAATGTCATGGCCAAGAACTTCTGCTTTGGATCGGCAGTCAACCAATCATAGCTTCAGTATGTAAACTCTAACTGCAGTCCTTCAAGACCATCATAAGGGTACTAAACCAAACCTGAGTTCTTGGGATGGGACAATTCTACATAAGGACGCAGACAAGCTAACTAACATGTCAGCTGCAGCAGCCGGTGAACAATGTGTAGAGAGGGTGATGGGGCCAGATTGATCCCTCTTCCCGCGAAATGGGGAAGAAGGTGCAAAGTTACATTTAAGCCATATGATTATAGACAGATGTGTTTGAAAATTAAACACACTTTTTATGTACTATTAAACAAACATGATGTACCCAAGGCTACTTTTAATGTTCGTACATGTGTCTTCTGAAGGGTGGACTTCAGGAGTGTGGGGAATGTGACAAGCCCACTTAACTGTCTCCGGGCCAAGGCAGCCTTTAGTGTGGTTACAGCTGGGTGTTTGTGTCGCTCGATGGTGTTTTAAGCCCCCACCGTCGACTACAAGGCAGCGGTGCGACCGTCGCCTTCATGGCACCTAGCCCTAACCCTTGCCTAACCCTAGTGCCTTCAATACAGCGCTGCCTCGAAGATGATGTTGGGGGCTTAAAACACCAAACACCGTTTGTGTCTGTGTTGATGTGTGTGTGGGTGCGTGTGTGTTGTAATATTCTGAGCCCAGATTCACACTCAACAGCTTTGGTCTTCTGGGTTTAGTAAATGGTTAGTCTACACACTCAAAATATTGTGCCATGCTGGGTTTTGAGTGTGTGAGTGTGAGTGAGTTTAGTCAGAGACTTTCTAATGAGGAGACACAGCACTCAAAAAATCCTCCATAGAAATGCATGGGGTTAGTTTGTAACGGCAATATGGCCGTTGTCTACACAAACCCACCCCTTCCTCGGCAAAACGTCAACATGTGAATACATTGAGCCAATCATATGTTGTGTTGTGAAGACATTTTCCCAATCATGTGTTGTGAACTTAGCCTGGGTGTTCCCATGCTGCCTTGCGCGCGATTTGATTCACGCTGCTAAGGCAGCCTGGAGACCATGGAGCAAATTTTCGCCTGAGATAGGGGACCAATCACAGAACAAGGGGGAAAGCAAGACAATGATGAGCTATGCACAGACGCATTTGATAGACATCCGTGGCACCCAATAAACGGATCTGGGCATTTTTTTCAAATACGAGAAAATTAACGTTTGGTTCCCAGACCACGTCTCACTGAGAAGTGGTGGCGCTAGCCAGGCTATTGTGAACTCGCTGCTGGAGCAAGATTGGTGTCGTGAAGCCTTGCGCACACGCATTTCTGCTGAATAGGATGCCCGATGAGTGCCCAAAAAGCGTTGCTACATGGCCGCCGAGTGGAGGGACTTGCCTAAAAGGACTTTGGTTTAGTCTATGAGTGAGGATTACCCAGAGCAGTGTAATAACTCAGTAGTGTGTGTGTGTGTGTGTGTGTGTGTTTTACCCAGATCAGTGTCTCCACTCTCAATGGCTTTGCTCAGAGCCAGCTGGCTGCGCTTCATCTTCAGTAACAGGGGGACCTGCTCTCCTGAGCGAGGCTCAAACTCCAACAACTACTCAGCAGGAGAGCGAGGGGAGGGGGAAAGAGAGAGAGGGGTGGTGAAAGAGAGGAAGAGAAAGAGAGGCAATTGACCAATGAATTTAATTGAAAGGATAAAGAAGAATACTGTGCAGATTATATACATTTTACTTCTATTCACCATTTAGTTCCTGTACTTTTGATAATCCTATTTGTCTTCTTTTGCTAACCACACCATTGTGTGAGCAGAAGTGAAATGGGGAACATGTTGAATATGTCTGTGCATGTGTGAGTGTCAGGAGAATGTAACGAATGAATAGCAATGAACTGGACAGTTACTTATTTGGTCAGTGTGAAGTTTCACTGGGGAACATCTGGTAACAAAGGAGTCATAAATTAAGTCCATGACCTGACCCCCTCAAAGTCAAAGTCAAAGTCTGCTTTATTGTCAATTTCTTCACATGTCAAGACATACAAAGAGATCGAAATTACGTTTCCCACTATCCCAGACCTAATGACAGTACATTACACTTCAAGAGACCGTTAATACTTGACAGTAAAAAGGAGACGTTACTGTTGCCACCAGGACCACTGCCTTTCAATGTCTGAAGCTTAGTTTACGAACATTACCAACATTATTTATAATAAACTTAGTGAAACCTTATTTAGTCATACTATTGCCAGTTAATAGTTGACATATCATAGCCATTGTCTCAAAGTAGAGCCCAAGATCTGTGTATCTGTCTTCTGTGTGTGTGTGTGAGCGAAATGTGAGAGACAGAGATATTGAATGGGACTCCACTGCACTGAAGGAGGGGGGTCAGCCACCTTGATGGCCAGTTCGGTGCGTCCACACTCGTAGGCTTTGGTGGCGATCTCAGAGTAGGAGATCCCTGTAGCCTCGCCCAGCTTGATGCTCACCGCCCGCGCCACCACCTCATCCGCCTCCTCCTTCTGCTGCACCTGAGAGAGAGAGAGGAAGGGAGGGAGGGAGGGGAGGGGGAGAGAGATTGTTTTTTTCCCCCCGCAGATTTTGCCTTGGCAACAGAGATTTGAGACTCCACACTAAATGACACAGAACAATATTAGGGGACCAACGTAAGACGGTAATTTCACACACCCACACACACACACACACACACACACACACACACACACACACACACACACACACACACACCCACCTTGCAGCAGGCCCAGTGTTTCAGTACTCTGCTCACTCCCTGGTATTCAGGGATCTTGAGATAGCGGCAGATCTCAATGGCCAGCGGATACAGCTTACGGTACACCAGCCTACCAAACAGGCCCACTGTGTTAATGGCTTCAGGGCAATATGTACGAAATCCTCCACACACAAACTTGAGCACAATTATATGACTCACAAATACATACAGCAAAGACTCACCGGTCAATAAGAACTTGCAAGGTCATCTGTCTGAATCTGGGACGGCCGTTTAGGACAATGACCATATGCATCACACAATCACATGACAAACACACAAATGAGACATTTAAAAGTTAAGCCTTACTTGAGCACCATCAACCATCACTGTCACACATTAATACCTAACGTGGTTCTAAGTAAGGGATAATGTATTGTCCGCCGGTAATTATCAGAAAATAAGTCCCGACAGGGAGAACAGATCCCCGACGTGCAGCGGAGGGGTTTTGCTTCGACCTGAAGGGACTTATTTTCTGATAATTTACAGCGGACAATACATTATCCTGCTTATTACACGGCTACTTGCCAAAACGAGAAATGAAACCTAACACAATGGGTCTTTAAAATTATTTTGCTACCGTTTCGTGTCTTCTGCTGACAAAATAAATAGTTTGCCACACAGATAGAACTTGACAGTTTCAGGTGTTGCGTGGCAACGTCTTACTAGCTTACTTTCCCTTTCAATGAAATTCCATTGCAATAAGCGAACAGACGTCTTGCGGAGGGATATGAAAGACGTTAATCAACCCGTTGCCATTGACAGCGGTGATTATATACTTTGCCGGTGATTTATGTAGATTTAACATAGGCCCGAACGTTGGGAAGGCCCATTCATGTGAATGGAACTTTCTGCAGCACTCTGAAGAGCCGTGTAATAACGTTTTTTAACGTGGTTAACATGTTTTTTTTTTGTGCTTTTCATTACTCACAGAAATCACAGATTACTTGTTTCAAACAAAGGCGGCCAAAAAATGCATGACATTCATAGCTAATCAATGCTTGATTGTATGACATTTGTAACTAACAAAGGGTAGGGGTGGTGTGGAGTGTGTCAAGGATACTGTGTGTGTGTGAGAGGGATTCCCACGATGTAGTCTCGCACAGAGTTGAGAACACGCAGGTCTCTGCACATGCTCACAAACTGATCCGGAGGGAAATTACTGAGGAAACACTTCCCAAAGGAGGCAGCCTGAGAGAAAGAAAGAAAGAGATAGAGAGAGAGAGAGAGAGAGAGTAAATACAAAATAAAGCAAGAGTGATTTTATGTGTTTTATACAGAATATAGAATATATCAAAATCTACAACAATACAACAATTAAATTTCAACTAATATCTTAAACTATGGTACTGGCTCATGGACAGTCAGTTTTATCATTGGAGTTAGTTAATCTGACCATAACGGTCATTCTCATATATTTGGCAGAAATCATTTTTACTGTCCAAATGCAACAAACGAGAATAGAGCGTTTCAGTTGCAAACCCAGTGTAGCTCTGGTGTTGTAGTCATTTCGGCTCACAGACTGGTTTCTGTTTTTAATTCTCCGTCTACGTTTCTACCCGTCTGTGTCTCTCTGCCTCACCCTCAGGAGTGTTTTCTGGGTCTCAGGTTCGTGCTCGTGTCCTGCTGCCTCCACACACTGCCGCACGGCTTCTCCCAGAAGGCTTTGCTCCTTTATCTCACGCAGGTACTCATCTGCCTTCTGGCTCTCTTTCTGCACACATCACAAATGTACAAACTCAAGTAAAAAGTTACACTTTTCCCTCTATTCAGTTACTTAAACCTTTCTCTCATACATATTCAACATTTTCCGACTTCAGACTTCACACAGCTGAACTACCAATGTAGGGGTTCATTTCCATCTTTTTTGTCAGAAATCATGTTACCCTCCACTGCATATTTCTGACCTAGAACACATGTGTAATGTGAAACAGCATTGCAGCCCTTGAGATGTATGTTTCTATTCTGTGTATATTCTAGTGTATATGACTACAAATGAATACATAAAGAATATATAATGAGTTCAGATGCAAAACCCTCTAAACCCCACCTCCGTCAAAAATGAGAAAATGATGGTGAGTGAATGTCTCCACACATAGTATACAATATGTTAATGAAATAATTTTGCTTCAAAACCCTCTAAATACCACTTTCTTCCTGGTCTGAAATATAGATTTGAAGGCAAAAACCTATAAGAGCCTGATAAAATTAATGCTTATTTAAAAGACACACATGCACATACCTCATACTCTTTGTGTGCCTCTAGTAGCAGGGCCCCAGGGGCCATGGAGGCAATCTTAAAGATCTCCTCGCATGCACCTGTAGGGAGAGAGTGTGTATATTCATTTAGTCAACTTTAGGTTGGGTGAGAGAAAATACTGTATATGCAAAACATAAGGGATGAATTTTGTATCATCCCACTGACATATCTTCATACGTGGAAATGTTTTTTGTCAGTGTCTGCATATGCATACATTCTTATCTATGTTAATGTATATGTATGTGTGTGTGTGTGTGTGTGTGTGTGTGTGTGTGTGTGCGTCCTGACCTGGCACCTCCTGCAGCAGCTCATGGTGTGTGCTGCTGATGATGCGAACCCCATCCAGCTCCGGGACCAGCACAGAGTCATCGTCCAGGTGATACCCACACCAGAGGTCAAGGGTCAACACGCATCACAGACACTCACCCTGGTAACCTGTCCTCTCCACAGTGACTCTTAATATGCCTAACAGGAACTTTTGTTAGCTTTACGACTTCGGAGTGTTCCACACTGATTTACATTCCAGCTTAAATCAAATTATGACACCATTTCGATCATAGTGGCAAATGAGTAGCCTTGCATGACAGATTACACACAGGCAATTTAAGTTTGATGACAGAGGTAAAGGATACTGGATGGTGTCTTTACACTTGCCGGCCACCAGGAGGTGCCGGTCCCACATGATGACCACTGAGGGCTGCTCACTCTTTGGTCTCCGACACCTATCAAAAACAAAGGCCACTTAACCAGACAGCATACATCTACTCTCTAATGTAATGCAGGGCCTTTGCATAGGCTACAGCCCCATGAATAAGAGGGTTGTCTATCTAATATACATCACTGTCAGTCACTCTCTTTAGTTTGCAAACCAACACAAGTGTGTGTGCGCACGCAAACACACATACATACAGTACACACACATTCACATACATGTACACATGCACGCACAGAAACACACACTGACAAAAGCATCCACACACAGGACAATTAGATACAGTGGAACATACCAGGCCATTTGCTTAGGGGGGGTTCTAAATTTGGTCTCGACCTCACTCAGTTTCTCCTGCAGATACAGCACACAGCACATTTCCCACCATATACTTTCACCCCAAGCAAAGGATCTTACATCGCAAAACTACTTTACTAATTAGACAGAGACACTAATATTTGTACTGTTTGTAAGAGAAAGACAGGCAGACTCCGTGTAGAGGGAGACTGCTGTACAGGTGTTGCTGCCTCACCTTGAGGTTGGATGAGCCCATCCACACGTGGCCAGAGTCGGTGAAGAGAGCCAGGTACTTATAGCTGAAGGACACGGCCATACTCACTATACTGGTGGCCTGAGGAGACAAGCCCGGGGGTGTCTGCAGAACCACACACACACACACACACACACACACACATATGAAAACATCCAATAAAAAACAAGCCCTGAGAAAAATACGGTGCATTAAATATGTGCATGTTTGTGTCAAGTGGTGTATGTATGAAGGAAGCATCTCAACATAGCACTAACAATGTTAGTGTGTGAGAGAGAGAGAGTAAGATAGATAGATAGATAGATAGATAGATAGATACTTTATTGATCCCTAGGGGAAATTCAAGGTCACAGTAGCATACACATTCACTAACAGCAGAAAAAGTAATTAAAAGTATATAATATAAAAAATACAACTAAGCAATAAAGACTGTAGAAGATTAAGAATATACTAAACTAATACTAACTACTATAAATATACTAAAATACAAATTATACGAAATAAAACTTAATCTAAATCAATTCTGGTTCAACCAGGGCCCATGCACTTATGTGTGATTATTTAAGTGTGTGTGCCAGGTCTCACCACTGCAGTGCAGGCTGTATTGTCCAGTATGAATAGATCTGCTCCGTATGCAAGCAGAACTTTGCTCTGTCGGTCCTGAGTCAACACAGCCCAACAGGAGGGCGCCTCCTGCAGGCCTGAGAGGGAACATCACAATCGCATCAATAAAACCATTCTCCACAAGCACTAAACTGCAATTCCATGGCTAAGACCAAGTAGCTCCTGTGTCGCTCTTTACCTCTCAATACTGTACTTAGGGAATCTGATGCAGCACTACTTCACTGAAAACACTGGTGCTTAGAATCTGGCTCACAGCCTAAATAGCAGTTGTCTTTTACGGCTGTCACGTTTGACGGGATTGTCAGGAAAACAATAGGGTCATTCCACGTCAATTCAACCCAGGCCCATGCACTTAGGTCTCAAAAAATTCTGAAATACTTTTCAAGATACAGCCAGTTTTACGGGGGAGGGGTGTGTTTTTTTTGTCAAAGTTCACAAGCCCATAGCGCAAGAACTGAACTATGTAGGAGGCTCAAATTGTACATGCTGGTACATAAATAGGAATAGTATGAAGCAAAGTCGTCATGTTTGGTCTGGATGATCCAGCATGGTCATAGCTGTCCCTCAAAGTTGATCAAAATTTTATTGGAGTTTTTGACTGGGCTCTGTTTAGGCCTTCAGAAGACATATTTGTATTCAACATAGGCTCTTCATTTATTTTCCTTATTGAGATAAGTAGAAACACTCTCACAAAAAGCAATGAACAAAAAATAAATCCCTTCAGGGTCTGAACGGCAGACCTCACAAGTCTGAAAAATCATTTTGGTTCTCATTTTCAGAGCACCCAAACACCTTGTGGGAATATACAAAGATTTTTAAAATATTTTTTCTTTATTCTTCATGGGATTCTAATGAATGTCTATGTGAAGGAGGTCATGTCTATGGGAAGTTATGCCTGGGACTGGAAGATCTGACCTACCTGGGACTTCAGGAAGCCTCCGCAGCTTCAGATCATCAATGTTTGTTGCCAAGGTGACCCGGAATGCTCCTGTGACTATGGCAACTCCAGTTCCATAGGGTGAATGGAACACTTTAGCTTCCAACACCTGATTCTGAACAACTTCCTGTTTGAATAAGTAAGCATACACTTATTACCAGTGTTGGGAACGTTACTTTAAAAAAGTAATTAGTTATAGTTACTCACTACTTGTTCAAAAAAGTACAAAAAAAAATTCAAGATATTGCACATCGACAGACCTACGGTTGACTTCAGCCTGTATCATAGGTTTTTGTTGTGAGGCAGAAAGATCTAGCTTTTGCTGCTTGGAGGACTTTGCTCCGAGTCCTTCTTTGCTAGTGGATGGTGAGCTATCATCTGTGGTGGAGGTATCAGTGTTTTTGGCCACTAGCTTTAGATGCGTGTGTGAGATGCTTCATTAAATTAGAGTTGCTTGATGTCGACAAAGTCTTCGCTCCTGGACATAATGTACACATTACATGCACGTTCTTGCCTTGATGAATTTGAAGTAGTGCTTATATCTCCACCTTGAAAATGCCAACTTTTCGGATTGCTCCTGACCTCTGCTGTTTTAAATTGAATCTCTATTTTAGCTGTTATGTGTGTGTGGCACGTGTGCTGGCAAGTGTGTAAAAACACTGGCTCTGATTGGCTATCATGAAACATGACTCTGCCTTAGCCAATCATAATCGCTTACGTCGTCATTAACCCACCTCCTCACTAGCTGTGAGCCAGGGTGCATTCGGATTACACAGTTTATTCAATCAATGCATAGTAACGCACCACATTTAACGTCCAGTAACGTTAACGGCGTTGTAACGATGGGAAAAGTAATTAGTTAGATTACCCCGTTAGTGAAAAAATAACGTCGCTACCTAACGCCGTCTTTTTAAATGGCGTTATTCCAAACACTGCTTATTACTGTGTAGTGTGTGTGTGTGTGTGTGTGTGTATTACTCACATTTCCCATGCTGAAGTGTCTTTTGAAGCTGCCAAATAGATCATAGATTAGCACAGTGCCATCCTCTTGAATGCACAACAGGTCATCACACACCGTCCACCCCAGGTGTCTCACGACTCCACTCTTCCACTGCAAAAAACCCACAGAAGAACAAGAGGATAAAGAGACAAGTCAACACATACAGAACTGTGTTCACCAATGGTCAATTCTCTTCAGTACAGAAAGTGCGTGTAATGCATACCAAGGTGCTGGCCACTGGTGAATCGTTCAGAGAGAGAGAGAAAAGTGCCGCACACTCTGGCTCCATATTCAAGTATTTAATAGGAAACATCATCGCTTAATAAATACTTTAATATGGAGCCAGAGTGAGCAGCACTTTTCCCTCTCTGAATAATTCTCTTCACCAACAAGAAGGCTGAACATTTCTGCTCATATCTAAGTTGTGCACTCACTGCTTATTTATGAGAAATTATTTATTGATTTATTTGAGAGAGAGTGTGTGTGTGTGTGTAGAGATACTGAGCTGAATGTGTGTGTACCGCAAAGCTGGCCAGGGAGCTTCCAGATGCAGAATAAATCTCCAACTGAGGGCGGGCATTGGGAGAACGTCTCTGGGGCTCTCGGAGAAGGGCTGAGAGAGAGAGAGAGAGAGAGAGAGTATGAAGTATTAACATAAAGTAATAAAGTAGTAATAAAGACACCAACTTGAGAAAAACAATGTCTAGATACAGGCTTAGCAACCACAGCCTGGCAATAGAAACAGGCAGACGCAGGCAAATCTGGATGCCTAAAGAAAACAGACTTTGTGTGAACTGTGACAAAAAAGAAATTGAGTCAGAATTACACTTCCTCACTAGCTGCCCAAACTACAAAGAAATACGCTCCAACTTCTATCCAAATGTTCAATCTATATCCAAAATTCTTCGAGATCGAAGATCACAAGAAAATTAGATATTTATTAGGAGAAGAGGAAGATTGTGCAATACTAACTGCACACTAAATACACAACTGTGACAGAAAGAGAAGGAGTGACCACTGAGCAACGTGCCCGCCCACACACACACACACACAGTGTATTGATGAAGTGTAAATGTTACATTTACATTAAGTACAGTATTAAGTAATGTTTGTCTATGTTTGTTTGTTTACTCTTTTGTAATTATTATTATTCCTGTGAACGCTTTGGCAATGCATCATATGATTTGTCGTGCCAATAAAGCATATTTGAATTTAATTGAATTGAGAGAGAGAGATATGGAGTTCACAGTGTGGTGTGAAAACCCAAATTGCAGAAAGAATGTGGAAACAAGACAAGATACAGGGGAAGTTAAACTTCCTCTCATAAGCTTTCACTCAGTAAGCTGGGGCCACTTACCAATGGGTCCTCCATAGGGTGCAGCAGCAATCAGACAGTCTCTCAGCCCATCCCTCAGATTCCATCCCATCTCATAAAGCTCGACCTTCCTGTAACATGTAAAGGACGCCATGAAGTAGGCTACTCTTGGGCCCATGATGACCAAAATCTACTGTTTGGAATGGTACGTCATCATCTGACACTCCAGTGGACTGTGCTGCAAGACTGCACTAGCAACTTTCGCTGTGTAAGCTGTATTTAAACGTTCCTACTGTCTGTGCAATTAGCATATCTTACAGTTTTGCGACCAACTTATTTAAAAAAAAAAAAAAAACATTTTCACCGATGGTGTCGGTGAATTTTTATTCAGGGATCAAAGGCAATCGCCACTAGGCGTGACATGTCATATGACTATTCGTCACGTTACTCTGCAATGCACATCTAGGCTACACTACACTATGTTGTTCTGCGTTTATGTTAACTGTATGACATAACATTGCAGACCAGAAGGCACAACGAAAGCAGTGAGTGTAATGGACTAGATATAGCCAACTACGTTTAGAAGCTGCATTGCGTTTAACATTATGGAAAACAACAAAGTGCGAATGACAAGCAAACCTGTAAAACGCCTCCCCAAGCGGGTTCCAGTTCGCTGTCACAAACGCCATAGTCCCGTCGGTGGCCAAGGGGCACAGATCCAGATGAACGGGACTCTGTTTGGGTTCCCTGGCCACCTGAATAATGGTATATATTTTCTAATTGTTGATATTTTCTCTTATTCACTTGGATCCAAATCCTACACTTCCGTCTCTCACTTGTTCTTTGAATAGTGATTCTGGAATTTGAGTAATTATAGCGCCATCTAACGTTGTGGAGAATAGATGGTAACGTTATGACAAATGATCATTTGGTGTCGCTGTGACATTGCACTGCTTCGTTTGAGACGTCTAGGCTACTTCTGCTGAAAAGTTGAGACGAGACCTGAGTTCATGTAAAAAACACCAATACTGCAGCGGCTGAAAAATTGTCACTCCATCTACATTCAGGACAAAAGTAATAACCTTTAGATGAAACATGAATATTTTAAATAAATATCAAAGCACAGTCTCCTGATCTCCTCTGCTGATATGATAGGCTACTGCATGATCTCATAGGCTAGGCCTATATTTTGACTGTGTGTTATTAAAAAAGTGATAAGAGCCGTTTTGAAGGGACTATAATGAAAATATGACTTCATATATTCTATATTCCTATCGGTATCAAAATAGTCTGATGTTATAGCCCAAGTATGCCTAGCCCAAGTCTTCTATTTTTGTTACAGGCCGAGGCCACTGTCTAGATTTTTCTTCTTGAGGTTATCACACTCACATAAGTTCTCTACACAACAGGGTATTAGTGCTGAGTGGAAGAATATGATGAAATAATTGTTATCACACCTAGTTTCACATCACTATGTGCACTAGCCTAATCCAAATGGATTTCCTGA
>NC_063211.1:16115506-16245506 GCF_017589495.1 Alosa alosa | reverse complement strand
TGTGTGTACTGTATGTGTGTGTTTGTTTGTGTTTGTGTTGATCTCGTGGGTGATGATTTTTTTTTATCACCATAGGTGTCCGGAAGGTGTAAAAAGAGTGCAGTAAGAAGCAAAGTTATCTCCCACCAGGGTGTTCATTAAAATGCTCTCTCAAACTCCTATTGCATTAACAGCCTGCATCATTAAGCCTCCCCGAAGCCCTCCCCGAAACACGGGTGAATTTCAACTGTAATCGTTATCCCTTAATCCAGTCAGTCAGTGAGATAGTGCAAGGCAGCGGGTCATTTTTAAGGAGCACTTAAGCGCTTTATAAAGTCTGACATCATGATAGGGGTTACTCCCAGGCTGGACTCAATGCTAACATTAGAAATACAATCGCCTCCATTAGGCAGATCTGTGCAGGGAGGGGGAGGTGGGTGGGTTTGGGGTGGGGTGGGGCAGTTAAACTCTGTGGCGTGCGGGCCGAAGGGGTAAGTAGCGGGGGCTTTTAAGGTGTCAGTGGTAAAATTTATTACACGCCGGAGAGAGGCCTCGGAAATCGCCGGCCCGCGCATGGTCTATACTAATCAGATTAGCCTGCAGTACATCGCTGGAGAAAAACGATGTTAAACAACGAAATAGCGGAAAAGCGAAAGCGGAGCAGAGTGCACGCTGTCAGTCATGATGACGAAAAGGCATTGAGGTCCGTTTAGCCTCTGGACCACCCATCCACTAGTGTACCCATCTGCCCGCACCCGATGCAGGAGCGTTAGTGTGAGGCGATCTCTCTCTCTCTCTCTCTCTCTCTCTCTCTCTCTCACTCAATGCGTCAGTGTCCCGGCGGACTCATTACAACGCATCAGGCTCAGGTGTCCGTCGCTGTGGAGAGGGGAATATGCTGCCGCTACCGCTGCCGCTCATGATGATGATGATGATGGTGCTGATGCTGATGCTGTTACTGTTGTGGTAGTGGGTTGCCATGGAGCGCTTGTGGAGAAGATTATGAGGCCGTTAAGTGGAGCTTCCTCATTAGAGAGGGAAAGAGTACTCAGGCTATGGGGGATCTCACCCACTGGTTACTGTCAATCACAATCACATCGCATCCCTCGACTTATCAAGACACTGCTGATCGCTGGTGATAGCCAGTCTACACCAACATTCTCTCTCTCTCCCTCACACACACACACATAGGGCTGCAACTTACGATTAATTTGGTAGACGGACTTATCTGTTGATTATGTTTTCGATTAGTCAACGATTATTTCTGTCACACCCACCATTCCTGCTTCCCGTGGGCTCCAGTGCATGTTTTACGTCACCTGCTCACGTTTGCACCCCATGAGCGTCACACTGTTGTCCAGTCTCTGCCTCAACATAGCATAAGTAGAGTCCCATAGTGAACCGGATGAATATGAAACTTAATTTTAATAGCTTGATCAAATGTATTTGTAACCTACAACGGTACTTATAGAGGAGTTCATATTTTTACGTTCATATAGACCACTGTGGGACACTACTACACTATTCCTTGTATCAGTCGCATGGATCAGAAATGCCCAGCTCAGTCCACTCCCTGTCTAAACAATGCTGGGCCATCTTCCTGGACACAAGCAAGGGAACGCACCTGTCAACATTGAGCTTTGAAAATAAGGCAGATTTCCCATGTTTCTATATCAAAAATACGGGGGAAATTTCAACATTTGGCTTTCTGCTGCTACCCTTCTGCTAACAGCAAGAATTTAGACAACAAAACTGCTGTACTAACTAATTGAGGTGTGTCACATTCCTTAATTAAATTTAATGTAAGTTCAATGTTCATTTTCTCGTGAACCATTTATTACAGCAACTCGGCGCTTAGATTCCGCTCGTTCATGTGATATTTATGATATCTGCGTGACAAGTACTCCGCGAACAATTTAGTTGAACCTGGACTTGAGATTTTACTTGGGCATGGCAGTTCAGTACTGGGGCATGTGCCCCAGTAAAAAGGCTCTAGTGACGCCCCTGCATGTTTTTCCTTGAGTGTAAAAATATAGAATAAAGAGAAGAGTGCTCTTTTAGAGATAGTCTCATATGTTATTGTTGTACTAGGCTACAGTATGGGTAGAACCAGAGCCATATAAAGGTAGAGTTGCGACAATGGGTGTTCAAAATTCGTTAAGGTCACGTGGTTCATGTAAACTTCAAATAGTTCCAGGAAGTGATTGACAATGGATTAGAATGCATTAAATAGGCTACTGTTCAATGATAGACAGAGCCACGATTTTGGTTAATTGACAGTCAATAAATGCATTGATATACAATATTTATAACACAGTGTAATTATTGTGTAAACTATGTAGTTATCCTACCATTACAACAATATTAAATTAAATTCCAGACCTTATAGCTTAGCCTGCTATATAAGGTGACGTTTTTTTCCGCCCTTTTACGTATGTGTCACTTAATATTAATTTCTGTACAAAAGAAGAGATTCTTTAGAAAACGCTATTGCACCCACCCCATAAGTGTATCTAAATTATCGCTATATAAAATAAATCGTACAGTGACTCGAAAAGCTGTAAACAGTGTTTTTGAGACTGCGTGTAGCCTACAAAAGCGCATGGAGCTCCTGTGAAATTTTGATTGCATCGAGAAACTGTAACACAGCCAGTCTAACATTACTTGTTTGAGCTTTCTACCCCGCGTTTCCTCTGGTAGTCACTGATCTGAGCTAATGAGCGAATTACCTAGCCAAGCCTAGCCTATCATCGCGGCAGAATAAAAAAAGTTTAAAAGTTTTTTAACATCTCCAGTGTAATGGTGGCCATTCTAAGTTAACCGTAGCATTAGACCTACCTATTTAGTAACCCCATGGTAATGCGAGTGATCATAATAAAATATAAAACGTGACATGTAAGTCCTTCGATAAATAACCAGGATATGAACTCATAAACATGAACAGCATTTTGTCATCGTTTGTCATTCACCGTGCTGTGAACAGCAGATGCTAGGCTAAAGAGCTTGAGATTCAGACAGGTGAGCACCTGGAAATGGAGTGCATTGTGTCAGAAAATAGCAATTTGATCAGTGATCATGCATCATCAGCGCAAGCTTGGTTTGAAACTTTCTGGGGATGGGGATGGGGATTTTACACGATCCTTTATGACAAACAGTCTGTAACTGCACTGCTGCTATTATAAATTGTTAACTTTCGGGAACTATTTGAGGCTTCCATTAGCCGCCATTGTTGAAAAAAATGGAACCTTAGCGTCAATGGAGTTGTCGCAACTCTACCTTTATATACTTACAACCGGACCCGCGTCACACAGAGCAGGTTGTTTGCGCCATGCCCCTTTTGAGGGGAAAACATTCCCTCAGAACAAGCCAGAGTGAACCGGTAGACATGTACCAACCACACAGCGAAGAACCCCTCCCTGAGTTTCTTTTGCCAACCATGTCCTCAAAAAAAATCCTGACAGAAGAAAATTATGGCTACAAGCCATAAGAAGAGAAGACCGGATGACACTTCTGGTCACTGAGTGGGGTTGTTGCACCACTTCGTAGCCTACTCAGGAGACTGAAGGGACATGTTTTTATATTAATTGAATTAAGCTTTTGTAGGTATCTTTCACGGTCAACGACCGGCAAAGTGGTTATGTATTGAGTGGTCATATTGATTTGTGGTATTTTTGTTATTATTTACTCCTGCGATTTCTGTAATGAATTACGTTTATTGACCCTAATTTGCGTTGGAGTTAATGAGAGGGGTTGTTTGTTTTCCCCCCGAAAGGGGCGGAACGTTTGTCACGATTCAAGTTCCCGGATGTGCCGGTCTAACGTATGGCTCTGGATAGAACATTTACTGTAACATAGAGCTGTCATAAAGCATATGGTTGAAAGATCTATTTCTGATTGGACAAGACTCCATGAGTGGTGATATCTCTGGACATCACCACTTGGTCTCTTCATAGTGGAATGGAAATGTTCCATTCATTCAAAGTGATATAGCAGCAATTTCATAAAGTTACATCTGACAGTTATTGAGTGAGAACATTGAGTAAATGTTCAATTTAGCATGTGACAAGCAAGTAGGCTATACAAACTATTGTGTGCACAAGCACATAATCACTTCTCTCACTGAACTTTTTTCTCTCGAGTGCATTACTGGGTAACAGGATACACCAAGACTAAGATTGGTACTATTCAAACAAAACATTCAACAAAAAATAAAATAAACAATTTGACATCCTTAAACTTGATTACAGTTTTCTCAATTGCTTTAAAGATTCTCAACTCTGATGTCACACCTTAAAATCAAGTAACACAAAGTCCTAAACAAAAGCAATCTGGCCATAATTGCACATTGTCTTTGTAAAATTTCAAACATGCAACAAAAGCCAATTTCTGCCTCTCAAACAACATAAACTGGTCTAAACACTGTGTGCCTTCCATCAATCATTCCTCAACAGAAAACAGAATGCACAACATAGTTTTTAATATGAGGAGCTTCAGTGTTCATTTTTGCTGATCTATTTTTTGACTTTACATAGTTGTAATGTAAGTCTGGCATTTTGGCCTTTGGCCTCTTTGATCTATGCTTTTAAATAGCAACACAGAAAAGTGGTGATATTTCTTGTTGATAATGAATGATTGCTGATTGAAGAATTGTGCTATAGAGTTTCACACAGTGACATTACAAGTTCATAATTTTGCAAGTACAGTAATAGCTATTAGCTGTGAATAGCTGTTTTTCCATTTGTTCAACACAGTTTGTGTAATACAGTTAAAAAAGTCTTTATTGTTTGAAAAAATGTGGAAACAATGTGTGAAACCAATGAAAAGGTGTGAACACATTTGCAAGTGATGACTTATGTGGTGCTAAGAAGGTGAAGATGAAGTTCTCAGTGGAGAATTTCAGTTGCATTACGTGCATCTTAACAATCTGATCATAAAATCATAAATGCAGTATGGCACTTATGATTGTGGCATCTTTAAAATCATGCACCCAGAATGTTGCATTACTGTAGCTGCCTGCTATACAGTATATGGCAGCATAAGTCACTTTTGGGTGAAGTATGAGGAGTTTTGGTGACTGTACTGCATTTTGCACCAAAGATGAGTTGATTTGCTCAGTTGCATGTTTGTAAAGCACACAATGTGAACAGGTTTGTAAAAGTGGGCAAGATATTTAGACAAATATGTAAATATGTAAAAAAAAAAACTGTAACACAATCAAGTCATCAGGTTGAGTGAAGCTCCCAATAAGGCTTTAGCCAATACATTTGTAATAAACTTAACACTACACCCACACAACTTAGTTCACAGCAACCAGATAATTGGACTGGGTTGAGATGAGTCAGCAAATCACTTTTTTAAGTGATAGAAGCGTTTGAGTACAACAATGTATTCATTACAGAAGACATGCCTGACTTGCTCACCGCCTGTCTGGCAGTTCCTCTTTAAAAAAAGCCAGCACACAGGCCACAACATCCTCTCTTTCTCTCTTCCTATATCTCTATATCTCCATCCCTCTCTCTCTCTTTCTCTCTCTCTCTTTCTGTGCGGGATCCATCTCCCTCCTGATTCTCAGGCGGTAACAGTAATTGATAGCAGTGAGCAGACTTGACAGTGCGACATCTTTATTCATGAATGAATGGAGTGTGTTTCTATCCGCAGGGCAGCCGGGTCACTCACAGTTGAGTGGGCACTCGGCGGGGGAGGCCAATCTCTCTCTTTCTTTTTCTCTCTTTCTTTCTCTCTCTCTCTCTCTCTCTCTCTCTCTCTCTCTCTCTCTCTATCATCCGTAGTCATGGTGCCCGTGATGAGAAGCTACAGGGTGCAGAGGTTTTAATTAGAAGAAGCGGTCCTGATGGGAGCGTCGTTCCTGATGCATTCACACTTGTAGTGGGAGGCAGGATGTATGAGCCTGTGTGTGTGTGTGTGTGTGTGTGTGTGTGTGTGTGTGTTTGTGTGTGTGTGTGTGTGTGTGTGTGCATGTGCATGATATTCAATGTCAGCTTCACTCACAAACCTTTACCCCTTTAAAGGCACCAATAAACAATCCCAAATCAGAAAAAGTTGGGACGTTTCGTAAAATAAAAACAGAATGTGATAATTATGCATTTCTTGTAATATTTACTAGCAAAAAGGACATAGACAACATGTATGATCTAAGGTTTTAGTAAGTAGTTTTTGAATTGAAAGTTATGAAAAAGTATGTAAATGTCTATTTTACTGGGAGGGATATTCATGAATGTTGAAAATGGAATGTTGGAATGATGGAAAAAGTGGTGATTGATTTCATTTTGCCTAAGCCTGTAGCCTAAGTTGAGTAGAAAATATTTTTTAGTGAGTAAGCAGGCGAAGTTGGCCGGGACAACAGAAGAGCTCAGGCATGTTGTGTCTAATAAACAATGTGGTCTTTGCACATCAGGAAACATGCCCCCCACCTACACTATGGCACCAGTGTCTGGGTATAGGATCTGTTGGCAGAGCATTTGACTGAAGGATAATAATTACAAGCCTATAACAGTCATTAAAAAGTAATTATGTTCATTAGACAGTAATAAGATCACACATGCTGGTGCTCCACCAGGTTTATGTATGCGAAACGATGGGGTGGAAATAGAAAAGGGATAGCAGAGATCAGATAAACAACCTATTATTTCAGGAATGAACTCAGGAAGAGTTGATTTGATGCTTTGCATGCATCCCAAGTACCTGCAGTATAAATGTTTTTTCAACACTTTCACCAGGATATGAGGAGCAAGGTCTGAAATGGCCCGGAAAATGCTACTTTTGTCAGCTCACACACTGGACGTCCGTCTGCCTCAGGGCCAGTCGGCCTGAGTGGAGATAGTTGAAGTGGAGGGGAATTAACTAGGAATGGAGCGGGTCAGTGATGGACTATTCCAGACATTCCAGACGAGAGCAGTACATTGGTAAATTAGACTGCATGTAAAAAAGGATTCAAATACATGAATTGCACAGTCCTGGTAAGGTCTGCCATAGCTATCTGAATGCTTCATGGGAAGTAAAAAACAAGTACAGTGCTAACAATTCTGTTTTTAATGACATTTTGTCCTTGAATGCTTTTGCAAAACCATTTAAACCCACTGAAACGTCCTATATTAAAGAGCTTGAAAATAACAGGCATTGGGTGATATAAAACATTAGCAGACATAACAGGGCTTCTTTGAAATAATTGACCCACATGGGCAGGAGTTTCTTGGAAACGCAAACTGAGATGTTTTATTAATTTATTTATGTAGCTTTAAAACAGTGGGTATGTTGATTAAGGGTGACTGGTGGTAAATTATAAATTTCTTGGAATTATTTTTTGTAGTTGACCCCCTCAATTTATAGCTGCCTTGTTCAGAGACTTTACACTTATAATTTAAACATTCCGGTTCAGTTAATCACTAGCTGGTGTTCAAACTAAATTAAAACAGCACTTCGGTGCAGCACTATGACGGAACTTGTATGTGGGTCTTTGAAATGTGAATATCCCATGAGCCTTCACTCCACCTTTTATTTAATTATACTCAAAATGGTTTATTTATTGAGGATGGTGGATTGCAGCCAGTGCAAAATGAGACAGTGCCTCAGAGGTTTGTCTTACCGGTTTTGACAGCTGCTCACGGTGAACCTTCAAGGAATTTGTATGAATTTTTTTGAGAGAGACAGACAGAGATATATTTCCCTAAAGAAGAAAACAGGTATAAAATGTATTGTAAATGTACAAATATATTGTGATTACCCCAACAAAGTTGATAGAGCTACAAATTGCGTGACCACCTCTAGGTTAAGAGGTACTGAAACCTTGATGAGGGATTCATTAACTATGTTCCTTCATACACCATGTGAATTCCTTGGCCTCCTTAAAATTGACCAACATCTACCCAATGCAAATGCGGTAACACTTTACGGTAAGGGTACATGAATTATCATGAATTTATGCATGAATTAATTCATGATTTATGTATTACTTCATTCCTTAATACAGTATCATGAATCATCAGGAATTTACATGATACATCATTATGACTTATGATTTCTTAAGCATGATCATCAAGATTAAATGAATTTAAGGTTAATTACTCATGAGTTCATCATGTTTGTGGCCCCTCAACTAAAGTGTGAACAATGGCATGTGTTTAGAGAACTGCAGAAGTTGTGTTCAAATCAGAATTAGAGTAGTGATGACCAGATTTTTGGCAGAAAAAGAAACATCATGATCATTCTTAATAAATCATAAATCATACTTAATGCTTTAGTTGATGTGTTGTTCATGTATGAGGTCACAAATGACAGACACCGTACCTAATGCTTTAGTTGATGTGTTGTTCATGCATGAGGTCATGAATGAGTGAGAGACTTTGAACTCATGTCAATTCCTGATCATTTATAAGATATAAAGGAATGAATGCATAAATCATGATTTTATTCATGCATGAATTCATGATTATTCATGTACCCTTACCATAAAGTGTTACCACAAATGCTTTTGCAAATTAATATGCCCAAACCGACTCTCCATCTTGAACCATGCCGTTTTCCTTTGAGGTTTGCCAGAGTTTCAGTAACAGTCTATATGGACCAGTAGCATAAGAGCAAGTCTTTAGCATTAAGATGAGCTTTTGAGTGTGAGACTCCCGCAATTGACACATATCTCAGTTCCTCATGCCTTTTCTTATGCTAACTTTTCGTCTTTGCATCCTCTGATGTATTTGTGATTTTTAAATTAAGCCCACAATGAGATCCATGCATGCAAACGGTGGATTTAAAACATGCTGCAGCTATGATATGTGGAATACAATCTCTGCCTCAAGAATAAAAGGTGCAATAGTGTTTTAATTATCAAACAATAACTCCAAACAACTAAACTACTTAACAGATGCACCACCATGTTATGTTACCTTCTATGCAATGTATTGGTAGGGTTCATTCACTAGACAAATATCAGTGATAGACTGAACAAACCAACTTTTAGAAACATTTTGGAAACATAAAGCCACATGTGTTGTCCCTATCTGGACACATAGATGTGTTGTATTGTTTTCAACACGAGTTGTGTTATTTTAAACACATATTGTGTAACAAATAAAAAAAGTAAAAAACACAAACTGTGTTGTCGCTATCTGGACACAGAGATGTGTTAAAAACAATGCAAGTTGTGTTTGTTTTCAACACATTCGTTTCAAGAGTGCAAATGCAAAAAGAAAGCGAAGGTGAGTTAATAAATAATAATATTAATAAATAATGGATTATCTACCCAACATGGGCTTTTATCAAATAATACCAACTAATGGACTTGTTATTTAGATTGTGATCATTAAAAAACAGCACGGCAGACAGTTTATCCTGAAGAGATTGAAGAGAGGAAAGAATGAGTCAGAGAGCACATGTCCTAATTAATACTGTACAAATACATATGATCAGGGATTAGTTTGTGGGGGAGCTCTGGGAGCTCTGCTCCTGCGCCTCTGAGTTTGAGTCTTTTCAACACATCTCATTGGCTAATTTAATTTGGTAGTTTAATGGGTTTGTACGCCTTATGAAACAGTGTGCAGGTTTCAAGTTTCAGGTTTATGGTCACATACTTGATAAATATGTCAAATTAATATCCGCAGTGAAATTCTTAGGCTCAGAGCCAGCTCAACTTCACAGAATAAGACAAAAACAAATATTGAATAGAATAGTAATTCTAAGTCTTACGTGCAATAAGTTATGTAAGATATAATTGAGTGGCCACATAAACAGTGCAGAAGGTAAAGCAACAATAAGAGGTGTCTGGGGATGTTGTTCCATCATGGAATATGGTTATGGTTGTGGTTATTGTATTTAGCAGAGGCTTTGGTCCAAAGCCACTTACAGAACATGTGTATAATTTTTAATTTTAAAATGTTGTGTAGTGTTAATGATGGCTAGGTAGAAGCTGTCTCTGAATTGGATCAGATTGCTCTTGTAACGCCTGCTGGATGGCAGTCATGACTGTTCCTGTTGCCATACCAAGACTCATGATATATACAGAACACTTTCAAAGATACAAAAGTACAGAATGCTCAAAGGTTGCCTATGTATGTGTGTAGTAACCAGTAACAAATCTCACTCCAAGCTGAACTCAAAAGTTGAGGTAAGAATGGAGCTAATCCTGTCCACTTCTTCCTGCCCTGTCAAATAAAGACTATAAAGCAAATAATTAAAGGATACATGACTTATTTCAAAATATTTACTTTAATGTTTCAGCCCTTGTAACTCAACACCTACAACTTCTTCAACCCTTGATATGACTTCCATGCTATAATTCCTTGCAATATTGGCTAATTATAGTGTGAAAGTATCAGGGCCTAACAATAAGGTCTTAATTTGAGAATATGCAAATACCACCCAGCTCCCTTAACTAACTAAATGCCTCTCATTCACTCTGCGTGCCCCTGTATAGGGACCCATGTGTCATCTTTTGTGTTATTGAGCAGGTTGGTGCATTAGCGCTACCGTAGCATGCAGAGCTGGCCAGTGTGTAAGAGTGCACCTCATTATTCCCCAAGCAAAGGACCCAAGGAATCCATAGTCACTGAGCTTTTCCGACATGGAGTTCGGTTGTTTAATTTGCCATAATTATTGCTCCAGCATTCTGGGGACAGTAAGGAGTGCATGCTGTGAAATACGCAGTGAAATTAATTGCCTGTTAGATGATCACGGCGAACAATTATCTACATGGTGCGTTGGCACTAATAAAAACTGCAGATATGGCTTTGGAATGAGTGTTTTAGAGCTTTCCACATTCTTTCTGCAATTTGGGTTTTCACAGCACATTGAGTTCCAAATGGCGAACTCCATCTCTCTCTCTCTCTCTCTCTCTTTCTCCCTCTCCCACTCTTAGACGTCTTTGCTGTGAAAGCCTTTTGCTCCCATTGTTAATGTATTTATATGGTTGTTGTCTGGGCTGTAAAATAACACTAAAGCTGGGGTGGTCTCTCAGACCTCATCCCTATTAGCTTCTGGCCGCTCAAGCTTCAAAGCCACTGCCAGGTGCCCAGAGCCCAAACACAAGCAAAAGACTTTGCTGGTCTTCGCCTATACTCCTGCAAAACAGAAAAAGTATATAGTATAAGTATATCTAAATCAAAAGAGTAGTGCAGTGAGGGGTTAGTTGCCTTGCTCAAGGGCACTTCAGCCATTCCTACTGGTTGGGGTTCGAACTGGTAACCCTCCAGTTACAGGTCCTAAGCGCTAACCAGTAGGCCACGGCTGAGAGGGATAAAAAAAAAGAGTCTCCCAAACTCCCCCAAACACAGAGAGAGAGGAATAGAGATAGAGAGTAGAGGAGTGAAACACATAACTACTGCTGCAAAGTATTTTTTTTTTTGTTGTTCCGCTAATTTTTTATTATATAGTATTGCATTTTAAAGCCTCTGACTGCCATGGGTCTTACGCAGTGTTATTGTTGTGCTGTACTGTAGCCTATTATTTAGTTCCACACTTTATTCTCATCTGAATCAAATCACATTGTACATCCATGGGTGTAATGGTCACAAGGATGAAAGGACACAGATCAAAAGAGTGAGAGAAAGAAAGAGAGAAAAAAGAGAAATGACAGAAGATAGACCAATACAAACAGAGAGAGAGAGAAAGAGATGGATGGAGAGAGAGAGAGAGAGAGAGAGAGAGAGAGAGAGAGAGAGAGAGAGGGGAGAACGTATGAGTGAAAGACTGCCAAACAGAGAGAAGGAAAGAGCAAATGAGAGAGAAAGAATAAAAGAGAGGAAGAGGAAGAGAGAGAGAGATGATGAATGGATGAATAGAAAATTAAATGACACAAGAGAATGGGGTTCTTTCATATGGAAATAAGACTACAGGGCATTCTTCTGGCTGTAAATGAAAAGATGGGGACACAAAAGGCACAGCGAATGCCACGGGATGGCAAATTAAAAAGCTCTTACCTGTAACCCCCCACTCACTCACTCCCAACCCAACCACCCACCCACCCTCCCGCTTACATTTAGCACTTACTTCATATACATGCTCTGCATCCCCCATATTACCACTTAATGATGCTATATAATCTCATGGCCGTGCTGTGACAGGTCCATTGCTCTGTAATTGCTGCTTGTTATCGCACAAAATTGAAAAATGGCCTGGCAGTGCTATTGGTGGTGGCCAAGAACAGTTTGTGTGTTAATGAGGGAGGAGGCTTGGCTGGAGAAAACAGCCATAGTTTAGTCTGAGAGGGCAGTGGAGCCTACACAAGTCTATGCCTGACCAGGGCCAGATTAGTATGTGTCTGTGTGTGTGTGTGTGTGTGTGTGTGTGTGTGTGTGTGTGTGTGTGTGCTCGCAGTACAGTATGTACTGTATGTGTATTTTACCCCATGTTTTGGATTCATTGTTTTTCGTAATTTTCTATTGTGTGTCTTTGGCTTTAACTGTTCATGCAAATAAAGCAAAATTAATCGGATTGTATTGTGTGAACTGTTATCTGGGTTTAGAAGCTGTTAAAAGCACTTGACTTCACTATGGTGTGCTTTCACTCTATGCCCACGCAGGTGCTATCTTAACACACAGCCTTTCAAGTAGCCATCTGTTAGCGCATGGTGTCTAGTCAGTGGTCTAGAATAGAGAAGAGAAGACATCATGTCATGTACTTTTGAATATGCACACACACATACACACACACACAAACACACACAACACACAAACACACACACACACACACACACACACACACACACACACACACACACACACACACACACACACACACACACACACACACACACACACACACACACACACACACACACAGGTCGCTGGCCAGGCGGTCTGGATGAGAGTTCGAACACCCTCGCGGTGGGATATCCAGCGGCAGGTTTGGTTCTAAGTGCGGCAGACCGTGTCACAAAATGAGACGCCCGGAGTCGACCACAGGGTCCTATTAGTGCTGAAGGAGGCGGGCGAGCGTGAGAGCACTGAAAGCCTCCCCTCGCCTGGAGACCAGGAGAAATCACTGGCCCATCATCCACTGCTAATCCCTAATTCTCTCCTCCTTAACCCCCCACCTCTCCTTCGCTCTCTCTATCTTCCTCTATCCCTCTCTCATTCTGTCTCTCCACCTTTCCTTTCTCCCGTTTTCCTTCACTCTCTCTATCTTCCTCTATCCCCCCTCTCTCTCATTCTATGTCTCTCAGCCTTTCTTGTCCTTCTCTCTCTTACCCTCTCTCTATCTCTCTCCTTCACACTCTCTATGTTCCTTCATCCCTCTCTCACATACTTTCTCTCGCTCTCTCTCTCCTCTGTCTATGTCTCTCTCTATTTCCTCTATCATACTTTCTCTCTTTTTCTCTATGCCTTGTTACATCTCTCTCCCTTTATCCCGCTCACTTCATCTGTGCTTCTCTCCCCTGCTCTCTCTCTCTCTCTCTCTCTCTATCACTCATTCTCAAAGCCTTTTTTCCCGTTTCTCTTTCTTTCTATCCTCAGACACTCTCTACTTTCTCTCCCTGTCTGATGCCAAAACAGCCAGTCTAGCTCTTCCCCCAAGCTGTCTCCCCATGTTCCAGCCCTTTTCAAGGTCAAAATGTAAGAGTGGAATCAGCCCTCAGAAGAAAAGACACAGATGAAGAAGGCATTAGCTGTGCTTAAATCTGGTGCAATACTGCACAGAAATACTACACATACTGCACAATACTGCAGCCATTGTTTACTAGCTCAACTACATTTATCATCCCATTACATATGAATAATCTAAACCCTGCCTGATTTAAAGTAAAGTTATTAGAGCCTATATGAGATAAGTTGAGATGTAAAAGTTACTGTTTAACTCAACGTGGGTATCATACAATTCTTACTTTTCCGGAAATCTATGTACTTCAATATAAAAGTGTCTAAATAAATCAATTTGCTTTTAGAGTAGTATTGCATTTTGGAACACCTTGGAATGGAAAACCACAAGCCCAGCTCAGTGCAGGTGTACTGCAGGTGTACTGCCAGGTTGAACTCTAAGCACTGTGGTGTGTTGCTGCGCTCAAGAGCAGGAAGTGTTCCGCATGGAAAAACACCCACTGTGGATGTTCCCATGGTCACTGTTGTCATGAGCCAGCATACAGGGGCAGCGCTCTGCCCGAGGTGCGAGGAGTGCCAACGCATGTTCCTGCCCCCTGTGCCAGCGATGGCCAGCGACCTGCCAACTACCTGCCTGGCAGCCCACAGCGTCAGTAGGCACAGCACTGCTCAGGAGTGTGTGTGTGGACTTGTACTCTCCCACTCACTCGGTTGCTCAGTTCATGTATTCTCTCTCATTCTCAGTACTCGCTCTCTTTCCCTCTCTCTCTTTCTCTCCATCATCTCTCTTATGCTCTCTCTCACCTTCTCGTCCCTTCTCTGTTTCTATATGCTCCTCCTCTCTACCCCTCTCCTTTTCTATTTCTATCCCCTTCTCTCTCCTTCTTTCTCTTCCTCTCTACCCCCCCTTCCCCTCCACCTCACATCCCATCGTGTGTCTCTCTCACCCCTTGTTATCCCTGCTGCTGTCTGTTGTGTTTCCATGGCGCTGAGATGCTGGTGACAGCTTCTTTGCCGTCGCCGTGGCAGCGGGTGTTGACAGCTCCGCTGCTCCTCGGAGATAATGATATCCTCTGCTGGCAACGTCCCTCTGCGGAGAGGAACCGGGCCCTGAGGCAACCAGGCAGACAGCTAACCAGATAGCTAGCCAGCCAGGCAAGGCAAAAAAGGAGCAGACCTCAAATCCACCCCCAACACACACACACACACACACACACACACACACACACACACACACACACACACACACACACACACACACACACACACACACACATACACACGCATACTGTATCCCCAGCAACAACAGCCACCACACCACAGCTTCTTTGGCTCACTACTACCACACTCCCTGCCACACCCCCCCTCCCTCTCTCTTTCCCTCGCTCATTTGTCTCCTCCTCCAGTTGCACCCCGTGCTGCTCCAACTCGCGGCTCACTTTGTCAAATTCAATTATCATCTCCACCAGCTTCCTCTTGCTTGGCGATAACACAGACAATGGCGGCATCCCACTCGCGGGCACGTGGGGTATTATTTTGGGCAGAGAGGTGGTGAATGTATTTAAGATCCATTTTTTATGCTGTATATTGTCTTTGTAACAATGGGGTGCACTTTGTGTGAGGGTTCACCCACCACAACGCACAAATTAGTCTATGTGTACAATTCTGCTTGTACACTTTGCTGCAGTCATTTAGTGGAACATGAAAAGCTGAATCCTAATTTGATTTGCCTACAATAACACACACAAAACAACTTGTGATAAAACTAAAATAAAAAATAAAACATTGAGCCCTTACTTAATGGATTTTTTTTATCACTTTCTAGATAAGCACTGACAGGCCTGGGCAGACTGCCTATGTTGTGTCAATGGCACCAGAATAAGACTGATGTTCAGCAAAGTCCCGCTGATAGCCGACGACTCCTGGAACGGATCTGGTCGAGTTCTGGCCCTAATCGTGTTCGGATCCGACAGCCCGGCTCCATACAAGGCCCCAGTTCTGGCCCAGAGGCTGCTTCTGTCGGTCGGGTTCTGTTTTTTCTTTCATCTTGTCCGTAGTAGGGGAGATGTTCTGGTCATACATCATGGCTCCGAGACTCAATGGCAGTCGCTGACAGGGCCTGTCAGCAGCCATTATCAAGATAAATCATTAAAAGGAGTCATTAGCTGCTTATCAACACAGAGAGAGAGAGAGTGTGTGTGTGTGTGTGTGTGTGTGTGTGTGTGTGTGTGTGTGTGTGTGTTGTGTGTGTGTGTGTGTGTGTGTGTGTGTGTGTGTGAGAAAGAGAGAGAGAGAGAGAGAGTCTTTGTGAGTGTGTGTGACAGGTAGAGAGGAACTGCAAAGAACTGAAATGATGCTCAATGAAGCTTGAGTTGTCTTCTGTGTGTGGAGGAAGTGTTGGGGTAGTTTGGGAGAGATAAGCTATGACCCTGTCAAGCACCTCTGGGGTGAGTGATGGAGGAAGAGCTCATGGAAGACCTGCATCTGAAAGTACCTAGAAGTGTGAATTATGAAAACCGGTCCTGAATTGCTGACACTAGATGGCTTCTCTTCATGGAATGGTTTGCATTGTTTCCCATAAAATTACGGAACTCCACTGTTAAGAGCTATATAACCTCTGTGGCTTTCTATGGAGGATTATTTTATAATGAGAAATGGGAGTAATGTGTATTTGTATTTAATTTCCTTATCGTCCCCTTAGAATTATGGGTATCTGACATTTTTGTCAAAATTGAGTTATTGACATATTCTTATTCTGTGACACCTTAAGAAGGTGAGGTGAGGTGTTATAGTTGTATGCATTTTTGGACATTATATCTAAAGAGGTTTGTTCCGGTTATCAGTTTAACTAAGACTTTGGAGCTCAATATCTCAGAACTACTCAGAACGTAGATAGAACCTCATAATTCTAAGGGGAAGTTTTGTATTTGGGCAGTTCCAGCATTATGGATGTGACAATTGGACTCATATTGGTAAACAAAATGCCTTAAAGTGGGGGCAAAATTAGTATCAGTGAATTCATTTGCATACATTTTAATGTAACCTCTGTCCTCTGAATACTGAGAAATCCTCAAATTGCATATAATCAATTTCATCCTAAGAATACAAGCCATTTTATCAGCGTTATGGATGTGACATGAAATGGACACACTTTTGTGAGAGATTATGGGTTTTCTACAAACTGTGAATTTTGAAGGAAACTGCCGAAACTATGATATATGTAGCATGAAGGAGACTTGAATGAACACAAAAAGTGTGTTTTTGAAACTATGCGTCATTTTTGTAATGCATTATGTAGGAAAAACTGGCGTTATGGATGTGACGGTTTCACGTTTCATGGATGTGACATGTCTGAACCAGTCCTCGACAAACTACATAAAACACATAATTAAGTAGTAAATTTTGATATGAAACAATTGAAATAGTAATCATGAAAAACTAGCAATGAAAGTATTGCTTCCTCAGTGCCCACTAAGATCCACAGGAAGAATCAGGACAACAAGTCATTTAAAATATAAAAAAGGATTTTTTTTTTCTTTTACCGTCATCAATTTTGGTCAGTGATTCCCGGGTTACTGAAACACCAGGGAACATGATACTTGGTGGCCACTCCCCTAAATAACTAGCTCTACCTGAACCGTTGCACCCAAGATGACAAAATATTTATGGTATGTTAGTCTCAAGAGCCCGCATTAACCTAACCCATACCCACTCATTTGTGATTTGCACACATAAAGTACATGCATGCACACACATGCACATGCACACACATGCACACACACACACACACACACACACACGCACGCACAGTCGCACACATACAGACAGGCAAGCACACACACACATAAACACATACAGACAGGCAAGCACACACAAACACACACACACACCCACATGAATGCAGACACATAAACACACACAGGCACGCATACGCATGTGCGCATGCAAACACATGCACACACACACACACACACACACACACATAAACACACAAACACAGGCACGCATACGCACATGCACACACACAGACACACAGACACACTCTTATAAACAAAAGCAAACTCACATATACACGAAGAGAATATGCAGGACTGAGAGGTGGTCATATTTTGTAACGCTATGCAGTACATCTAGTTTATTGCTGCCGTTACTCATGTTACTCTGTGGGTATTAGCTACAGAGGACCTGACACTTCAAATGCTGGCACATCGCGTCATTTAAAATGAAACTGTGTTAAGCAGACATGAACGGCAGGCTGAACAGATCTGCAACAGAAGGAGGTTGCTATGTTAACTCCAGCTGCAAAGTCAGCCATCTTCACCAGCTAACACGATAATCCATTTACTGTACAACAACAGTATGACAGTTACGGGAAGATAATCGCTCAGATTTTCAGATTTTTACTAGGCCACTTGAAAATAGCTATGGCTAGGCTAATCACTGGAGGTATTTTAATATTATGTTTGTTTTGCTAATGCTTAGGCGAGGCCTCCCTGTGGTTTTGATCAACCTAATAATCTTTGAAATTTCAATTGTAAACACTAAGGTGAAATGCATTGAAACTGACATGCCACCAGAACAGACATTTTATCGGCTTTGAGGTATAATAATAAATAAAAATAAAAAAAGTCTCCAGTCTTGTAAATTTACATAATGTAACATCCATAACGCCACATCCATAACGCACCATTAAAGGTTTTAAAAGTAAGAAAGGGGCACAATTTGGTCATCACACTTTACATTGATATAAATCAGCTTTGCACAGACACTATGGACATTGTCGCATCAACACTGTGTGTGTAGCACAAACTTTTCCTATAAAACGTTATGGATGTGACATGGCCATGGAACTTGCTGACTTAAAAACAAAAGCCAAAAACAAAAAACAAATGTAAGGTGTTGCGCTCTTAAAGGCAAGCTGAGCATAGACATTGCTCTACCATTCCCTTGTCAATGTGGAATTTGTCAAATTACACAATTTGTTTGAACCTTGGGTCCATTTATCCACTTTTTAAATATGTATAATATTACCATGTGAAATTTTGTTTTTGGTATGGTTGCACACCATATTTATGATGTGAAAAGAGTTTCATTCTCCATCAAATTCAATCAGATCAGTTACAAACAATAAAATATAGACCTAAATGAAGATTTTAACAACAGTTCTATTTGCGTATGCACAACTTTTTTTTCCATGGTAAGGATGACCTTTGCATGGAATTGCCCATTTGCTAAATTTACTGTCCTATGTTTTTGCATGTAAACCATAGAAGGCTTAAGGATGGATTCTTCAAAATGTGACACATATTGCATTTCTGAATAAGGTTCAGACACCACATTGTCTGAAAACCTCAGGTATGCCAGACAGTTATGCTAGGGAGAACTAAAGCTTTGTACATTTATAACATTTGTAACATTTATCCCTGTAATCATTTATTAACTCTTTTTGCTCTTTAATGAAAAACATTTGTATGGATCAGACTCAGACGTTATGGATGTCAGTGAATCTCGATAGTCACACTGTAGAGTATATTCCTTTACGGCTCCCACACACAATTGCGTGTGGTGCAGTGCTGGAGATGCCTTCCATCCACTTTACATGGGCTTACGTCATCCATTGCCGAACTGAATTGTGGGTCCGTTGCGTCGTGTTGCTCCCGTCGCTCGCGTCGAAAAGTTCAACTTCTGCACTGACGGACAACAACAGAAGGCACCAGCCAATCAAATTATGGTTATACTTCAAGTCATTTGCATAGCTACAGTACCATCGGGAACACCCACTGGCATGCGTTGACGGAACGCAACTGTGTGTGGGAGCCGTTAGAAAAGTTGCCTTTAAAGCGGGGATCACATTGGCCAGCGGCAAGCGGCAGGTTTCCTATTGTTCTCTGTGGTTCGGCAGCGGAACGGTGGCAGCGCTGGCGTAACGCTATAGCGTTGAAGAAGCTGAGCGCTGAACTTGGTTCAACTTTCAAAGCGCAACTCGAGCGTATTCAATTGTCAGTTAAGGCAAACCGTCTGTGTTACCATAGGAATGAGATAGAACTTATTATGGTCTGTGCGCTGTGTTACTCTTGCCACTGGCCAGTGTGATCCCTGCCTAATGCTGAGGAATTTACTGTCTTGTGCTGACATTATTCACATCTCTAAACTCCAAGACAGGCAGTGCATGATCATTAAATTATACTGGTACTGACATTCACTTTATAGTCCCCTCCTGAAACCAACTGGTTCTCTCGCATATATTGGGAACAAAGCATCCTTGCACCTCATACTGTACACCGAGCTATCTGTAGTTGAGACACATCGCCTCCCCTCAGATGCGCACACAAGAACCTTCAGATAACATCACAATCTCTTTGTGCTTGATATCAGCTCAGCTTGTGCCTTAGACCTCTCTCTCTCTCTCTGATCCTGCTACAGTACAGATGAATGTCTTGATGTCTTTCCCTTTGCACTGTACGGACGAACTACCTGCCTACCTGCCAGAAATCCATTTAAGACAGGGTTTTGTTTGGACAACCCTGACTGGCACTGATTCAGCAAGTTCTAGCGATTCCGGGCCAGATCTGGGCCATGGTCGGCTGCCATCCGGCTGCCTTCAGGCCGTCATGTCTGTCTGGACAAACAGCTCCTCTGTGGATGGAGAGGGACCTTCACTCTCTTAACACGTGGACAAATGTTGACGAGAGAGAAATGGCACATCCCTCCTTCCTTCCTCTCTCCTTCTTTTCTGTTTCCTGTTTACTGTATGTGTGTGTGCAATACGACTGACGCGACAGCAGACTGAATGTGTGTGTGCCATGAAATGTGGATACAAGTTGTTTGTTTCTGGAAGACACACAGAGATAGACGAGCACATTTGTATGTGTATGTGAATCCACGTGTATGTTGGGATAAAAAAGCATGTGTGAGATTGTATTTGTTCAAATGTGTGTATCCATGCCCCTGTGTGTGTGTGTGTGTGTGTGTGTGTGAGAGAGAGAGAGAGACAGAGAGTGAGAGCAAGAGAGAGTGTATGTGTGAGAATGTATTTGTTCAAATGTGTGTATCCATGCCCCTGTGTGTGTGTGTGTGTGTGTGTGTGTGTGTGTGTGTGTGTGTGTGTGTGTGTGTGTGTGTGTGTGTGTGTGCGTGCAGACACGTGCATGTGTGTTTGTGTATACGTACTATATGTGAGCACCACCATCTGTCTGTGTAAGTCAACTCAAGCCCTAATGATGGCAGCCTATCGGTCTTTCCCATTTTTTCCTCATTCCCCCCGCACCCCAGAGACAATGGCAGCTTTGGACAGCATTGTGGTGCCACATGGACCATCATGCTCGGCTTTTAACGAGGAAAAATCACCCACAGCGCATTGGGCTCCGGAATCTTCTGGGACCAAGCTCGCTGTTGCAGGCTCTTGGTTTTCATCTTTACTTTTAAGCACTCTGAAGAGAAAAAAAATAGAGACAGTAAGAGGAGGCCAGTGATCAATAGAAACAGAGAGAGAGGGGGGGGGGGAGGCAGATGGCGAGATAGCTAACAGACATTAAAATCCACAGTCACTCAATTGCGATGAACGGTTTTTGATTTCAATTGGATTTAATTTACGTAGGTGACAGGGACACGTTACCTGTAGAGCCTATAGTGTATGGTGACGGCTAGCAGACGCTGCGCCATACTCAGGGGGGAAAACACACACACACAGACACAGACACACACACACACACACACACACACACACACACACATAGACACAACTAGCGAAGATGTATTTTAGTGAGCTGAGCTGGAATGCTAGATAGACCATGTCTCCAAGTCACTCTCGTGAACATGTCTCCAATTTATTCAGTATAAAATGTTTCCTAGTTTGTTTTTTTTTTCAGGACACGTCAAGTCATTCATTAGAAATTATACCTCAGTGCCTGAGTATTTGTAAAAGGGAATTCTACACGGTTGTCAATAATGCATCTATCAATTGTATGGTCCAGTTGTACACATGGCTCTAAAATTGTCCAGAGTTCATCTGTCAGACCTGTACATTTGACCTTTTGATCTTTGACCTTTTGACTGGTTATTTGAGTTGGGCCCTTTTCCCACCTCCTCCCCCCTTTTAAAAAAAACAATTCTGGGAGATCAAGTCACCAAATGGACCACCCAACAGATATCATCATTTCCTCCAACCATGGTTATGACTCCTCAGGGCATCCATCTCCTCCACTTCTCATTGTTGACCAGTATACTGTAACCCCCCCCCCCCCCCCGTTACAGCGCTTCCAGCGAGTGCATTAATTCACATGAGTGCATCGGGACTCATGTATCCAGGCAGCTGTCATGCGGCCGACTCCATTTTGAGTACAAATGACACATGCACCCAGCGAGCGGACTTTGGGGAGACAGAGGCATCGGCCGTAGCCTTGAGGAGCTTAGCGGTGGGACCCATCACCATCCTTCCCTTTAGTTGGACTCATCATTTATCGCCCCTCTGTTTTTAAATGAGGAGAGTTGTGTTTCTCTCTTTCTCTCTCTCTCCCTTTCTTTCTCCCTGTCACTGGTGTTGCTTTTGATTATGTTCAGAGTGCTGTAATGGGGGACACAGTGGAGCGTTTTGTCCACTCCGTCTGTCGTGGTGTCGGGACGGAGATCGGGCCGGTGTGTTGTTGGGGGGTTTGGGAATCACACGGCTGTCTTTTTTTGTTTTCTCATTTGGCTCATCAATGTAATCAGTTCTGCCATTGGCCGCCATGATTATGCAGCACTTGATGCAACATGGCAGAATCTATAGAGCAGAAAATGAGCATCTGCGTCTAGAACCTGTAATGCTCTTTTCCTTTCTCTTTTCATCTTTACATCCCTCTCTCATTTTTGTCTTTCTTTGTCTTTATCACTCTATTCCTTTGCATTTGAATGTCTCTCTATCTTTCTTGCTACTTATTTTAATCTGAAAATCTCTCTCCCTCTCTCTCACCCTCTCTCTCTCTCTCTATGTTCTTTATCTTACACTTTAACAGGGATGTAGAAAAGCCATTTACATTAAATTGGGAGATTTCCCATGCCTGTCAGATTAATTTACACTGAACAGGAGATCCAGCAAGAGATTAAAGAAACCAATACACATGCGCTCACAAGAACACACACGAACACACACACATACACACACATACACACACACACTTTGTGACATTACATGGACTTAAATGTAAATGTAAAAGTATCCTGGTTGCTTTCTATCTATCTATCATACATGTCTTTAATTGCTGTTTTCATTCAGGCAGTTCTGCACTTTTCTGCCACCCCACTAATTAGTTTGCCCTTCAATCTAGCCACCTAGGCCTCGTAGTCTCTCTGACAACCACACAAAGAGAGCTGGAAACAGATAGTATTCAGCTATTTTTCATAATAACACAATACATATTAGTGCAGATAATATTTTCATGTTACTGTATTATAGTGTTATGCTCCTTCCTATCAGTTAAAATACACAAATGCATACTATAAATGGAATGCTTCAAAGGTGCTGTGAGGAGAAGTACACAGTGCTCTACCCATAGACCGTATAAAATAGGCTCTACCATTATCCCACCCATTCAGACATTTGTACATTTTTGCCACAGTCTTAGATAGATAGATAGATAGATAGATAGATAGATAGATAGATAAATAGATAGATAGATAGATAGATACTTTATTGATCCCCTAGGGCAGCGGTCCCCAACCACCGGGCCGCGGCCCGGGACATTCCTAACCGGGCCGTAGCCTACGACAAGAGTTTAAAAAATGCATGTAAACTAAATAAACTCAATTTAATTCGCAATAATGTCACATTCGCAATAATACCCACTGACGATGGTGAGCCAGATACCTCAAAGAAAAAGAAGGGGTCATTCAATACGAAATATGAGTCATATTTAAAATATGGTTTCAAGAGAGACCGGTGACTCAAGATGCACCAAGTCCTTTATGTGTGGTATTTGGTGATAAGTTGTCAAACGAAGCAATGAAATCATCAAAGCTAATTCGACATCTAGAGTCCAAGCATCCTACACTTAAAGACAAACTATAAGGTTTGGTTGGGGTGGTATGTTGTGTCATTGTATTTTTATTTGTTTTACCATTTTCTGGGATTCTAACTGAACAAACTGATCAATGTCAGTCAATGGTCCAACCAATTGGATTTTGTTGTTAAGTGGCATGGTGTATCTTGTGCAGTTCAGTGGTTTCTGTGTTGCTATCTGTGTTGCTACGCTAGTACACCATAGGCAGAGAATGGGATTCCCGCTAGCATGGTAGCTAGCTTTGTATGCTAAGCGAAGCGAAAATACGAACAAACAAATCATATTGCCTATTACGAAACAAAATGTTAATGTCTGTATATGAAACAGTAGGAATTACCAAAAATTCCCAGTTAACTCCTGTAAATTCCCATAATTTCCTTTAATTCCATGAAAGTTTCCAATTTGGAATATTTCCAAAATTCCCCAGCTTAACTTACCATGGAAAGTTTCCGGTAAGTTTCCGGAAATTTACCGGAAATTTTCCGCCTCTTTGCAACCCTACTCCCACCCCTCACATACTCCCTGACACAGAGGCTAAGCAGCTTCACTCACGGCATAACTCAGGCACTTGTACAGGTAAAGGAAAGCTATCGGATTTCTCACACGTTTTCATTCCATGAATCATAAATGGGCTTAGATAGGGGAAGATTAAAAAATAGCCAAAAAAAAAAAGTGCTTTGCACCGGAGGCAAAGCTGTTAGAACTGAGAACAAATGATACATCGGCTGGCATAATTAGATGAAAGTATTTCAGGGCAGGGTAAGGAGGGGAGGAGGAGCGATGGGAAAATAATAATAAAATGGCGTAATGGCATTAACTGGAACATGGAAGCATCGAGAGTGATTGAATCTGTCTCCGGGCCAAGGTTTATCGGCCATTTTTCCTCCGCTGGGCGATACGAGGCGCGATACGCTGCGCAAACGTTATGAACGGCCGCTGATGGGCTGACATCCATCCAGGCCTAATGTCATTGTGGAACGCATCAGAGTCGTTAGGGGGCCCCCCGGTCCAAGTTGGGTGGGGTGGGGTGTGTTGGGAGGGGCTCATTCCCGCTAATAACCGTCACAGGGGAAACAAATGCTCGCTGCCCACTGTGATACGTCTCCCAGTCAATTTGCAGTGAGGGAGGAGAGAGCTTAGGGCCATTTCTGTCAGAGGGAGGGAGAGCAAATGCAGATGGATGATGGGGCCCTGGGCCTGTCTCGGAGTTGATTGACCAATCAGAGGCGATGGTGATAACATGCTTTAGGAAGGAGGATGTCTTAGTATCTATGACAGAGGAATTGTTTATCACACCAGGTGGTTTGGAGCTGGTGCAGTTGTGATGTCACTGTACATTTTTATTCAGTCTTATTCATCTAGTGAATGGAGGGCCTTGCTTGTATATCTCCTACATTTTGTAAAACACAGGAGAAGAAATACAACTAAACTGAAGTTTGGCTGAGGAAACAGGAGAATGCATTGACGCAGGGATGAATGGTCATCGTGTGGCTGATTATGATTACTCATAATTGTGTTCTTCTATTCCTCTGTGACAAACATTGGAATACTTGTGGTCGGGCAGGTGTGACAGTTTTCATCCTGATGTTGGTTCCTCCTTGTTAGATATAGTCAACTTGATACTTTGGTTACAGTTGTATACATTTTTCACAAAACATAACAGTGTTTTAATGTCATATCTTTGAGCTGCCTTTTTGTGATCCAAGTATTGTGTAATACAAAGACTCTGATAAAAAGGACAAACCCGCCCCCAGGACATTCCAAGGCTGTGAAAAATGCAACACATACCCATCAGTAAAGATCTTTCTGAATAGATGGGCACCATTGCCTTATCCATTATATCACAAAGTCACTGCACAATGAAGAGAAGGGCTGGATTACAGTTGGGTTAGCATGAAAAGGACATTGCTTATGGCAATTTAAGTCATAAAACCACAGTTCATACCAAGATGAACTTCATATGTCAGCAAATTAAGTCTGAATATAAAATTAAAATAGTTCAACTCTCTGCAAAGCAGACATTGTAATCGTAAACCCGAAACGAATGAATCCAAATGTCCCAGAGCAATTAGAATAAATAAGTATATTTAGTGCCAACCTTGCTTATTTGGGTTAGAATCTTGCTCATAAAAGCAGTGCTTCAAGTGCTTCAAAAGTGCTTCAAGATTAATCTAGATATTGCAGGCAGATTGAGCGTTAAAGACAGGCTTATTCTCCTTGGTCTGCCGCTAATTTATTCAAGAGATCTTTTTCAATTAAAATGGTGCTGAATACCAACAGCCATATTAGTATGTAGCTTAAAGTGGGCATGAGTTATCAAGATTGTTTCACGCCAAATGCACTTTACAAGGCCCTCCAAGATCTCTATGGCAGGCATGTTTTAAAGCAATTATGTTTGTTTCTTTCATAGGGCTTTGCAGAATACATGCACTTGCGCACACGCACGCACGCACACATGCACACACACAGACACAGAATGAGTGAAAGAGAAAGAGATAGAGAGAGACAGAGATAGAGAGAGAGACTTGAACAGATGCAACACACATTTGCACAAACAGACACACACACACACACAAACACACACACATACACACACACACACACATATACAAAGGCATGGACAATTTCATGCATACACATTCACCCACACATATACTTTCTCATCCAGACACATCACTCTGACTGGACCCCTGAAAACAGTCATGCATAATATAGTGGCAGTCCTCCAGGTTCATTACTTTCTGGTCATTTTTGAGAGGAACTACTGCCTTACTGTCAACCATGAATGATCGTAGATTGTACATCACCCTACCTTTCCATTGCCACTGCTAACTTGACACATTAAGGTGATATATTTTGTCAGTTTCTAATACATAAACTAAATGTAAACAAAGTTTCATGAACATTCATCAATAACAATTGATGAATGTGTTTGTGTGTGTGTGTGGCACTATATGCGTATACCAATGTTTGAGTTTGTATTTGTCAGTTGTATTTGTGTATGTGTGTTTTTTATTTGAAAGTGTTGTGAGTTTTGTGCTTGTGTGTGAGTTGTGTTTGTGTATGTTTTTGTGTTTATGTGTTTGTGTCTGAGAGTGAAATCATGAGTAATGGAGAGAAGATATGGTGCATCTTCCTGCACCTGCTATGTCCCCTTGACTGTGTGTGTGTGTGTTTGTGTGTGTGTGTGTGTGTGTGTGTGTTTCCTGTTATATGTGAGTGAGTGGACATTGCTGATGCATTGCATTATGCAAAGACTCCAAGCCAGACCATGGCAAACCAATCAAGGGCTGTACTCCGTATCAGTGAAGAGGATTATGGCCCGAACGGATCACACACACACAGACACACACACACACACACACACACTCAGACAAATAGATGGACACACCTAAACACACACACAGGCGTAAACACACACACACACACACACACACACACACACACACACACACACACACACACACACACACACACACACACTCAGACAAATAGATGGACACACCTAAACACACACACAGGCGTAAACACACACACACACACACACACACACACACACACACACACACACACACTCAGACAAATAGATGGACACACCTAAACACACACACACAGGCGTAAACACACACACACACACACACACACACACACACACTCAGACAAATAGATGGACACACCTAAACACACACACAGGCGTAAACACATACACACACAGACTGGCCCCACAAATTTTCACACAAAACGGATAAGCGTGAGGCTGTTTGGCTCCCCGTGCGCTCTCCTTTCAGTGTAATAAATCAATTTGCTGGGGCGATATGGAGGACAGACTGGAAGGTTCCACTGCCTCGGAGCTCTCTGATTCAGTGGGTAGAAATCTGGCAAAGGCTCTCACTGTCTGTCGCACGCACGCACACACACACACACACACACACACACACACACACACACACACACTCCTACTACCACTTCTACTACCACTACTACCACCACCACTACTACTACTACTGCTACAACAGAGAGAGAGAGAGAGAGAGAGAGAGAGAGAGAGAGAGAGAGAGAGAGAGACTCATACATGCTCCATTAAAAGTTTATTCAGAGACACAAAAAATGCTAGTATTTTTTATTATATCTGCTGCACCTACATGCCACCTCACCTTTCTAACCAGTGCAGTGCAGTTTGCTTACATATCTTATGCATCCTCTGATGGATTTCGGCTTCAATCTGCATTTACAAAACAGGGTGTTGGAGAAATTGTAGTAAGAATGAAACTGTAACATCATTCTGGCTTTCAGTCTGACCACTAGGTGGCAGTGTGACTTTAAGAGCATTTTCTTAATTTCTGCTTCTACTGTCAGGCATCTTTGATGTGTATCCTATGGAGGCTGTATATACAGTACAAACACATACATACTGTTGGCTGATGCTTTTGATATAACTGGTAATAGTTATGGATTTTAAGCATTTGGGACTGAGCCCAGCTCTGTGTAACTGGGCTCTAATGACATGAGAAAATGGATTTGATTGAAAGAAAAAAAGACAGAGGCAGAGAGAGAGAGACAGAGAGAGAGAGAGAGAGAGAGAGAGAGAGAGAGAGAGAGAGAGAGAGAGAGAGTGAGAGAGAGAGAGAGGTGGGGGGTGGACAGAGAATATTCTCACTACGAAATGGGAAAGTTTAAATTCTTTTAATTGCTATTTTTGTGCTTTTCAGTGGAAGAACAAAGAGAGCGGTTACGTTTTCATTAATCCTTGGGAGACAAATCAGTTTCTCTCCAGCACTGCTCAGTCGAGAGCTCGAGGCTATTTCTGAGCCACCGGAGCTGGGAGCAACGATAAAGGCAACCGCGAACGTGTACTGCGTTACCAGTGAAACATGGCAGAGAGAGAGGCAGAGAGAGAAAGTATATGGCCAGAAACTCATTCCTTTCTCACAAATTCTCTTTCTTTTTCTCTCTAATTGCCTCTCCCCTGGTACTCTCATTTTTTTTAGCTTTACCATAACAACTCACCACATTAAAAATAATAGGCTTTTCCTTGTGAACAACACGACATGTCTCTAGTAGAACAAAATCTGTCCTCAGAACCCCTGTGAGTGTACTGCATATGAACAAAAATTGTATGTTTTCGGTTCTTCATCAGGGAGACTCATTACGAAAGAAACAAAATAAATTGTAATAATCCAAACATAAGCATTTTGGGCCTCATGAATGAAACTTATGTAAGGCAAATTTTTGTGTAAACAATTAGTTGAGGATTGTCTGCAAACCTGTATGTGTGAAAACCTAAGCAAGAAAACTCTCATGTAAATGGTAGCATTGTGGTTGTATGAAAGTTTTTACTAAGTTGTACTGAATGAATTCCAAATCTTTAGAAGGAGCTATATGGTATCCAGGGGTTTTTAAGATGTATCAGTGCACACACTGTACACATGGGGTGGAGGGGAAGACCTTGTCCCACTGCCTTCACTAGCTGGGCGAGGGTGAAGTGTTGGCTGGCAGCAAATGAGAGGTGAGGAGGCAGTTAACCTTGAGCAGGAAGCCCAGCGCAGGGCTGCAACCTGCTGAGAAAGGATGTCACTCCCTCTGAGGAGCTGCTAACTCATTCAGAGAGAGCGGCTCCATTTGGGGGGCTAGCTAGCCGGAGTTCACTGTGTTCACTTACAGAGTTAGACACAGCTCCGCTCTAGAATCTTTGATACATAGTATTGAATTGAATTGTTAGAAGCCATGATACATTCTGGAATGAAAATTAAAAGCCATGATACATTCTGGAATGAAAGGTGTGGACTTTTGGTAAAAGGAGGCAGAGGATCCGGATCTTCTGATTATAAATCGATGGTGTTTGTATTCAACAATCAAATTCTGCTGATTAGCATGCGTCACACACACACACACATATACACATACACATCAAACACACACACAGAAACACACACACACACTCAATGACATTGTGTGTACACTCCAGCATCGTGCTGAGTAAAGATCACAGATGCCCTGTCTAATTGGCTTCTGTTAACTCGGTTTAAATACAGTGATTTATGAATCAGTGCCACTTTAATGTCTGTTTGGTGGGGCTGAGTAGTGATGTGAGTGTACGTAGTGATGTCAATGTGTGTGTGTGTGTGTGTGTGTGTGTGTGCGTGTGTGTGTGTGTATGTGTATGTGTGTGTGGTGGTGGTGGGCTGAGTAGTGATTTGAGTGTAAGGGGACATGACGTGTTTGTGCATGGGCTTGAGATGAGTGGGATGATTCGCTCATCTCCCCCCGTGTCCTCAGACAGTGCTTTCTTGTTTGCTAGATGCAGGGCTGGACAGGGCTAATCTGGATTAATCTAGACTAACTAGGAGAGGGCCACTCTCTGAGCTACGGGAAACTACCAGTCTTATTTGATGTATTTGTTTCACTGTGTTGTTCAGTGCTGTAGTTTGCACATGCAGGTGTTTACTTCTGATGTTCACTTCTGGTACATTCATCATTTGGTGCCCCACTTTCACCACCTTTTTTCTTAGTCGGTTTTATCATATGTAAATTGTGTATATAGGTCATGTCTTGAGAAGATAACATGTCAAGTATTTCACAGCTGTAATGACAGTGACTGATTATGACGTCACTGTTGAGTTACTGTGATTACATCAAATTGTCGGAAATGTTATGTGTCTTAACATGTTTGTGACATGATTGTGTTCACACTGCAGTCTTATCACACAGCAGTGTGTTCACATAAATCATTTCAATCAAATCAACACACACACACACACACACACACACACACACACAGGTAATCCAGGGTGTATTTTAAAGGTCCCTTCCCTTCATCAGTGCAGTGTGTGCCAAACAGCCTTACTGGTGATGATGCTGTAAGCTCCATTGTGTGCTCTGACTGAGCAGGTGATGTGTTTATTCACCGCAGGTCCAGGTGGATCGATGTCCGGGCCGTCTGTCCCAGGCTGCTAGAGTGATTTAGTTGATAATCCACGCACACATTGCGCCACACACAACGTCCAGCAGATGTTCCAGTGAGCTCCTGGTGAAATGTAATTAGCCAGCACCAGGTGAGTCTCCTTTACTTTAGCAGTCACTTTGGAGCAATGGGGACACTTTGGAGTCATGTGCACACACACACACACACACACGCATGCTCATACACGTAGTCAAGTCACGCACACTCGAGACACACGAGTCTCCCCAACTTTTAGCATAGTTTTACACAACTGGGGTCAATGTAGAGCATGTCTATGCGTTACATGAGGGAGGAAGTGTGTCCCTGTTTGTGAAAGAGATTGCAAGCGAGGGGATATAAGTGGGGCGTTTGGTCTCATTATCCCGTCCTTACTTCTTGATTTCACTCGATGTTTGTTTGTTTGTTTGTTTGTTTGTGTGTTTGCATTATTGATTGTTTACACAGAGCTGAACAGCTTCTTTCATGATTGCTTGGCGCAATGCCGTCATGGCTTTAAATTAATTTCCTCCTTCTCATGGTTGGCTCGTCTCCAAATGAGCACCTGTCACGATTTGTCTTCCATTATTCTGTAATGGAAACCCTGTCAACAAGAACCCAGGCTTGTGTTTGATCAGTGAGACAGATGCTGATCATCCTTGTCATTTCTGTGTGAGTGTTGTTTGATGCAGATGCTTGAATTTTTGTATCGTATTTGCAAACCAAATCGGAAGTTAGACGATGAAATGAAAGACACAGTGTCACCCTAGTGTACAGTAGAACCCACAGGGTGCCGAGTTGAACTTCTGACTGATCATCAGAGAATGAGTAAACAAAAAGAGAGTTCAAAAGTAAAGTTTACCGGCAGGGGCAGACATTTTGGTAGACATTGATAAGTAAACCCCAAAAAATGTTGCTACACATTCCAGTGGGAAGGTTATTAACATTCACATTTCAGTGCCGCCTTGAGATTCACCTGGTTAGGTTCTCTGGGCAGCATTAATAACAGTCTTATCACCTGATGCCAGTACCCCAAGGAGCCCCAGCTCCTTTGATATAGCTGCCAAGCTCTAGCTTAGATTAAGGGCTTCTGTATTGGAGAGGAGGAGGGCTTCTGACCTCTGAGTATGGATGGATTATTACCTGTCAGATTGAACGATTTCACAGTCGCCGAAATGGGGGTGATGAGTGAAATTGTAGAGGAGGAGGAAGAGGAGGAGGAGAAGGAGAAGAAGAACGAAGGGGAATATTTTATCAACAACCAGCAGGTACTCTTCCTCTCTCTCCCTCCCTCTTCCTCTCTCTGTCTCTTACGCCCTCCTCTCTTCTGCTCTTCTCCCTTTCTCACTCCTCAGCTCTTTCCTTCTCCCTTTCACCCTCTCCATCCCGCTTTCTCTTTTAATTTCATCCCTTTCTTGTCTCTGTCTTTATTCCTTTCTGTCTTCCTTCTCTCACTCGTGTAATTTCTTCTCTCCATTCCCCTCCTCTTTCTGTCTTTTCTTATTTCTATCTCTCCTTCCTCCCTCTCTCTCTCTCTCTCATCCCCTCTCATCTGACGCTACTCATTTCTCATCTGAAGCTCTAAGGAGCTGTCCAGCAGTAGTAGGGTGGGTAAAGGAAGTCATTAATTCATTAATGTCCAGTATTAAAATATCTCTGTGTCTCTGGGTGGTGCTGAGTCTAGGGCACAGCTGAAGATGATCACCCTCAGAGGCTGTGAACAGGCTCCCCACATGTTATCTGGGTAATGTGGCGTTTGCACTATACCGCTTTCTTGGTCGCTGAAACAAGGTCGCTGTCAACAAGGATAATTCTTATTATTCCAAAATGTGAGCGTTACTGGAGCACCAGGATATAAATCACTCTAAGCTAAGTACAGGTAGCCAAGCAACAACACACTCTGAAAACTGAACACTCCCACTCCTCCATAGAAATGCATGGGGTTAGTTCGTAACGTGTGTAATGTATTTGTAAAACAAATACATTTTTATGAAACAAAAATGATTTGCTTGACCATGTTCTGTGTCTTTGGCACTGGAGTAGCCCATTGACTCAGATGTGACATGATAAGGTAAGTTGTCGTCGTTCTGTCTTCCACATTCATGAAAGGTTTGGTATGAATGTTGAGTCATCTCTTATGAAACAGTCATGAATGCTTTATGTGCAGTTTATGACAGCTGCTATAAATGTGTGAACTCACCCGTCAAGTAAAGTGTTACCCTTATTTAAAGTCAAATAATTGTATGAGAAAGCTCAAAGTAAGTATCTTTACACTAAAATCCATACCAACTAGATCTTTTTATCTTTTATTAATTTATTACACGGCTCTTCAGAGTGGTGCAGGAAGTTCCATTCACATGAATGGGCCTTCCCAACGTTCGGGCCTATGTTAAATCTATTTATTCCACTGCTTGGTTGAATTTCCCATTGTCCTACGTAATTTAGAACGACCATTAACCGTATGTTATTTGCACAACTATGAAGTACTGTAGATCCATTTTTTTGGCCGTATCACACTTGTATATTAATTCGCCGAACTCGTGAAGTTTAAAGGAACCGTATGTAAGAAAAATATTTCAATTAATCATAAAATGGCCCTGATATGTCACTAGACATTAAGAAATCATGTTCATTTCAAATACTTATATCACTGACAACAGTAGTCCGGCCAGGATATTGTCATTTAAAAAGTGAAGTTGCAGCCCTCAACTGATGTTGTTTTTTGTCATGATGATGTTGTGTTTTGTCATGTCATGTTGTGTTTTGGCCTGACGTGCCACCCTCCACCTATCTACTAATCACGAAGTTAGTGTTTCGCCATCTGGGTTGGCAACCTCGAATCAGGGGGGAGGGGGAGGGGATACACCGCTCTTCAGTATGTTGAAAGTGATTGCAGTACCAGTTTTGGCCACAATCTTACATATGAAAATATAAAACCTCGGCAGTCATGAATGAAGCGGAGTTAGAAGAGAAAGGAAGAGGATGACAAGAAAAAACAAGATAGTGGTAAGTGATAAATTACACTGGATAAAATAGCTCTACTTGTCTTGTACAAATAGTGTAATGTCGCATCAGGAAGGCTAGCCTAGCAAAAAATGTTTATGTTAACTACCTGCTGCAATATGCTAACAGTGAAATGGTCAAACGTACTTCACAGGTAATTTCAGATTTTTTTTCAATTATTTTTCCAGGTACACCATTAACTTCATCCTCCATTCCTGAGGAAGAAGCTGACATTGGATTTTATGGTACGGTGGTGTTTTTGCACCGTACCAAATGTTCAAAACTAATGCACAGTATATATATGCAACAGCAGTATTTGCACTGTCAACATTTTTTATTTATATAGTGTGGGTGAACTTGGGGGGGGCTCCATGTCCATTTTGCTTGGGGCCCCCAAATTCCTTGAAACGGCCCTGGCTGTCAATGGCAACGGGCTGATTAACGTCGAAGCAAAACCCCTCCGCTGCGCGTCGGGGTTCTGTTCTCCCTGTCGGGACTTATTTACTGATAATTACCGGCGGACAATACATTATCCCTTACATAATATTTTAAAACTTGGTTAGATATCAGTTTTTGCAGTGTGGAGAAAAATGGAGTGTGAACGCCATCTAAAGGTCCAGTCTGAGCTTCCAATCCAATACAATTCAGCATTCAGCATCCAATCCAATCCAAATTCTGCAAACAGCTCCTCATGGTCCTTCCTCTGTCGGATCAGTATTTGCGTCCAGTCTAGACACAACACTGAGGCTCAGACCGAGCCCTACACCAATCCAGCCAATCAGCATGTTGCCTTGGGAGCTGCTTGGGAAGTGCTATATTATAGCTGTACTCAGAGCCGGACCCTTCTCTTCCTCGCTAACGCATACTGACCTCTTCCCTAAGAGCACATCAGACGCTCTGTGCTTATTAAAGAATAACAAATGCTATTGCAGTGCATGTTAGAGTTTGGAGATGTTCACACCATCTATTCTAGAGGGAGGCACATGGACCTTATTGTGGTAAAATGGCATGGCTAAAACTAATTTTCTCTGTCACATATTGAAGCTGTACACAATCATGAAAATCATTAACCTGTTCATAACAAAACCGTAACACAGAAAAAGGAGCTTTGTCATTCCTTGTGAATAGCAGAATTGGACAACAGATAGTTGGTCTAGTTTTCCCCATTGTGGCTGCATGATTAGGTGCATAATTGTGAGCAGGATTTCCTGACCTTCGAGGTTAAATGGAGAATCAAACAGTCCTTTTGTGAATAGCACACCTTTCATTTGGGGCCTCTCTCTAATGTATCGCAGGCTTAGCACCCCACGGCTCTCACTCCCTGTCAGCTCTCTCTTTCACAGACCTGATTCCCTTTCTTTGTACAGCTCTGCGACCTGTTCTGTCTCTTCCACTATAGTCACACCGCAAGTAATACTCAATTCTGATTTGATTTTGGCTGTTCACATTGTTTTAATTAAATGTGGCCAATATCAGACTCCTACTTCACTACGAACTACCATTCGTAGCTCTCTTCCATTTCCACCGAGCGATGCTATAACCCACATCAGAGAGGGTGCTCCCAATTCCTCAAGTGATCCAGTGAAATGTTTGGAATGAATTTTGCCAGCGCCAATCGAGTTTGGCATAAAAGTCGAATGACTTCCGATATAACTATGCTATATCAGTTATATAGTACCTCTGCTATTATGCTATATCAGTAGTACCTCTGCTATTATGCTGTATCAGTTATATAGTACCTTTGCTATTATGCTGTATCAGTTATATAGTACCTTTGCTATTATGCTGTATCAGTTATATAGTCTGTGCCCTGTCTGTTTTCATTTCTCTGTTCTCATCAGAATAGAGAGGGCCTTAATCAGGGGAATTTAATAGCGAGTAGATTAAATGCATTTATTTAGAGTTAATTACCTGGTTGGCTACCACACACTGAAAGATTCAGAAACTGAGAAACTGAGGGTCTATGCATGCAAATGCATGCTCCCATTAAGACATAGTAAACATTGTGGTTGGGGCAAAAAGCTGATCAGGGAGTAGATATAAGGACTGTGTGTTTCCTAGTGACAGTACACCTCATCCTCCTTTCCTCCATTCCGTCTTTCCTCTCTCTCTCTCTCTCTCTGTCTTGTCTGCCTTGCTTTCTCTTGGCTGCGGCAGAATGGTGGGGTAATTGATGGTTTTATATAAAAGCCCAGTGGCCCACAGACAACAAAGGCACAGGAGAAAGAAGCCCTTGCCCTCTGGTTGTGATGTTTAATGCAGTGGTGTGCTACAGTGCTGCGGCTCACAGAGCTACACTGCATAGCTAACCTCTTGGGCATAGGGTTGTGAGACAAGAAGAAAGAGAGAGAGAGGGAGAGAGAGAAAGAAAGAGTGTGAGAGAGAGAAAGTGAGAGAGAAAGAGAGAGAAAGAAAGAAGGAGAGAGAGAGAGAAGCAGATAAGCAAGCAGAAAAAGAAGCTTATATGTGTGTCCATGCCTTGATTACTTGATCCCTTCTACTGGTTGATTTTAATGAAGACTTCCCATCCCTCAGAACAGAGGTCAGTATAGTAGCACCTTGTCATCTGAAAGGACAGAGGCATGATGACATCTCCTCAAGGAGAAACGTAGAAAAGAATCCACCTGTGCCTTTAAGAGGTAATTATACTGTACCTTATGGCAAAGTCAGAATAAAAGGAAAAATCTTTGTAAAAAAAAAAATTATTTAAAAAAGAATGAAGCAAGACTTTTAAAACCCTATTCCTGAACTCTCACGTACATAATAAATCACATTATCCCGCTTATTACACGGCTACTTGCCAAAACGAGAAAAGAAACTAACACACTGAATCTTGAATCTAAAAATGATTTTGCTACTGTTTCGTGTCCTAAAAATGATTTTTGCTACCGTTTCCGCTGACAAAATAAATAGTTCGCCACACAGATAGAACTTGACAGTTTCAGGTGTTGCGTGGCAACGTCTTACTAGCTTACTTTCCCTTTCAATTCATTGCAATAAGCGAACGGAATTCTTGCGGAGGGATATGAAAGACGTTAATCAACCCGTTGCCATTGACAGCGGTGATTTATATACTTTGCCGGTGATTTATATAGATTTAACAAAGCGTCTGTGACGTCACCCATAGATTTTCTGAAGAACGGTTATGAAGCCGTTTATACATACAGTCGGTTAAGACGTTCGGAAAGGTTACCGCCCCCCACGAGGGGGAAAGCATGCTAACCTTACACAATGGAAGTCAATGGGCGAACTCGCTAACAGTTAGACTTTATACATTCGTTTTACATTCAGGTGGAGTTCTGCTTGTTTCTGAACACAATAATTTGAAGGAATTGTGTTTACTTAACTGCCCAGTGTATGCTAACAACTTAATTCACCCTCGATTGCCCAATGTTGACGACAAATTTCTCTGGAAGCTATATTAAATGGTAGCATCATTAGGTTGCTAACTGGCTAACTTTATATCGTCAGTGTAACATAACCAACTGGTACACATTACTTGTTAAAACTATTCCCACGGTCATTGTAGGGAATGTGCATTCATGTGAGAATAAATTCAGATGCAACTTACGAGTATGTGATGTTAAGGCAAAAGGGTTAGCTTGCTAAACCGGCCATTGAAAGCAGTTCTACAATGAGTACACTCGAGACAGTTCTGGCCGTTTAACTGGAATTAGCAAAATGAGGGAACTTAATGTTACCCTTAACCTCCTTGACACACAGATAACTCTCTGTTGAAACGTGTTTGTGCCGTTTAGTGATGTTTGCTAAAAGATTTAATATTTTTATAGGTGCTTTCTGTACTCAAGCCGGTGCACCTCCATTAGATTACATGCAATCAAAACGAATGTTTTCCCCCTCGGGGGCTTTTCAGCCACGGTAACCACGTCAACTGGGGGCGGTAACCACGATTTTGACTAGTTGCCGACTGTATGTATGGTAGAGATGCGCGGTTCACGGTTACAGTCGCGGACTCCGCGGTTAAACCACGGATCTGGCGGATGACGTGAAAAAATATAATATTTTAATTAAATTTGGCCGGATGGCAGTTGAACCAATCAAACGCATCACCCATATATATTAAAACAACCAGCGGATAGCGGGTGCGGTTTTGAAAATTGGTCAAAAAACGTTGGTGCGGATGGATGGCGGATATATGATAAGTTTTGCTATGCGATTAGAGTTGAAATAATAGCCCATCCGCGCATCTCTAATGTATGGGGGGTATGGGCGGCGCCATCTTGGAAAACCTTGGGAAATCCTAACCCCGCCCACCTCCTGGCCAATCCATATATGGGTAAAAGGGCGGGGCTCTGTATGAGACTGAGCAAGCCGGTGAACCCGCCTCGTTGTCAGCCGAGCAGCCTCAGCTAAGCTATCTGTAACGTTAGGCCTACAAGATGGACTGGCACAGACATTACTGTAATGTTACATAATTTGCTGGTAAGTTTGATCTGCTAACGTGAAGTTCATGTATGTTTCTTAATGCCATGTTCAGACACTTTTTAATTTTGTATGCTGAAAGGTATTCGGGTGAACGGTTGAAAAGTTGAGAATGAAGAGTTGAGTTTGCAGATTCTAGCTTCTAGGTAAAATAAACTAACGTTAGCTATCCCTCCCTTGCTGAAGTTAAGGTAAAATAACGTAGAGTAATTTAGCAGTTTAGCGTTACAGGTTCAGCAACTCATACTGACAAAAATGTATCTTTGCCTTTATTGTTTTGTGATTAACGTTACCCATCTCATATCCTCAGTGGCAGCCATCATTGTAACGTCTTTTTCCCCAAATTAAAATGCGGATGACTTTTCATTAGATCATAGCCAAGGTGATATTATCGAGAAGAAAGTAAGAAGAAATTATTTCTGAGTGCTCAGCACGTTTAAGCCAAGCATTGACGACTCCTCATCATTGCCATTCCCCCGCGGTCATTCATGTGTTTGAGGCCTTGGATTATCGATAGCACACTGCTTAAACCGTATCTGCCAACAGCACCCAGCATCATACATTTTACGTGCATAGTCAAGGTTTTTCCCCTTAAAGCGGTCCCGCGGGAATTAGAATAAATATTCCATGAGTACACTCTGAGAGATCAATCAGAAGTGACTGGGAAAGCGAGTGCCGACGACAGTTGTCCTGCACAGCAGAGGAGGTTTCAGGGATGTGGGACATGACCGCGCGACAGGGGCCTCGAGCTTCATCGCGTTTGACAAACGACCAGGCGAGCTTTCGGGTGCGCGCTGACAACGCTCCGTTGCCCTCTTGTCAAACACCCCTACTGTTTTTAGCATTATCACCAGGATTGGCTGCACTTATAGTAAAAAGACCCATGGATTTTAGCTGAAGGAAAAGCAATTAATACCAGCATCGATCAGATGTTTTTTTTCTCCCTTTTTTGCCAGAGAGCAAAGATACTACGTAATAACTGAGTATTATTTTGCCACTGTGTGTATCTTTGATGTCTACCCGGTCAATATCCCATTAAAAAGAAGCATTTCCTGTGGCTGTGTGTGTTTGCCTTTGTGTGAGTGTGTGAAACTTTGGGTCTTTGTATGTGTGCATGTGCAAGTGTGAGTGTATGTGTGTGTGTCTTAGAGAAATGTGTTTGCATATGAATTAGATTGTACATTATGTCCATATAAATGAAGGAGGGAGTTTTTGTGCATGTGTTTCTGTTTGTGTGTGTACAGTGTATGCACATCTGTGTGTGTGCATGTGTTGTGTTTGTATGCATATAATGTGTGTGTGTGTGCTGGGTCCAGGGGGCCTATTTAAAGAGATATAAACAGAGGGCGATCTGTCACACGAGTGTCCAGAGGATGGCTGGCGTGCTGCAGAGGAATCGATACAGATTATGGGAGCCTTATCGATGGGCCTTTTTTACTGCGAGGAGGCTAATTCATCAACAATGACAATTAAACAAGAACCCCTCTTTGGGAAAGGCCAGGGAGAGAGACACCATGTGTGTGTGTGAGAGAGAGAGAGTGAGAAAGAGAGAGAGAGAGAGAGAATATTTACCAGAGCTGAATGGACTGTATTGAATGAGAGGTGATGAGGGGACGTAGTCAGGATTTAATTACTCCTCAGCTTTGTTTGACACCACGCTTGTCTCCCAGATGGCATTTTACATAATGAATTCTCTTCACTTCTGCATCACTCCATCTCCCTTTCTCTCTCTCTCTCTCTCTCCAACCCCCCCTCCCCCACACACACACATTTCTCATTCTCACTCTTTCATTAAATGTATGCAGGTTGTGATGGACGTGAGATCAATGTTATAGTAAACAGACGGCAAATCCCAGGTTCAGTGTGATAGCAGTTTAACTCCCTGGTGTCATATGTCAGACATCGCACAGTGATACAACAGTGCTTGTTTGTGAAGATATATATTCCCTTCTGAGGATACAACTATGCAACTTTCAAGAAAGGCTTAATATTAGATCTAACTCAATCAGATTGTAATGCTGCTAGTTTATTATGATGTTATCCTCAGTAGATGAACTTTGCCCTTATAGTTTTTGGATATGTGGGAAGACGGTAGAGCCACTGTTCCCCTGTAGGCTTGAAAATCACAGGGAGGCCAATTAGAAAAGTCTACTGGATGAAAAGTGAGTTAGTTCAGTATTTCACATGACCCTTGTCCTCTTTTACTTTAGAAAAGTGTATCAGTGGTTTTGATGTATCCTCTCATACCCATCTTCATATTACTTTAATATTTCATGTATCATATTCACAGGTGTTATGAACATGGAGACAGTTGAATCAAATAAAAGCGCCACGGTGGTGTGAGTAGATTGTGTTAGTTTGGAGATGCTACAACAATGGCAGAATATCTGAACGAGTTCTCCATAGAACAAAAAGTTAAGAAAGTCTCACTTCAGCTTTGTAAAAGAGAGAAAAAAAATGAATTAATTTCTCATCACCATGGTGTGGTGAATGTGCTATGTGTGCGTGTCAGAGAAAGAGAGTGAGTGACAGCAAAAAGGAGAAGCAAGTGAGAGAGAGAAAGATAGAGAGAAAACAGAGAGAGAGTAAGAACTATAGAAAGAGAAAGAATGATATGAACCTAATTAAAGTTGGGAAGATGACAAGCTGCACACTCCCGCACACCAGCTTCCTGGCATAGCACCTAATCAGCATCCCTCCTCTCCTCCGTCTGTCACTCACTCCTTCTCTCTTTCCTCCCCATACATTACCACATCTTTTACTTTCCCAGCATCCTCTCTGTCACTCGCTCCTTCTCTCTTTCCTCCTCATACATTACCACATCTTTTACTTTCCCAGCATCCTCTCTGTCACTCGCTCCTTCTCTCTTTCCTCCTCATACATTACCACATCTTTTACTTTCCCAGCATCCTCTCTGTCACTCGCTCCTTCTCTCTTTCCTTCCCATACATTACCACATCTTTTACTTTCCCAGCATCCTCTCTGTCACTCGCTCCTTCTCTCTTTCCTCCTCATACATTACCACATCTTTTACTTTCCCAGCATCCTCTCTGTCACTCGCTCCTTCTCTCTTTCCTTCTCATACATTACCACTTCCTTTACTTTCCCAGCATCCTCTCTGTCACTCGCCCCTTCTCTCTTTCCTCCCCATTACCACTTCTTTTACTTTCCCAGCATGCTCTGTCTCACCCTCTTCTATACAATGCCGCCATTGCTTTCTTTTTAACTCCTTCTCTCTCTCTTGCCCATCATACTCCCATTCTTTGCCACCCACCCTACGCTATCCCCTCTATTCACTACTAAAGAAAACATATTTTCATACATTCCTTCCCTTGTGCAATCCCACAATGTGTATAACAGGCTTTTATGAGGAAGCATGATTTTAGAATTATTGTCAAAGCAGAATTAATGCTATTGGGATGTGTTTCTTTGGATAACATACATTTCTAAATCTTGTTGTCATGTAAGGAAGAAACCAACACAAATGTCAAATGCACTTTGGTTATTTACTTAGGCGGAGATCACACTGACCAGCGGCAAGTGGCAGGTTTCCTACTGTTCTCTATGGTTCGGCAGCGGAACAGTGGCAACGCTGGCGTAATGCTAGCGTTGAACAAGCTGAGCATTGAACTTGGCTCAACTTTCAAAGCGCATCACATGCATATTCTTAAGGCAAACCGTTTGTGTTACCATAGGAACGAGATAGAATTTATTATGGTCTGAGCGTTGTGTTACACTTGCCGCTGCCGCTGCCGCTGGCCAATGTAGTGCCGCCCTAGTGTTGTGATCTGAGTTTGAAACCCCTAAATGTAGAAAAAGCTGTTGCAGCAGTAATCATAAGAATACAGCAGTAGCAAGGCAGTATGGTTTTGTAAATGCTAGATGGTGTTGGTGTTATGTGCAAGGCCAGTCTTTTAGCAAGTTAGTTTGCTGGTTTTAGACAAATGCACCTTTGACATTTAACAGTAATCTGGTGATATGCCATGGCCAATGCTTCACAGATAACTTTAAATCTATTAATTAGCTTACTGGACATACCCTTAAAATCCCCTAAAAATGGCAGGCTTATATTTCATATAAGCATTTTTTAAATGAAGTCGCAGCTCATACCCTTGGGTTCCTCTGCAACACACCGAATCTGACAGCAACTTCTTCAGGTCATTAAACTTCCCAGTGTTGAGTTTTAGTTACCGAGAATCAGACTGATTTTCAAATGAGTTTGAAAGTGATTTGTTCAGTGTGGCTGATGGGAGTAGTGACTTGAATATACAGAGGTGGTTGCACATCACCTAGAGGCACAGGTTGTCAGCATACCCTCCACTTATTCAGCCCTGAGACTTGAGGCAATCTGTGTGCATAAAATGAGAGACAGTGGGAGAAAGAGAGACAGTGAGAAAGGGAGAGAGAGAGAGAGAGAGAAAAAGAGAGATAAAGAGTGAGAGAGGGGAAAAAACCCACCTGATCAGAATTTATTTGCCGCTCGATTTCTTCTGTCCACAGAAGACAATGAGATGCATTGGAATTCCAGCTTGGTGATGTAATGGCTTTTGACTTCACATGGTTGGTTGAGCCTGACTCTGTCCATGTGCCCACAGCACAGCAGACTGACACGACTCCTAGCAACAGCTGCTCTGGCCTAGCTGTACATACCAGAGGGGGACATTCCTATTACTTGGCCTGTGATTCGGCTCGTGAGATGCATTTGTACAGAACAATGCACACAAATTTCAGCTGAATTGATTAGACGCAGAGAAGCGATCTGTGTTTTCTTTTTTTGTTTTTACAGTAAATCCCCTTTCATGCCTGGGAGAGCTTGTGTGGAGGTGGGTGGGCACCTGGACATGCAGGTTTCACTGATTCACCATTGCACTGTAGGAAAAGGCCCTTACACTCATTGTGGTGAGCTTAGGGCCTAGGGCTGAAACGCTTAGATTTATTGAGGACATGGTCCAATAAAGACTTATCAAGAGCTAATGTTTTCAACTTTGTTTTCACAGTCTACACAGTCACAGGCAATTTAGGGGAGTTGAGCCTGCCTGTTCCTGTGAACTTTTTTGTAAGGAACAAGCTATGCCAGTTGAGGATTTGATAATGGAGGTTATCAGGGGTATTGAAGCAGGCAAGCTTGCTTTAAGGGAAATGGGAATAGGATCCAGGTGCCATGTAGATTTAGAGATCAGTTCAAAGATGTCGTTTTCAGCTTGCAGCACATACGCCCGTGAGAAGGAAGTCTTTTAAAGGTGGAACCCCACATTCTGAGTCTCTCTGGAACCACACTGAATCACTTTGATGTCCGCAAACGAAAGCTGTGGGATAAATATCAAAGCATGCTGATCTAAACAAACGAAGGGATCGGAAGTGGTATTGCCAACATTCCTGGAAGTGGTGTTGCCAGCGTTCATGTTGAGCCTTATTGATTTTGCCCATGAATGGCACAGACGATGGCACATAGAAGAAGTTAATTTAACGGTTGCATCTATAATGTGTATAATGTGAGGCAATTTGAAGAGGGGCGCAGTGTCAGCATTTCAATTATAGAGCCCCTCTGTCTTTCTGTTTTGTGTGTGTGTGTGTATACAGTATGTGTGAATTTCTGTCTCTGTGTGTGTGTGTGTTTCATTGTCATGTGCGGAAGTGAGGAAGTTACTCATTTCAACCAACAAGTTTGAGCTGTACCCATCAGGCCCCGACAATAGAATAAATTTTCACAAAAAAGCGTGAACTGTGGAACATTAAGGAGAAGGTGAGAAAGAGAGCAAGAGAAAAAGAGAGAGAGAGAGAGACAGACAGACAGAAAAAAAAAAGAATACACAGAGAAAAGAGAAAGACAGGCTGGGAGGAGGAAGGTGGAGTAAAACTGAATTCTCAATAACCTTCAAAATCCATGATCATTTTAAGCTCTCCTCCCCAGCCTCTTTGTGATGGACTGCGCTAGGCTGGGCTGCATTTTCAAAAGCACTCATAATTTATGGAATGGCAAGATTAAGCCCACACTTAGGGCTTAAGACCAGTCCCACAGCCTCCAACTACCCCCTGACAGGCTGTTGCATATTTAACTACAGGGCTTGCATCAGAACATATCTCCCATCTCTCTATCAGAGCACAGGGGCTTGGGATACTGTCTGTGTGTGTGTGTGTGGGTTGGGGGGGCTATGAGAGAAAGTGTAGCATTTCCCTCGAAGCTCATGATGCCTTGTCCTCCAAACTCCAATATGGAAGTCCAACTGATAGAGTGAGGTATTAACCACCACAAGGTCAAGCGATTTCCACAACACACCTTTCCTTTACTGTAAGCAGCTGCCTAAAGGTGTTTGCCCGTGTGAGCAAATCCACATGTGAGTGTCAGGGCAATTCAAGTCATGTTTAAGCACTCTTTCTTTGTGTCATCATCGCATATTCTGTTTTCACTTCAGCTGAAGAGCGTTTACATTTACCGTTATCAGCCAAAGTTCCAAAGAAGAACTAGCACGTCTTTTGTCAGCTTGCGTGCTCACAGAGGAATTGAAGTGCTAACCCTTTTGTGAGCTTAGCACCTGACTATACTGTATCTGTGGCACTGTGTAGTTTCAAAAGCATGAGAACCTCATTGGCTTTTTTGATGCTCATATAGGAAAATAATCTCACTGGCAAGACCGGGTAAATGTATTTTTCTTGTGTGTATTGTTCACAGTAGTAATAATCAAAATGCTTTACATTTGCAAAAAACAATCTGAAACATCAAATAATGTAATTAAAAGATCAGAAAATATATCTAGAACTATTCAATAAACAAAATACCACTTGAAAAGCTATTAAGAAGTCATTTTATTTAAGTGGTAAATTTAATTCAGTACATTTAGCAATGTAGTCAAAGGCAGCTGTAGTAAAGAAGTGCAGTAACCATAGTGATTGAGGGCAGGGATGGATTACTGCACGGGCCTACCGGGCCCAGGCCCAGGCCCAGGCCCAGGGGCCCAAGCCTTTGCATGGAATCATTGCCTCAATATCAACAAATCAGGATGTAGGCTATGAATCTGATTGAATTTAGTATTGGCCATCCCCAAAATGCACCAGAATACAGAAAATCACATCAAACAAATTTAAAAAATTCTGGGGAAGGACCCCCAACCCCCCCCCTCCCACATATACGACAATTAGTGGGGGGCCCTTAATCAGTGTTTCCCCTACAATGTATTCATCAGCGGCGCAGCGCCGCTCCTGGAATTCAAGCACCACTGCAAAAAAAGTTGCCTAATATAAAAAAAAAAAAAAAACGCAAGTGAACTTCAGGAACAGCTGCCGTTCGTTCAGGTTTCATGTCAACAAATAATAGTAGGCTAACGTTGAAGGCGCAGTCAGGGATTCCACAGGAGATCACGCTTGTTTGTGTTGATGTTTAAGTTTATTAGCAGACGCAATTTTGTGAAAAAAAAAAAACGTAGCATACCTTATGTTAACCAAGGAACCAAATTAAACACGCCAGCGAGATAGCTCGCCCCTACCTTCAGTAGCCTATTCCCAGATAAATTTCACGCATTGTTTCGTTTTTGTTTGTGATACAGGCAATGCTTTCAAGCCCTGTGTTGCTAACATACCTAGGCTGTGTAACTAAGGTCTAGCTAGCCTATTGGATACGCAAGCATTTACATCTGAGATAGTTTGTAATTCCTGTAGAGCTCACCAAAATTATAGATATGATACAAGACACTTTTATCTGCTATAATCCAAGATTTTGACCATTTATTTTACCAAATGACATGGGAAACATAATTAATTTCATCCACATATTCTTATGCACCATGCACAACAACGCTACTAAGTTAGCTTAAAACCTTGATAATCAAGCCAGCGTCACGGGCCGTCACGGCATTAAAGTGACAGGCACTCAATTCAACTTGCACAGCACCAATACAGTGTAATGGCATGAAAGAGAAGTCTATATAGTTTATACAGTGCTGTGCAAAAGTTAAGACACCCATGCTGAAATTGGCTAAAGGGAGGAATAAAAAACATATTTTGCCTTTTGTCTTAATGCCTTAATTAAAAAAAAATTAGACATCAATTATTGTCAATCAATTTAATGTATCATGTATCGTAAATAAATAAATGTTATTATATATAAATGTCTTAACTTATGCACAGCACTGTATATTCTAAATAGTTATAGTTTGTACAGTGGCCTACAGTGTACAGTTGCTAATCCTAATTATTACTAGTGGCTAATACTAATAATGTAAATGAAAAAGGTGAAAGAAAAACATGAATAATTCTGTTCAAGTACTGCAATAATCATGCTTTGTAAATGCTTGTGCTGATGGTTATGTCATAATTTGTAACTCAATTTTCTTTTCTTTCTTTCACAAAATCCACCAGAAGTCACCATTTAAGGAGTCATTTTTTCAAAATTTTCTCTCTTTTTTTTTTTTTTTTTTTTTTGGGGGTCTTCCTACGATCAACAGCACCGCTGCTGGAAAAAAATTCTAGGGGAAACACTGCTTAATACATCTGGGCCCAGGGGCCCGAAAGTTCATAATCCGCCCATGATTGAGGGGAAAGATTAAGTGATGCATGGAAACATTCCAATGTTCCCACATGTTCTTAAACATCAAATTCAAGGACTTCTTCAGGACTTTTCATGCCTAATTTCCTCCAATTCACAAACCCAACAGGACATAGTTTGAGACGCGGATCAAGGTTAATTAGTATTACAACACAGACATTTTATAATGAGAATGAACAGGCTTTATAGGAGTTCACTGACATCAACTGACAAGAGAGACAGGCTTGAATGTGTGAACACTTCTGTTGTAGAAGTCATAGAAGACAAATATGGTTCCTTGCCCTTTTTTTAGACTCAAAATACATAAATTCAAGCATTTTCAAAGATGTCTATTATTGTCTATGTAAAGTAAACTTTCCTGCTAAGGACTTGACTTGTCCCCCATACAAATTCACAAACTTTCAAGGTTTCCAGGGCCTGTAGGATTGTATCCCAGTGAAATCTTAGTGAGCAGGGTATAAAGCAAAGAAGTGAATGCCATTTTTTGTTCCACTTTTTAAATGTTAAATCAAGTTCAAGTTAAAATTTTTACTGTCATGTATTCATAGGCATTTATCAGTAATGTAAACTCTTGTGCTCAAGAGCCAGCTCAAATCGAATAAATTAAACAGAGTTAAAAAAGGAAGTGTGGGTGAGTATTAAGAAGTTAAGTGAGGGCACCACAGATGCCTGCCAACACTGGCCCTCACTTGGCCCAGGTCTGACAGGGATCAGACACATCCAAAGTGCTTGTTTAACACAGCCAGCTGCAGCATTGAGTTATATTATGTATGGACACATACAGTTTCTCTCGGCTGGAAGCAGCATTCATAATAGAATGTTTTCCAAAATCCCACTTACAAGACAGGAGTCTTCTTGTTGGCATTCAGGACAGTCTCTCGCTCTGTTTGTTACAACACATTTCAAAAGCTGCAAATAGTCTGCGAGCTAAATACGGGCATGGAGTGCTTTTTTCTCAGAAAGGCTGGCAGCATGTACTGCTTTTGTGTGATGTAAGTTCATGCCAGCTCTCAAACTCCATATAGTACTCCTTGGACTCTTTGAAGTGCTGTGTCACTGGGGAATTTTGTCATAATCTTGTGTGATGTGTCACTGTGTACCATATCTTCTAACTTACCTTAACCCATCCTTTTTTAATATCTGCTAGTCACGAATGCGGAGTCAGACAAGACTGTTTTTACCTATTAGTCAACAATGTTAAAGGAATTATCCAGAGTAAAATGCACTTTAGATCAATTTACGGATGATTGGGAGTACATACGTTGAGTTGACATCCAAATCATGTCATTCGAATGTGTTTTGAGATTCGATGTTACCGTTTTTAGTCAAAACTCGTTAGCCTGGAAGTGACCAGGGCATGTAATTTCGCCGCTACAAAACGCTATTTTTATACCTCTTCTACAGTTCCAAACAACATTACACTTACGTGGTAGTGAGTAGAGGGTCCCTAAAGCCAAACCGAAGTATCCCAAGGCAGGGCTGTAGTCAAGACCACCTTTGTCGAGTCCAAGACAAGTCCAAGACCAGGACTAGTCGAGACCAAGTCAAGACCGAGTCCAAAGAGGTTCGAGTGCAAGACAAGACCGAGTCCAAAAAGGTTCGAGTCCGAGTCAAGACCGAGTCCAGGAAAGGAAAAAAAAGTCTTATGCATGACAGTATCAAGACAATCATTTTGGGTTATTATTATTATTATCTAAAAGCAAAAACAGTGTGACAACACCCAGGATTTGTAAGTGTAGCCATTCCCCTTCTCCTCCAATATTATTATAGGGCTGTCAAACGATTAAAAATATATATTTTGAAATGAATTCATCTCGATTAATCGCAATTAAAAAGTTCCTAAAGACTAAAGCTTCTTCAATGGCATATTAAATACAACATAAATCACAAAATTAATGAGTAACCACAAAGGTAAAAGTAAAACACTTGTATATTATTTAAATGATAATACTGACACAGTAATTGTGTTTTAAAGTATTCATTTCTTAAGAAATACTACACATTTGATGCTGTTTAACTCATTTGTAAATGGTGCACTGTTACTTTAAGCCCATTGTGGCCACGTTCTCATAATGATCTTTTTTTACCAGCTCCATTGAAATATAGCCTATAGCTAGTCCACAAGCTCTAATATTGTTTGTACCACATGTATTGCACAATATTAACAATGATAAGCATGATATTAAGTTGGTATAAACAGCTTTCATTCCTTTGGAAATAGAAGCATGTAATGACATGATGCTAGCTAGACATTTTCTGTTTGCAGTTAAAAGTGAATGATGAGCCTGCCTGAGCCAGTCACCTAGCTAGCTTAGTGGAATGTGTTTCAATCGGCATAATATGTGCTTTATGTAAACAAATTATTGAAGACTTCAAGACTCACCAGTTCCATTACACAAAGGCAAAGACAACTCTTCATATTTTTGTCCATTTTTCAAATCACAGTGAGTGCAGCCTACATGTCAAAGTGCCCTGGCTCTCACAATTTATAACTGCTCAGTAGTGGAAATCGGATAAATCCCCAATCTCCTCTCCTCGTCTTTGTTGCCTTTTTTTTATACGTTTATTATTTTAAAAAGGAGATCTTATCAACAACGACAAGCCAGCTGGAGCCTGCCAATCGTTTTCTCTCCCTCTCGTGTGCGCTCAGACACGCTCTCAATTAAATGGAGTAGCATACGTTCAAGTTGGATCTTAATGGAGAGGACCTGAAAAGTATCATCTTTATGTAACTGTTGATGTTGGTGTATTTTGACATTTTAAACGATCTAACAAGAGTGAAAAGCAGTTTGCAGCAAAGCTACTATTTATTGGCTAAATGTTGGTTCCTCTTCATCTTCAGCTAACTCCACAGACAGTAAAATAAACTCGAGCTTGCGGTTTTAGGTTTTGCGGCTTCCGTTACGTGACATCAGCCCCCACAAAAGGTAAACACTATTGCGTTAATATTTTGTAACGCATTATGTATTTCAAAATGAATCGCGGCGATTGACACGTTAATTTCGATGGCCCTAAAGACACCTGGACTCGGTCGAGACCAAAAGCCATATTTGGCAAGACCAGTGGCCGAGACCGAGACAAGACCAAGTCCAAATACTAGCGAGTCCGAGACCATAGAAAAACCAAGACCGGACTCGAGTACTACAGCCCTGTCCCAAGGTCTTTATGTGGTCGGATAGAGAGTCCAGAATGAATTTCATCAAGCCAGTACCTTTCCGAAAATCTTGATACTGTCATGCATAAGACTTTTTTTTCCTTTCCTGGACTCGGTCTTGACTCGGACTCGAACCTTTTTGGACTCGGTCTTGTCTTGCACTCGAACCTCTTTGGACTCGGTCTTGACTTGGTCTCGACTAGTCCTGGTCTTGGACTTGTCTTGGACTCGACAAAGGTGGTCTTGACTACAGCCCTGCCTTGGGATACTTCAGTTTGGCTTTAGGGACCCTCTACTCACTACCACGTAAGTGTTGTTTGGAACTGTAGAAGAGGTATAAAAATAGCGTTTTGTAGCGGCGAAATGACATCCGCGTCACTTCCAGGCTAACGAGTTTTGAATAAAAACGATAACATCGAACTTTCTCAAAACACATCCGAATGACATGATTTGGATGTCAACTCAACGTATGTACTCCCAATCATCTGTAAATTGATCTAAAGTGCATTTTACTCCGGATAATTCCTTTAGGGTCTCTATATTGTAATATGTGAATATGGTTGTTAAATATTGCTCAATAAACCAGAGGCCAAGTCGTCTTTCTTCATCCAGGCCTGTCAATACAGTATTAACAAAATCTCCTTCTCTGTTGTTGCTTTGGCAACAGTGGCTTGTTGCTGCTGGAGGGATACATTATCTCACGGTTTCCTCAACCACAGAATGTGAAGTTTCTTGCCCCTTCAACGGATTTGGATCCTGTCCTTAGAAATTGTCTACTTGGCGATTCAGTTCAGCCATTTCCCATCCTCTCTGAGGATCAGTCTCTTCTTCTCTTCTCTGCCTGAGCAGAGCCTGTGTTAACCTGTTGAGGAGGGAATTATTTTCCTGGCTCTTTCTAGAATTCTATGCGAACGTTCTATAGTTTCAGTGTTCTTTATACAGTCTATGGGAAAAATCCCTGAGGGTAATTGTCACAGTGCGGAACTCTCGGTTCACAAACTTTCTAATCACATATTGTGACTGGACTCCTCAACAGGTTTTAAAGATTCCCTCTGATGCCATGAGGAGCCAGAACATCCAGCTGCATGGGCTAAATAAAGGCAGACTCTACCCAGACAGTTCCAGACTGATCAGGGGTGGATTCTGGGCCAAAGTCGGGCCTGATATGAGCCAGATCCGGTCCTGATCTGATGATAGAGAAAAAATTCTCTCTCCTAGTTGCCAGGGTCAGTTGCTAAGAATGCTTTTAGTAAACACAGCCAAGAATCGCTCGTGACCTCACTTACTTTGAACAAATGTTTTCAGCCGCCAGACTTGATGTAAACAACTTATAAAAAGGTCGGTACGACCCGATATCTGAAGGCACCAAGTACACTGCTGCCCACGTGTCTAGGTTCTGCCTCCAGTCTACATTATTTTGAGTCAATAAAAAGTTCACAGCACATCTTTAAAGGTGTGGGTGTGCATTTATGTTGATTTGTGAAGAAGACCTGTCTGGATGAACTGGCCGGTCAGGAGATCTTTGCCTAATGAAGATGACTAATATGTTACAATTTGAGTAATCTGAAGCCTAATGTACAGTATTACAGTTTGAGGCAATCATCATCCATCTTGGTTGGACTGACAATTACATCTTGTAATTGTATATAACAGGAGTAAAAAGGGGTTGGGTGGGATGAGAAGGGTTAATGTAACAACAACATATTACAGTTATAGCACTTTTCTTGACAATCAAAGGGGCAGCCGTGGCCTGCTGTTTAGGGCTTCGGAATTGTAACCGGAGGGTTGCCGGTTCCAACCCCGACCAGTAGGAACGGGTGAAGTGCCCTTGAGCAAGGCACCTAACCCCTCACTGCTCCCCGAGCGCCACTGTAGCAGGCAGCTCACTGTGTCGGGATTAGTGTGTGCTTTACCTCACTGTGTGCTGAGTGTGTTTCACTAATTCACGGATTGGGATAAAGTATACTAATACTATACTACTATACTATACAAAGTGCTTCACAGGAGAGGCGGAATCTCACTAAGCACCACCAATGTGTAGCACCCATCTGAGTGATGCACAACAGCCATTATGTGCCAGAATGTTCACAACACATAGTTTCAGGTGGAGAGTGAAGGAGTGAATGAACCAATTACACACTGGGAGGATGATTACAAGGCCAAATTGAATGAACCAGGTTGGGAATTTAGCCAACAAATCAGGGAACCACCTACTCTTTGCGATAAGTGCCATGGGATCTTTAACAACCATGGTGAGTCAGGACCTCAATTTAACATTCATGCAAAGGAAAACATCTCCTGCAGTACAGTGTCCCTGTCACTGCAATAGGGCTGTCTCACTGATTTGCATTATGCACATTCAATTCTCACTGGTATCAGCTAGACAACAAGTACCAAAACATGATTAGTTCATAGATTTCACATGTAAAATACATTTTATACAACTCCACCCCCATCTTGTCTGTTCATAATTCTGAGAAATTCTTGAATTGTGTGCATGTGTGCGTGTACATGTTTATGTGTTTGTGTGTGTGTGTGTGCGCACGTGTGCATGTGCTTGTGTGTGTGCCTATGTGTGCACCTTGCTTGTGTGCATGCATGTATATTTATGTCTACTGTGTGTGTACAGTATGTGTCATACGTATGATTACTGTGAATGTATGTGTGTGCGTGTGTATCTGTTTATGCACATGTGTGCATATGGAATGGGTTAACATGACCCCTGGAGGCAAACATACGCAAAAAATTGGTCATCCTAGGCCCTATGGTTCTCAAGATATTCACAGAAAACTCTGTTGGTGTACAGTCACTATGTACACATAAAGTAATTTATTGTATGGCCCCCCATGAACGAAAGTCCACAAAACTTGACATGCATTCAGAGGGTGTCATAATGATCCTACACTTCCAATTTCGTGCAGTTTTGACCATGTCAGGTCACAAATACCTGCGATTACACCATACCTCATTTTTACTTTTTCATTTTTAACTAAGTGGCGCTATACATGAAATGAGTGGTTATGGAATGGGTTGACATGGCCCCTTAAGATCAACATACAAAAAAAGGTGGTCCTCTAAACCCTACGGTTCTCTAGATATTCACAGAAAACTGTCCACCCTACCTTCCTGTGTTCCTACCTATGCTGAGTATAACATAAACAGCAAAGAAAAGTGATTGATAATGACTGACAGACTATTATTGTGTTACATGCTTCAAATGTAAAGCACTTTGAGCTGCATTCTGTGTATGAAAGGTGCTATACAAATAAAGCTTTATTATTATTATTATTATTATTATTATTATACAAATAAAGCTTTATTATCCTTTCTGAGGGGTCCAGTCCAGCGGGGGGGGTTGGGGCTACAGATCAAAACGAAAAACAATGGTTCCATGCTATCCTTGTGGGGCTACATGCCCACCAAGTTTCGTGCACCCCGGTCTTTCAGTGTCCCGGGAATCCTTGACAGAAAATTGCTCATGTGAAAAAAAGAAGAAAAAAAAACTAAACTAGACTAAACCTTCGATGCGCGGCGGTCATAATTACTATCCCTGATCCCACTCCATAACAAAAAGAAACCTGTAACTCACCCTTAGAAGTTCATGGGCGGAACGTTCAGTATGTCATTGACGCATAGCCTACATCCAAATTCAAAGCTACACGCATACACGTAGATTACGGGGGGGACGGGGGGGATATGTCCCCACCACTATTTATAATATGAATTTTGTCCCCACCACTTCTAAAAATGTGCAAACCAATTGCGACCGAAAAAATCTAAAGAGTCTAAACCAGGGGTGGGCAAACTGCGGCCCACGGGCCGGATCCGGCCCGCCAAGCACTTTCATCCGGCCCGCCGAGCATTTCATTTAGTTATCAGGCTGCTCGCTATTTTTTTCCTGCGATAGAGACGACGTTGGTTAGCTCTACTGCAAACTGCTTTTCACTCTCCTTAGATAACGTTTACAATGTCAAAACATCATGTTAAATAGAGATAACATCATGTTAAACTAAGTTAACTCTTAGTTATCTCCTTTGCAGCAGATCTAACGTGAACATTATGCAATCCATTTAATTGGGAACGTGTCTACACTCACAAGAGGGAGAGAGAGCCGCAGGTTCCAGCTGGCTTGTAATTGTTGATAATTGATATCTCCTTCTTATAAGAAAGTTTTAAAAGGCAACAGTAGTTCCCACTACTGACCATTTAAAAACTGTGAGAGGGCCCAGCCGTATAAGTACAGCACTAGCCATAGCGGAGCAGGCAGAAAATCATTGAGAAATAAACGTGAATTAAAGCGACTGTCTTAAAGCGACAGTGCACAATTTATACATTTGTTAAACAGCATAAAATTAGCAGTAATATTTTAAAACAAATACTTTTCATACTGTGGGGGGGTTGTTGTGCGGCCCGCCGGCCAATTTTCAAAACCCAATGTGGCCCTTGAGCCAAAAAGTTTGCCCACCCCTGGTCTAAACCATGCGATAGGCACGCACAATGACATCCTCACAGCATGCACACCTGCCTGGATATGTGTGGATCGAGTGTTGCGTGGTTAAGGTTTTTTAACATCCGCACCCACCCGACCCTTCAGTCATGTAATGCCTGCTAGAGTTGACTGTAGCTCGGAATACAATCGGTTGCCATAGTAGGCTATATATGTATATCCTCTGATTGTAATGTTTACAGATAGGCTATCTAGGCGATATTTGTAACATTTATTTTGTATTTGGCCTGTTGTAAAATCATGTAGGCCTATTGAACAATTTAAACACATTGTGAACCCCAAAGTTGGAGACATGCATATAGACATTGCTGCAAATTTAAAACCGGATTACTCTGGAATGGCTAACTGTACAGGGGAGTGCTTTAAACTTTAATTAAAACTTTAAACTTTAATTACACCTTTGTGTTCGGTAAGGTCTGTTGTTTATTCTGATATATGGTTTGTCATGTGTTGAGGGAAAGTTCGCGAAGCCGAGACGGGTGCAGAAAATATAATTAAATTAAAGTTAGGCTACTTTTCTCGCGAACCGTTTACCACAACAACTAACCACCAACATCGTTTTAAAAGCTGAGAAAAAGCTCTTTCGTGTGATACATGTGATGTCTGTGATGAATAGGCTACTTCGCAAGTAGTTCAGCAAATTTGGGTGGGACAGAAATACCTTACAGAGCAGCAGATCAGGGCTGGCCATATCGGCTCTGATGTACATTGATTTAAATGCATTATCGCTTCGCTACCCAACACGCGAACAAGAAAGAAAAGAAAAAAAGAAACCAATGAGCTTATGTCGCGATTTCCGATAGGCCTAGGCCTAGAGAAAAGACAGCTATTGGTAACCTAACAAGTAGGATTTGCTTTGCCTACTCTGCTGTTTGGTTGTCCCAAACTTTGAGACGACCCATACTCGAACTGAATCTTATCAACCCGAACTGTGATGTTCCAAACAGAGTGACAGGATGCGATGCCTAATAATCTCACTGCCTACGGCATAACTGATACAGTGCGCCTAGGCCTACTGTTAAACACCTGAAAAATATTAAGCTGCTGTTTTCTTGTCATGACGAGCACTAGGCCTACGTTTGAATGATTTATGACTGAATGGAACGTTATGCGTTTTAAGCCAGAACTGCTTATCACGCCGTGGTGACAAAGTTTACACCAATCATCATCTTCTAATGTAGGCCTATCCTTATGTCGAGATGTCCATTCTCTTTGCCCTAGGCTATCATTTGTGCATGAAGCATGTTTCAATTAAGACAGTACACAGGCTATTTTTATTGTTGTATTGAATGATTTCATGAATGAATTGTACGCACAGTGCGTAGGCTACAGGATTACGGCTGGCGGCGCCACTGACCAAGGCCACAGTAGCCTGTGAACCTCTGATTTTCAAAGGGGAATCACGGCCAACGCAGGGGGCAACTCTTCTCTTCAATTTCCCTTCCAAATTACTTTTTATTGTCTGAAGACATCTATCGCAAGAATCTAACATTCTAAGCAACAGCAAAGCAAATGCAAGCTAACCAAAGTGCAGTTGGTTCTCCCGCCATGGTTTTGGAAATCACACACCTGCTGCATCTGAAGGCCCACGCATTATAAGGCCTACGCCTATCACTCTACACGCCCCTGTTGCACGTCAAATTAATAGCTGATGCTGCCTCCCCAAAATTCCGCATCATGTGAACAGATCTGCAGGCCTGCGAATTTTCACCTCGTTTTCAGACACACGTTGCGGCAAAAATACGACTTGTTTTTTTTTTGTTTTTGTCGGGTCAGGTTCGGGTTGTTAATCAGTGCATATTGAGGGTCGAGTGGGTGCAGATTGACTCTCCTGATGGGTCGGGTGGGTGCGGATGTTAAAAAACCTTAACCGGCGCAACACTACTGTTGAGCATATTGTAATGCAGCGTTGAATGGATGAATAGCTTACATAAGGGTACCCCACACTTTTCAAAACACACTCAAGCTTATGGTTATTGTTCCCACCACTTCTAAAAACAAACTGACGCCCTTGGCTACACGTCAACATTTCTCATGCATAATACCACCTAGCCTGGAAATCCAAACCCAAATCTAGAAAGATTTAGGGTCTGGCCATGAGTAATGAAAATGGCCCAACTCGAGGGGTGGCACCACAATATCACTGCACGCAATTGGATAACACTACGATCAATCAGAACAAGAGGTACACACAGGGTATCCAGAGCGACGGAAACAAGTTGGTTTTGGAGAATAGTTTGACTGAGCGACAAATGTAGGCTAATGGAAATGGAGCCACAAGACGGCTTTTTCCATTTTTGCAAGCAGAATATGAGAATAGTTGGTTTGCATAAATACTCAGTCAACATTTCCGATAAATTTGGGAAACTAAGTACAGTATATCCGACAGACTTTTTCATGTTGGCGTGGCGGTAGTAAACAGACCAGTGTTGAATGCGATTTGTCAGCGGTGTGTCAGCATTTTAACAAGACTGGAACAAGATTTGCCTGTGGATAGAGGATGAGAAAGACGATGAAGCCTCAACAAGGTGTTCCGATAAAAGAGACCGCAAGCCCACTCCATCCAAAACACCAAGGGCTCTGAAACAGTTGCGCCACACAACCCTGCAGAATATGTGTGATGTGAAAACCCCAGGCTTTAGGCACTAGCCTTTATTGTTTAAATAATCAGTGGGATTACACTGATAACAGAATGTAGTTGATTAAAGAGCAACCTGGATTTCACTTTGGTAACTAGCCAGTGTAAAGTATGTAGCACCTAGCCTTTACGGCATAACAGGTTGCAGGGGGTCATCCCTATTTTCCCCGGGTCCTATGTTCCCAGCTCGTGGTTAGGGTTTTAAAAAAGGGTCCTATGTTCCCCGGCCCCATACAAAGCGGGGAACATAGGACCCAGTGAACATAGGACCCGGGGAACATACAGTAGGTACGCTTCCGGTTGCAGCTAGCAGCTAGACTTATCGTCTTGTTCAAATTAGGCTACCCTATTACTATTGAATAGCTTACTTTTTTCATTAGAGGAAGTTTACCAAATTACTCTTACCATTTGTAAATGAGAAGGACCTCATCCACCACAATCCCGATGAGGTTGTCCTGGTAGTAGGGCTGGGACAACGCGTCTACGTAATCAATGACGTTGACGGAAAAAATACATCGACGCAAAATATGAGCGTTGATTCGTCAAGCATAACGTGCTGCTAAATATTTTTAATTGGACACCTTCAGTGTTTTCCATACGTTGACTAATCTGTGGCTAGGCACCACGAAATCAAAACCGGCCACCACACATTGATGTTCTATGTTGTAGGCCTACTATTTAAATTAAAGATAAGATAAAATAATTTCATTGAGCTGCACTTTTTACTCACACAGACTTTCCTCGCCCCGCCCGCTCTCTCTCGTAAAGAGCCCGCTGCTCCTCCTCTGCATGTGCATTTAACAAAATATTCACGATAGTTGAAGGATTGTTGTTGCCACATGCTGTAGAAGCACTGCATAGAACACAGTGGGCTAAATTGCTATTAAATCCGCTTAGCATCGTGACCATGCTGCGCAAATTTGTTCAAAACTGCAGCATTAAAGTTAAAGTAAACTCTGCTAAGGTCTTATCACATAGTACATTGAGGAGACTAAACTAAGTTAAGTTACAGTATGCAATCAAGCAGTATCTCAAAGCTAACGTTAGAATACTGTTTGGATGTCAAGTTCAGCATACTTACTTGCAGCTGCTTGTATTCGTTACTCATGCAGGGCTCATTTTATAAACAAAAATCCCGATGTAAATGGAAAAGTGTTTTCCAAGACTCAAAAGTGCTTGTCCAAAGGAGAAGAACGAACCATTATTTGAACTAACTACGTTATGAATTGCATCCACACATCAGCAGCCTTTTAACTGTGTTAATGTTAATTGCAAGGATTCCCACACGAACGTCTTGACAGGCACTCAATTAGACATACACTACTGAACTTTATTGAATGCTACCTCTGACTAAGAATGCATTACTTTGCACTTGTATAGTCTTTTATTTTGGAATCTTAAGAGCAATAAACATATATTGCAATGTTAAAGAATTAATGTTTGGGTAAGGCTATTTGCACCCCTGATACAATTAGCAGTGTATGCTATTCGTACCCTGATGCAATAAGAAGTTAATTCTATTCGTACCCCGATGCACACAGCAATGTGTCCTATTAGTACCCCGTCTGGTACAAATATCAATGAATGCTATTCGTACCCTGGTGCACACAGCAATGTGTTCTATTGGTACCCTGTCTGGTACAAATATTACATTACATTACATTTAGCAGACACTTCTTGACCAAAGTGACTTACAAATGTCAGCTATATTACAAGGGATCACATTGTCCCCGGAGCAACTTAGGGTTAAGTGCCTTGCAAAAAAAACATGTTGCTTGTTTAAAAAAAAAAGGAAAAAAGGGCACAACGGTGGAAGCTGGGAATTGAACCAACAACTTTTAGGCTACTGCACGCTAGCCCAGTTCCTTAACCACTACACTACCACCACCTCAAATATCAATGTATTTATTCTGACATATTGATCACACAATGTATTTTTTTATTTTTTTTTAAACAAGCAACATGTTTTTTTTGTTGTTACGTAACAGGGTGTGAATAGCTCAGCTGTGTAATAGACACTCTGAATAAGGTATGCTGTTTGCATCAATGTACAGTTAGAAGTGGATGCTATTCGTACCCTGGTGTTTATAGTACTGTATGCTATTTACACCCTGGTGCATGAACTAGCTAATTGTTGCAATCAAAACCTCCGTTGAGAACCGATTTCTTGTTCAAATTGCGCACCTTCTCTCCAGAGGCGTTGGTACACATGCACACTCACTCTACCAAAACGGATCACACAGGAATCAAACTCTGGTCTCCCACGTGCTAACCCTTGTCTGTGACCACTGCATCTACACTACATCTTTTTCCACAAGCAAAGCAGGTGTTTGCAGGTAAACTTATAGTTTATAGGCCTGAACGTCATATTCACAAAATTTCTGTTAACTAACAAACTGACGGTTGTATGTGTTCACTGAACCAAGATTATGAAAATAAAACACAACTTTTCAATCTAAAACTTAATCTGAACAGATATTAGTGCCGAAACCTTTCAGAATTCTTGTCTTTTTGTTGTTATGTCACAGGGTGTGAATAGCTCAGCTGTGTGGCCAAGGCTATTTGTACCAGGGGTGTAAATAGACACTCCGTTAATGTTTTTTTCATTCAGATATGTAAATAAACATGTATAAGTTGCTATTAGTGAATTAATGGGGAGATAATCGATAATCGAATCAAATCGGACTGAAAAAATGAATCGTTAGATTAATCGATGCATCGAAAAAATAATCGCTAGATTAATCGTTTAAAAAATAATCGTTTATCCCAGCCCTACCTGGTAGACCTTAAGCGTATTCCATCAACCTCACTAAAGGCCAAACCTGGCTTATTTCGATTAGTCTCGCTAATTTTAGTGAGAATTCCGTTCCATTAATGAGGTTAACGTGAATCCCAGCTTGGTAACCATGGGAATTTATGCCACTATCCTGCTCCGTAGCAGGTTAACTTTCAAGCTAAATTAAGCTGTGTTGCAAAAAAAACCAATCTGTCGGAAAATGAGTCCAAAAAGATGGTTTCTTCAACCTGTGCTCTCGTCACCTGTTGCCAACTTCAAAAATAGAAGTAGGCCTATAGACATGTTTTTTTTTTTTCGACAGTGCACCAAGCATGGATTTACACATTCACTAGCTCCAAAGAATGTATGACGATTATACGATTAAAAATGTTTTAACTTCACATGCGTGTGGTTCTAGGAATCGTGCTACTCTGCGTCACTTACGTTCAGTGGTGGTGTAACGTGCAGTGAGACGGCATAGGAAAGGATTTACATTCTTGCGTGTTCGCAGGTTCGCTTCCCATACGAAGTATTAAGGCTACATTGTTTATCACCTTGATGATGGCATTTTTAGTTATAATTTTTGATGAAAGACATATGTCTACTGCTGATAAAGGGTCATGCACATTTGGTAGGCTGTTCAGTGACAGCTTTGCCAGTGGGCTATATTATATCTGATGCAAGCCAAAGGACAATTATTCTGTAGCCTAGGCAGCTAATAATTAAAACTACTTCATGTGTCGACGATTGTTCATGAATGTCAAATCAACTGTGTGGTACACAGATCAAAAACTAGGCATAAATTGAATTGAAAGCCATTGCATTTCAGATCATTTTATTTCAAACACTTTGGGACTTATGGGAGACAATAGGCTATTATGTCGATTCTAATTTATTTTATGACCACCTACACCTAGACAATAATTTGGAGTGAACTCTTTTAATATAAGAACGTAGTCTATAGATAGTTTTGAATATATGTTGTTTTTTGAGTGTATACTATTTATTCATTCACTCGTTTTGTTCAAGCATAGACTGTAGGCTATAGTCTATGTGTTCAAGAGTGAACCCATCAAACTCGCAATTGATTTCAAACCATTAGCATTGTTGTTTTAAATGTATGCTTTCATTATTCTCCAATTTCTGTAGGCAATCTATTTTTTTCTCTCTATTTTAAATTTGATGACTTTCGATGGAAATCCTGTAGATGGCGCTTGCCTATCGAACAGAAATCATCTAGTATTGTCTTAATTTTACGACATATATCGTCTATCGTCAATCTACTGTTTTGGTCTACTTTTCTACCTCGTGCACGAGCAGAGATGAAGCTGACTTAAACCTCGCTTGAATAAACGAGGCCAAGATGCGGCTAACTTGAGTTAATGGAACGGCTTCAGCCCCAAGTGAAAGTCGACGCTAGTTCAAGCCAGGCTATTTCTGTTATGCGCCGCCTTCATTAGCAAGGTTGATGGAATACCCCCCTTGTTCACTAACATGTCTCGCCACTTCGTCGCAGGCTGTCGCTTACCTGTTTTTTTTTTTTGGTCATATTTCTTGGTATGGGTCACAGCTTGCGATAACAGTACAAAGTCTAATAAGGTAATCAGAATACCCAGGCAGCATTTTAAGTCTTTTTTAAGCTAATCCTCTGGATAAACCAAACAGGCTTTCAAAAATTCAATATATGCAGAGCCTGCCTTTAGCAACTCAAATGAACTTCCGTGATGAAAGGTCTGGCAAATTTGGAATAATGATAATGTCACGTAATGATGTTACAAACAAACAAGCACACACACACACACACACACTTGTCTCAGCAATAGAACTAGAACACCCAGACATATTTTTGTCCCATGAAACCAAGCTGCACCAATCACATCTGTGGCGGGCCAGAGGTGACCTAAACAGAGAATGACAGCGCTGCAACGTCGAAGTCGAATCAGTCAGTAAATATTGGTCGTAGTTTTATCCAATTGTGGGCAGTGATATTTTCAAATTCATGTTTGGTGCCGCCCCTCGAGTTGGGCCATTTTAATTACTCATAGGCAGACCCTTAAATCTTTCTAGTAACATTAGTTATAGAAAGAATGAACTTTGGAACCACTGATAGCTTGTGCATTTTCACTTCAGCAGGAGCGTCACCAGACCTTATTCACTGGGGCACGTGCCTTTATGGGAGCATATGAGTAGCTTTATTCAAATGAGAATGCAATCTGCAATATGCAATTCAAAAAGACATTACATTATGCAATTGACAATTCATTATGCAATTTAATATTGCAATTTGCAATAATATCCAACAAATTGTATTTTAATCTGCAAAGTGACAATGAAATCCTAAAATCAATTCCAATATTTTGGTTAAAAAATAGAATAAACATGGATTGAATTGCATTCCATTTTGCCATGGTACTGTACTTCAGTCTCAAAATTCAAATGCCAATTCATTTTGCATTTCAATTTTCAATATACAGTTTCATCATTTAACTGTCAATTCGTTTTGCAATTTAATATTTAAAGTGCAATGTAGGATTGCATTTTAAAAACATATTTGGCAAAACTGTCAATGCCAGCCTGAAAAGATTTTGATTATTTTGGGCAAAACGCTTTGCCATCGCTTTTGAGGCATTTTATTCAAATGGAAAGAAATGGCGCCCGCGGATTGCATTGCACTTTGGTCACGCTCTTTGTGTTGCAAAATTCAAATGACCATTCAATCTGCCAAACGCATTGCAATCTGTCAAGTCACTCGTAGCCTAGTTCCCGCCTTGACGTCACTTCCGTGTTTACGTCTTCTTACCCAGTTAGCGTTTGCAATGGAGGAGTTTGCAGTCTCTGGCCGACAGACCCGGCTGTAGTGACAGAGGGGGCATTTGCGATTTTCAAGGGGGCAAATTTTTTTTTATTGGGGAGTTGTTACGCGAACATATCATGTCACAGTTGATGAATAATGTTAACCGTAGGCCTAGTGTCCGCGAGACCCAGCTGTGTTCTGTGCTGCTGATAACTTTGCCAACCAGCGGCATCTTTAGTAGCACCCACTCCCCACAGCAATCAGTAGCCTACAAATAAGCATCGTATACAACAATTCGGATATTGATTTGGCCAAACGTGGTCCCGGAGCGACCGCACCCCCCGGTCCGCTTATGAGGCTAGCCAGACCACGGAGGGGAGTCTCCGCTGTGTGTGTGTGTGTGTGTGTTAGAGCAGGGCAAGGAAAGGCTGTGTGAGTTTTAGCCTAATTAATCGACAATGGATCTACAGAGAGTGGGCTTATCTAGCCCTACTTGTCCTGTGAACTCCAAAGAGCTCCACGATCTCCCTAATAGGAGAGGTAACCCTCTATTCCCTCCCATGGTATCCACAGAAGGTCTCCCCACCGGCTAGCGCCCATTAGCTGTAAGGCCTCAGAAATCTTTGAACGAACCAGGTTGACATCAAATCGGACAAGTAGGGCTAGATAGCCCACTCTGTCGTCCATTTTCAGTAATCTGTCCGTCGAGTCAGACTCGTTGACACGGTGGTGTTTTAATCAGCCAGAGACCTTAGTGCAGCTGCAAACTCCTCTTGCAAGCGCTAACTGGGTAAACACGGAAGTGACAGCCTAGTTCCCGCCTTGACGAATGACTTGACAGATTGCAATGCGTTTGGCAGATTGAATGGCCATTTGAATTTTGCAACACAAAGAGCGTGACCAAAGTGCAATGCAATCACGGGGGGAGCTATTTCTTTTCCATTTGAATAAAATGCCTCAAAACGATGGCAATTTCATTGTCACTTTGCAGATTAGAATACAATTTGTTGGATATTATTGCAAATTGCAATATTAAATTGCATAATGAATTGTCAATTACATAATGTAATGTCTTTTTGAATTGCAGATTGCATTCTCATTTGAATAAAGCTACTCATATGCTTCCATATGCCTTAGTAAAAGTCTCCAGTGCCCAAGTAAAATTCTTCTGCTCTCGCTAGAAACGGCATTCATGAGCGCATCTCCGTGCCTGCTAGTCATGACTCGAGCCTGTCACTTACCAGCCAATGAAAAACAAACAAGGAAAAAAAGAAAGGGGCCATAATAGCCAATCAGGAAATAGCACCTCTGTAGCTGGGTAAGCTTGAACGCAACAACCAATGAAAATCGTTCACATGATTCTTCCGAGTGTTTCGTTGTACAGTGGAAAACGCTGGAGCTCATCACATCACTTTGAGCGCAGAGTAAGTCGTCCCCTGTTTTAATGTTACAACAAATTCACAACTTGTTTGACAGAAAATATGACAAGTTGATCGATGTTAGAGAATGTTGCCCACATAATTAGCATCTGTTTTTCAATGCTTAGCGTCAAATTTGTAGCCTAAATTTAGCAACAGTTTACCAGCCTTACCAGAGACAGTTTACCAGTCTCTCCCTGACACACACACACTCACACCATGCGTAGGCTGCATGCACAAATGCGGACAATTAATAATGATTTACGTATACTGTAGAGAGAGTCCTGTAAAAGTAACCTATACTGTTTGTGAAGCTGTCCTACTGTAAAACTAATCATAGCCTTCTGATAAACTATTCAGAGATGGACATCAGAAAATTCTTCCTGAACAGAGGCAGAAGGAGAGGAACTGTGAGGAGAGATGAGGAGGACGAGGGAGGTATCATTAACATTAACATTTATGTTAAAGTGCCAGTGCTGTGATTTGATCAATGGTTTAATGGCTAACTTAAATAAGTTTGCTGCATTTGCAAATGTAGCCTATAATAATCCACACAGACTCTGTGTAGATTATAGGATACATTTGGAAATTATCACCAAAAGTCAGTATGAAGGCTTTAGTAGGCTAAGCTACAAAGAACTGCAGTATTGCCAGGATGACTATAGGACCCTTGCCTGGGAGGGAAGTATATCTCAATTTTGACTAAAAATAAGCTTTCCCTTGTGTTAGTAGGAAAGCCTATACAATTCATGCAGTGAGTATAGGCCTATTTACTGTATGCCTATGTGTTTGGATGTTGCTGGATAGTGGCTCTTACAACAATTGAGGCAGAGAGTGCTGGTCCTAGTATGACAGTGACAATAATGATTTTGAAGCTTGTAGCCTACCGGTAGGCTATCCATTTATTTCATATTGCGCGCACATTTATTATTATTATTATTTTTTTTAATGTATTGGGAGTTTGGGGCCCAGCAAAGCTCTAGGTCTAGAATCGCCCCTGCACTTCAGTACCTAACATACTTATTGTGGGAACAAAGCACGACTCATCTAAAAACATACATAAGGTACACCCCAAGCTCCAAAATTCCAGTGGTTTCTGAAACTAACATTACCAAACACGTGTGTAAACCTAACAAACACCTGTGACTTGTAACCAATCTTTTGTGTTGTTACAAAAATAAAAATAAAAATTTCTGCTTTAAATGTGGTGGGGTTTGCAAACTTTAAGTAAATCAGGCCCATACAGTACGTACCAGTGTCTGTCATGAGCTCATCTCTAAAAGCATGGTGGAGTGAGGTTAACTAATTACACAGCACTACTTCTTAGCCATATCTACACGTTCTGCTACCCATAGCAACAAGCAGCAATTAATATCCCTAGAAAAACAATTCAGTCTGGACTACTCTCATCCAGTAGCAATGTAATGGAGTATTGAAAAGCCTGCCTGAATGAGTGCTTTGCTTCATGACATTTTGAACACAGAGGAGCAGTGTTCATGTGTGTGTGTGTGTGTGTGTGTGTGTGTGTGTGATCTGATGGCGGTGTCTCAGCTAATGAGCAGACATGATGTAACCTAGAGCGACAGGGACTCACTGGAGCTCTGACATTCCGGTAACCTTCTCCTCCAGGCTGTGGGGCGAGGATGAGGATGCTGCTGCCCACAGCGTATTGTCTCCTCCGCACTCACACACACTCATTATCACACACACACACACACTCGGCTCCTGTTTCACACGGCTGTCAGTGTGTGTGTGTAGTGTTTGAATGTATGAGTGTGTAAATGCATGTGTGTTTTTTGTGTGTGTGTGTGTGTTTGAGTGTGTGTTTGTCCTCCGCATGAGACCTTGGATCAATCAGCATGTCGGTGGTGTTGCCGCCAAAAGAGTGTGAAGGTTCCATCAGAGTTTCAACAGTGTGTCGCTGTGGCAATACAACAGGGAAGGTATGGGTACATGTGTATGTGTGTGTTTGTGTAATTGTGTGTGTCTATCTATCCATGTGTGTGGGTGAATGTGTGTGGGTGTTTCTATATGAGAGCTGCACTGAGTTTAATTGATCATGAGTGTCTCTTTGAGACAAGGAAAGGCATCCAAGGACACACACTGCTGACAGACAGAGCAGAGGGGGTTGACTATTGGGGTTGGTGAGTGTGTATGTATATGTGTGTTGGTGTATGTGGGGTAGAGGCAGAGAGCATGTGTGTGGGCGGGGGGGGACAAAGAGACCGTCAAAGTGTGTGTGTGTCTCACTGTGTGCCAGAGGTGAGGGGGATGCATCCATAAATGTGCCAATATGTTATCCCTAATTATGGCTTTATTGTCTATGGCAGTTTTCCCCTCTTTATAGCTAAATCAATACAAGCTGCTGACAATGCATTTGTCACTAGGAGAGTAGTCAACAATCTATGGCCCATACCTTGAAGAGAGAGAGAGAGGGGGGATGGACAAAGAGAGGGGTGAGAAAGAGAGAGAGAGAGAAAGAGAGAACTGACAGGAGGTGTACAGTAAACTGTCTAGGACCCACACCTTGAAGAGAGAGAAAGAGAGAGAGACTCACTGTAGGAGTCTATGCCCTGCACCTTAGAGAGAGAGACTCACTGTAGGAGTGCAGTCAACAATCTATGCACTGCACCTTAGAGAGAGAGAGAGAGAGAGACTCACTGTAGGAGTGCAGTCAACAATCTATGCACTGCACCTTAGAGAGAGAGAGAGAGCGAGAGAGAGGGAGGGAGAGAGAGAAAGAGATTTGCTGTCAGTTTTATCCAGCTGAGAGCTGTGATACATGAGTATTGTTTTCTGTGACCCCCATGGGACCTGTAATCTTCATACACACACATGCGCATGGGAATGCATCAGTCTGGGTACTTTGAGGACAAAGCTATGAGTATACTGTAAACTTACTGTAAATCTTGACTTGCAAGGAAGACCTGGAATCTTCTTACAAGGTTCCAGAATCTTTGAAGGATTCAGAATTTTTCACTTGCAACAGCCTTAGGCCCTGTCCACTTTATGCCGGGTAAATATAAATATGTATATTTGAGATGAAACATGATCTCCGATTTGCGTCCACACTAGAACACAAAAACATCAAAGAAGTGTTTGTTGTCGGTGGTGTCTGGAACACTCAAGTTTATCAGTATCATGGCAACTGCATGTTGAACTACATGTTTGAAACTCTGGCCAGTTATAAGGAACTTGAAGCAGAAATGGGGGACAAGGGTTGACAAGCCCCGGCAAATTCTCTGCATTAAGTGGAACAGTCTCATGCTGCGGTAGCAGATTACATAATTGCAAAAGGGTTCTCGACTGAAAGAAATGACTGATCTTTAATTCAATATCTACATTGGCCATTATCAGCAACCATTCATCCAATGTTCCAAAGGCACATTCTGTTTTACTAACCTGATATCATTTTAAAAGGCTAAACGAGAAAACATTGGAGAACCCTTTTGCAATTATGTAAGCACTTAATGTAATCTGAAAACTGCTGCTCTGATTAAAAAAAAAAACAATGCAACTGATCTCAGCTGGTATTCTGTCTATAATGGAGTGGAATGGAAATTTCTAAGTGACCCCAAACATTTGACCGGTAGTATAAAAAACACCATTCAAAAAAAGAGTTTTAGGGCAGCGGAGAGGATGGAGAGTAGGTGAGAGGGTTTTTGGAGATGCTCCCATGGACTTAGGACAGGCTTAGGAACCGACCAGGGAAACAGAAAAATCTTGCTCAAACCGCCATGTCCAGCGCTGTTGGTTCTGTTCAGATAGCAGGTAACTCCAATAGCTGAATTCCAGAAGGTTGTCAGGGTTCGTGAATGCTCTCCGGGTAACACAGGTCATCGGATAAGCCACTAGACCGAACATAGATCCCCACATTTCTATTGCTCAGGTTCAGTTTCTTAAAACTCACCCACGCCGCACTCGCCATCGGCCTACTACTCGCCATCTGCTTCATTCATATCAATTGCCAGCAGTCTGTGTCAACATCCACCCAGCAACAATGATAGAAATAATGGGTTTATTTCTAATTATTTTATTTGGTAAAAGTAGCTGCCCGCTATCCTAACGTTGAGCCAAATCTGTGCAGCAATCTGTCAATCCCACTGATGAATTCTCTTTTGGCTTGGTGTAGGAAAGTGTACAACCAACAGCTACATGTCTACCTGCTTCTTCTGCAATTGAAGAGGAAAGCCGATACATTGGGTTGGGGTCAGTTCAGGGTTGGATATGGCACAAAATGTGATATTTTCCACTCCAGGGATGACTTTGCTTGTCATGTCGATGCGGTTAAGTGGCCTGACCATCGGCAGAATCCATTAAACATCCACCCCATCTCTGACAATCTCTCACAAAACTATTTTTTTCTTTTACCATTGCATTGCAATTTTACCGTGTCTATTTTGGCTTCCATAAGTTAAAAGCATTGATTACTGTACAGCACTGTGTGTTAGAGAGTGCACTTGTGTTTGTTAAAGTGTGTGTGTGTGTGTGTGTGTGTGTGTGTGTGTGTGTGTGTGTGTGTGTGTGTGTGAGAGAGGTGTGCTGGTCCACAGCTGGGAAGAAAAGATAATGTGACAAAGGTGAAAGCCTCATTGATCTGGGTTGAAGTCTGCGGCAGATGGCGATGCTCACTTCAGTCGAATAAGACAGTCTTCAACGTTTAGGTGTGTGTGTGTGTAGAGAGAGAGAATCAGGGTTCTGTGTGGGGGTGTTAGTGACTGATTAGGCATGTTAATTATACCCACAAGGCAGTGGTATTGTCAGAGGTATGCTGGTTCTAAATCAGGTCTACACACACACACACAACCACACACACGGTTTGACAAACCAAGTGCACTTTCTAACACACAGTGCTGTGTCTGCTGAGATCTGGCCTACTTACTTGAATATTCAGGTGTGTGTATGTGTAGGTAAGTGTGCGTAAGGCAGGTGTCCATGATGTGTATGTGTGTGTGTAGGTGGTAGAAATGTAGGTAGTTCACATGTGTGTGGTCTGCAGTGTTTTTTCTCACTACTGCAAGATGTTCCAGTACTACTCCAGAAAGGCATTTCTTAACACCCTTGCTGTCACATTACCCATACGTACACACAAATACACACAGCACAAAAACACACACACATACACACAGCACAAAAACACACACACAAAAACATAGCACAAAAACACACACACACACACACACAGCACAAAAACACACACACACACACACAGCACAAAAAACACACACATACACACACAGCACAAAACACACACACACACACAAGCACAAAAACACACACACATACACACAGCACAAAAACACACATACACACACACAGCACAAAAAACACACAGCACAAAAACACACACACATACACACAGCACAAAAACACACATACATGCACACAGCACAAAAACACACACACACAGCACAAAAACACACACACATACACACAGCACAAAAACGCACACACATACACACAGCACAAAAACACACACACATACACACAGCACAAAAACACACACACATACACACAGCACAAAAACACACACACATACTGTACAGTACACACAGCACAAAACACACACACATACACACACACACAAACACACACACACACACACACACACACACACAGCACAAAACACACACACATACACACAGCACAAAAACACACATACATACACACAGCACACACACATACACACAGCACAAAAACACACACACATTTTAACATCAATGTATTTCATGCCACAACTCGTCATGCCAGGCGTGTCTGTTATGTGCGTGAATACACTGTCAGGCTGTCAAGGGTGCAATCTTGTTTTTCCACATCAGCAGCAATACTGTGCACACACACACACACACACACACACAAACAGAATATGGAAGAAGTGGATGAGGAGAGGAATCTTTTGATTAGTGAGAGAGAAATGCAAGAGGAAAAAAGGACAGGAGAGAGAGAGCGAGAGAGCAGAAGATAAACATTTCATTTGCAGAGGAGCAGGTTGATGCTTATGTTCATCAACATGTGACACGGTGCAGAGGGAAACGCTCCTGTCAGAGAGTCAGTCAAATCCCCTCACCCTGCCGTGAAGCCTTAATCATGTCAGGAAGCGTGTGGAGCGCTGTTGATATCATTCAATTTCCAGTTAGATGAAGGAATTACCGAGGAGCTTCAATATAATCCGCCAAATCAGCATATTGCTGATGTTACACATGCATGAATTTATGAGCACACATCCTCACAATTCCACATACCACACCTAACCAAACCAATTGGAAATAGGCTTTAAAATCATTTAAATATTCAACCGTCTTACTATTAGTTTTGGATTGTAGATGTTACATCTTTTGCCATATGCCCAGAATGTGTTAGTCTGTGTATGTCTACCTTGTGTAAGGCATTGGGCTTTGGTTCACCAACAGAGCTTTGTGTATGGAGATCATATATTACCCATGACAAATCCACCGCTGCAGTCACGGCTTCATGGTTACTGAGTTAATTTAAGAGGACAGCTCACTTCTACACGGCTTGTTTGGTGACAGCCGACAGGACCTGCTTTTGATAAAGCTGACATGTTTATTTGATGGCTCACCCCACGATGAAGGTGTTTTTTTTCTCTCTCTTCTTCTTTCTTCATTACCTTTTCAAGAGGTCAAACACATTGCCATTTTCAAGTCCTTGGTTTTGTGAGCAATCAGCACAACATTGACGTTACGGTTTGTTTGTGGTTCGATTGTTGTTGTTCTCGCTCATTCTTTTCTTTCATCACTTCTCCATTCCCTGCTCTATATTGGCCTTTCTGAAATCTCTCTTTCTTCACTCTGTGGTTTTCCCTTTTGACTCTCTCTCTCTCTCTAGTCATCCCTCACATTGCTGTTTTCTCTGGTTCTCTCTCTCACACTCACACCGCCTGTCAGAGTCCAGTGACCTTCAGCTTGAGCACTCACTTAACAGGCCGACCATGCAAAAATGTCAACATAGTACTTTGTGTTTGATCCAAGCATGAACTTCACATATCTGAGTTCAAAAGCTGAGGGGAAAACACACACACACACACACACACACACACACACACACACACACACACACACACACACACACACACCACACCACACCACACACACTCACTCTACAACTTCCCAACTTCTATGGTCCACTTTCAAGAATTAACTTCCAGGTCCATGAAAAGACATTTCTCCAAGCCCTGCTTTATATCCATGCAAATGCAATAAGCAGAGGTAGCTTTGCGTATTGCAATGACACATGGATATCCACCTCCACATTAATAAGCACTGACTTTACAATCATGCGTGGCAGATCTCCTAAACCCTCAATAATGTGGAGAGTATTACCTTTGCTTGTTAAAAGCAGTCCAAATGGGGCTTAGGCCTACCCTTGGGAGAGAAATGCCTGACAATTCAATAAATATTGAAAAAATAGCACATGGGACTCTAACACATTCTGGCAGGTTATTGAGATGAAAACTGCTTCATGGTGCACATTTTTATTGAGCTGTTTTTCTATTTATTTATTTTTCTTTTAAGGAGCACCTTCAAAATTGTTTGGATCAACATTCACACCTGTGAAGTGTGAATATGTACTGAGTAGGCAGCTACAAGCTCCCTTCTAGTAATACCTGACAGACTTATCATTCTCACTAGCCTTCTAAGCTATGTAGTTTGTTGGTTTTTCTTAGGTCAGAACACCTCATGGACACAGTTAATATGTCAACAAGCCCTTATCAATGCCAAAAGGGCTTTTGGTGGGGGTTTGCAAGATATTTTTTCATGTGTTTTAGATTAGTTAGTTAGTTATAGACCACAACTCCGTAATTTTAAATGAAGACCGCATGTGATTCTTACCCTGGAAATTCAGAGTTCTCGCAAGAGCACAATGGAATTGTCTCTGCGAGACACTCTGGCAATGAGCAATGATGCACGTTACTTTTACCCCTTGCATCCCGTGGAACCAGTCAAATCGGCGTATCTGATATAGGCGGGCCAGAGGCGAGCTAAACTGATGTTGACAGCGCTGCAACGTTGGAGGTCAGTAAACATTGATCGTAGTGTTATCCAATTGCATCGAAGTCCGGAATCATTCAGAGTAAACATTGGTCTAGTGTTATCCAATTGCGTGCAGTGAGATTTTCAAATGCATGCTTGGTGTCACCGAAAGTTGGGCTATTACATTACTGTAGCCAGACCCTTAATCTTTCTAGATTACCAGGGTCTGGATTTTCCAGGCTATGTGATTGTATGGGCCAACCTTAATTGTTGCTATTAGAAATGGTCTTACTGTATCAGCCTATTGAGTCCATCAACACAGTCATGGCACTCTTGTTATGCTACTCATTGATGTGTCATTCTCCACATGCTTTGCTTTTAATAGGTCAATTTACCTTTTCAACCAACATATTTCTTTTGACCTGAACCACTTTGTTTGCGTCTACCTTATGTGATGTGGCTAGCACAGTGTGCTGGTTGTGCCACAAACTACCACTGGTCACCCAGACTCAAATTGCACGCTTCCAATGAGGAGTATGCAAACTGTGTGTACTATACACATACAGTACAAGCAGAGAGCACAATGTTGGGAATTTGGAGATGACAGGATGTACTGTAGAAGGGCTGCGTCAGCAGAGTCTAAAGCAGCTCTCCACCCGGCATGCGGTCTGCTCTGATTTCACCCATTGTAAAAAGAAAAACACAACAGCGATGGAGATGATGGTCGAGTCGCTCCATCAATATGATAATTATTTTCATGAGTGTCGCGCAAGCTTTGCCAGTGCTTCTTCACTTCTCTGAGCCAGTCAGCTTTAAACGGCCACGCTCCTCACCAAAGACAAAAAAACTTAATGTGTCCACAGTAATTGCCTTCGTTGGTAAACTTGCAGTCACAGCACGAAGAGTAACAATGGTGTTTTTTTCCCTCTTCTTTTTGTTTCCACCCTGCTCTATCTATGTGCTAACCTTTAGCAAAAAAAGTTAATTTTACTAAACTAATTTGGTGTGAAATTCCACTTAAGCTTGATTGTTATCTGAACACTGATACAATTAGCCAAAGCTGTTGTAGAATCAGTGTAACCTACGGCCTCTCAGGGCTTATTGCTTAAATAAAACTGGAATGTCATGTCAACAATATGGCCGTGGACACCTTTTAATCATAGAAATATTTTCATGTTATGGCTCCCACAGCCTTTGCCATCTTGGTCAGCCTTTTTTTGTACTGAGGTTCTTAAGTGGTTCTCATTTGCATAAAGTTAAAGTCTGTTTGGCTTGTCTTTACGAATTCGCTGTAATTTCGCCCAATCAGAGTGATTTTCTCCCCATTCAACTTGATTGAGAGAGGAGGAAAATTCGCTGCTGTAGTGCGTCTTTAAGACTGTTCTTAGTCTGTCTGTCCATGGAGTTGTTTACGCTGCTGTCAGTCACAGAGGCATTTTAAAGAGACTTATTTACTACCAGTTAGATAACTCCAACAGAGTAATCTCCAAAATCTCAATTTTGAAGCAACAGAGCAAAGAGAATAGATTTAGGGATGTTATTTGTGCGATTTTGCTCCGGAACACCAAGTAATTCCAAACTCCACCCCACCACTGCTATATCAATTATGATTCAGGTCAGGTTTCGCATAGAAAAGAGTGGAAACAAAAACTATTCATTGAACACCGGCAGCAGAGTATGCCTCACTGTTGTTAGTGCTGGTAGCCACTTATGCTTGTACTAACTTGGCACCTGTAGAAAGAAAGAGAGCAGACACATTAAAAAACACACCAATGTGGAGTATAATGACAGCAGGTTACCTTCGACAACAGAGATTAGCAGGTGATGTATAAATAAAAAACAAACAAAACAAGTGAACCAACAAAAACAAAAAGCATTCAACGGTCTGTGCTGTGTGTTTTCAGAAAAAGACAGCGTCCATATTAGCTCATTCACCAACCAGGCACACCGGGGTCTAGCTTGTAAAACAATAAATTATGGGCAAATTGTAGGACTCGGCAGGTTAGAAGAGAGGCCTACTATCTTTTGGTTTTGCAGTAGATCAATAGTCTATTATTTTGTCAAATTTCAGCTCAGCAGATGTTTCTGTAAAAAATTAAAAAAGTCATTTGGTGTTTGGTGGCTGGAAACTGTCACTGTGACTCATATGGTTGAGTGTGTGTGTGTGAGTGTGTGAGGGAGAGAGAGAAAGTCAGAGAACACAAACACTGATACACAGAGATATTGTCAGTGTGTTTGTGTGAGAGAGAGGGAGAGAAAATGAATGTGTGAGTGTGTGTGTGAGGCTAAAACAATGATTGCTGTCCAACCGTCTAAGTGATTCAGCTGTGCAGAGTTTTAAAATTCAACAGAGACGTTTGGCACAGACTCTGAGCTCGATAACAGAAGGAAAAACACAATTTGGAATGCAGCAGCGGATGCATGCATTTGCAGACGATTAAAAGTGAACGGGAGATAAAACAACTCCGAATGTGCTAGTGCAGGGCACGGAAATTAACCAGGCCACCTTCACACAAAAAATCGTTTTGTTTTTGTGGGTGGGCTCTTGCTATCTGGCTCTGGAAGCCGCCCAGTGATAATAAGAACCTTTGTATTAATCAACTCAGCCAGTGTTCAACTTCCTGCAAAAGAAAATGAGCTGCCTTATGCCATGGGAAGAAAGAAAAGAAAAGGAAACTATGTTCCAAGGTCATATGGTAGCAGAGCCAGTGGCATTGCACGAACTCTGAGTAGTAGATACTGGAAGTCACGTTTAAGAAGGTAAGACATTGTGTAACATGGTCTTCATAATCAGTCGACATGATAACATGTAACATGACATATAAGCTCCCACAGCATCTGCAGAGAGCAGTCAGTACTAACGCTAAAACCAGAGTGTTAGGTCACTCTACACCTGATACCACACATGATAAAATGACAGGACAAGGCACCTGACATACAGTACTACAGTGATGACCATCATGCTCGGAGAGGCAGGAAGTACAGTAGAATAGGACCCAGAAGTAGACATGATACTAAGTAGCCTGGAAGCCAGCTTGAAATTACCCTGCCCACAAAGTATCCACCCACTTGGCATCACTTGCTGTCATATCGCCTGTTGATGCCCCATATCGGCCTACACATTCATATTACACGGTCGCTCGTCATTTACTCGATTTACCCATGAGTACAACGTAAAAATAAACAAAACAATGTACAAACCAAACCATAACAAAACTGTCCCAGCCAATTACCAAAAGTTTGGGGAAATTAATCTAGATTTTAATGGAAATCTTGTATAATTGGCCTTCAGCGATTCTGGATGATGTCACATCTGATATTTAAATCAAACGCCAACAAAACCCGAAACGACTTAAGGCATAAAGTGCACATTAACAGTATTCCTACTATATGAAAATACTTTGAAGTTCCATTTGAGTTGGATCTGCTCCAAAAATGAATGTGTTTTTCTTTCCTGTGCTACACCTTTCCACCAAGTTTAGCAAAAATTGCACCCGTAGTTCAACAACTGTTCAACAGCTGTTTTTGCGTATTTGTGTGGATGGAATAATTTTGCCATACGGAGGAACAATCAAGAATTTCAGATGTCAGGCTGTCTTTGTCTTGCCAAGGTCAAATGGGGTGACTCGCTACAACAAAATCAGAAATTACACCCATAACAGGAGGGTGGGCACACAAAAAATGACTGCTTCTGCCAGTGTACTTCATGTGTTTGTGAGCAGGTATGTGTATGGGTATGTGAGGGAGTCGGCTAGTAAACTGTACTTGAACACACTTTAGAGGACAGCAGGTGATATAGAGAATAATTACGGCAAAAATCGATACGATTACAGCAAAAATCACGATTATTATCACGATTATTTTTGTTCAATATTGAGATCACGATTATTAAATACGATTACTCAGTGATTTTGGAACTATCATCCATTTTCAAAAATAAATATAATCCAGGAAAAAAACATGTAAAAAAGATAATGCACACGACAACTCAAGACAAAAAGAGGAGCATTGTTACAAATAATAATTACATTTCGATTATGTTGTTTTCATAGTGAGAACTATGTTGTCAGAGTGAGAACAGTGTGTGTGTGTGTATGGGGGTGGTGTTGTGCATGTGTCTGTGTGGGAGTTGAACGTTCATTTGTCACTTCTATGAGCCAGTCAGCTTTAAACGGTCACGCTCCTCACCAAAGACAAAAAAACGTAATGTGTCCACAGTAATTGCCTTCGTTGGTAAACTTGCAGTCACAGCACGAAGAGTAACAATGGTGTTTTTTTCCCTCTTCTTTTTGTTTCCACCCTGCTCTATCTATGTGCTAATATATAATCCAGGAAAAAAACATGTAAAAAAGATAATGCACACGACAACTCAAGACAAAAAGAGGAGCATTGTTACAAATAATAATTACATTTCGATTATGTTGTTTTCATAATCGTTGGAAGTCCTAATCAAGATTAATCTATTCATTCGATTAATCGTACAGCCCTAAAATTACTTTGACATCTATTCATTGACATCTATTCAACGAGATAACGAGCATAAGGATGACATTAAAAAAAATCTGCAGTGGTCTCTTAAATTTTTCCAGAGCTGTTTCCTCTCAGGCTTTTGACTTGACTGCTGCCGCGAGGTGGTTGGAGGTGATGTAGTAATGTGAGAATACTGGCAGCCTCAGGTAGCTCTTCCACTGCTCTGCTCACCAGGACTGTTTGACTGGATCAAGTCTTCGGAGAGGCAGATGGGTTAAGAATGTGTCTGTGTGTGTGTGTGTGTGTGTGTGTGTGTGAGTGTGTGAGCGTGCGTGCGTCGGGGTATGCGAGATTGATGTGTGTTGGTGAGAGAGGTGGAGAGAAAGAAGGAAGACAGGTAGGAAGAGAGAACTGTGTGTGTCAGAGTGAGAACAGTGTGTGTGTGTGTATGGGGTGTTGTGCATGTGTCTGTGTGGGAGTTGAACGTCATTTGTCACTTCTGGAGCCTAGTCGTCCGTGATGGCCAGACATTAATACAGCGGCTATTAATGTTGCCAGATCTCATTCTGATGATGAAACAGCCTGTGCAGCATTCCTCACAGGCATCAGCTTGTTGCCTGCTCATTCATCAACCTATTCACCTCTCTTTCATTTCCTCCCTCCCTCCCTCCCTCCCTCTCTCTCCCTCTCTCTTTCTCTTTCTCTCTATCCCTTTCTTCAGTACCTCCCTCACTGCCTCTCCCTACACAATCTCTGTCCTTTGTGGAGCACTCGTCTTTGTTTTTCACTCTTGTACGTTGGCCCCCTCCCAGTCCTTCTCTAAATATTTCTCTCTTGCTCATATTTGTTTCTCGCTCTTCTTCTGTATCTATTGCTTTGTCTGGCATTTTCTTTATCTTTGTCTCTCTCTCTCAATCTACTTCTCTTTGTTGTGCATCTCTCTCACCCCTCTCCTTCCTCCCTCTCTCTCATACTGGCTCTCTCACTTTCTCTCTCTCCCTCCCTCTACTTCTCTTTGTGGTGCATTTTCTCTCTCTCTCTCTCTCTCTCTCTGTCATACCAGCTTCCTCTCTTCTCTCTCTCACTTGCTCTCTATCTCTCTCTCTCACTTGCTCTCTCTCACTCTGTGTCATACAGGCTCCCTCACTTTCTCTCTCATTTTCTCTCTCTGTCATACTGTCTCTCTCTCTTTCTCTCTGTCATACTGTCTCTCTCTCTCTCTCTCTCTCTCTGTCATACTGGCTCTCTCTCTTTCTCTCTGTCATACTGACCTACTCTGTCCCTTCCTTTGTTTCCACTCAGATAGTGTCATCTCCTCCAACCCTCCCCTTTTCTCTTCAGCTCCTTGACTGCCCCACCTCTGCCCATGGTGTGCCCTTGCCTCTAAATCCCTCCCTGCTAGAGTGCAGGAGGATGATGGTTTTTGCCTGTTTCATTATATGTTTATTCACTTACTCCGTACAATTACAGATGTGGTATAATCATATCATGTTTAGTTATGTCCAACATTAACATGAACACTGGTGTATTTTCACTGAGCTCAATTATGCATTTATATACACACACAGAAACACAGACACATTTGAATACCATAATACACACACACATGCATACACGAACACATGCACACACCACACACACACAAATCTTCTGAAAAATTAGACATTTGATCGTCTACTGCTGTGATTCAATGGCTTTTAGTTGACTCCCGCTAAGAGGCTACTGGGAAGCTCTTTAAGCTTGCCACACTAATTGGCCCTCAGTTTATTATCTCTGATGAGTTATCTCTATAATGAGTAGACTGGCTGAGACAACTGCACAGCTGAAGTATGCATGGATTTTAGACTTGTGAGTCAAATTCGATTAACACGTTTTTAGCATATATGTGCGGTCAATTATGTTTTTTGAATTATGTTTTTGTGAGACAGACAGACAGACATTTTCATTTGTGTGTGTGTGTGTGTGTGTGTGTGTGTGTGTGTGTGTGTGTCTGTAAATCTGTTCTCTATCACTGCATCACCAAACCAGCAGAGAGACGGCACAGGAAACCCAGCTCTCATATTTCATTATGCAAAATCCCCATAAAAAAACTGGGAACGCTATAGATGAGCGTCCCAAACAGCTGCTCTCTCCGCAATTTCAATTTACGTTTTGGAATAGAAAAATATCACCCTCGGTGCTGTGACACAGATGAGGCAGCGACACAGCGTCCCACTGATAGCAGGCCCTACAAGTGCCTGCCTGCAAATGGATGCCTAATTTAACTAATTAATCTGATTAGCTGGTGGCATCGTTGGGTGTCCTTTTGCCGTGCAGCCGGGAGACTGAGTTTAGGAGCTCATCATAAAGGCAATTAAAGCTTGAGTGAAACAATCCCAGCCGGAGCTCACACACACACACACACACACACACACACACACACACACACACACACACACACACACACACAGTAAATGCAGAAAGAGAGAGAGAAATGAGAAATATTCTTATATTTCAAAGAGATGAGTTGACATAGTCATGATCAGTGTATTTATTTATTACAAAAACCCACAACAGGTCCAGAATTTAAACCCAAGTGGACCCTATTGTGGTGGTGAGGCAACTGCTGCTGCATGACACCCACCACCCATTGTCATCAAAACCACCATGGTGAACTAGCCTGGAGATTCCAGACCCTGGTAATCTAGAAAGATTAAGGGTCTGGCCACGAATAATGTAATGGCCCAACTCGAGGGGCGCCACCAAGCGTGCATTGGAAAATCTCACTGCACGCAATTGGATAACACAATACGACCAATATTTACTGACTGATTCTGGACTTCGACGCAATTGGATAACACTACGACTGTCATCTGTTTAGCTCGCCTCTGGCCCGGCTACAGTATATCAAATACACAGATGTGAAGTGGCAAAAGTACCGTGCACCATTACTCATTGCCAGAGTGTCTCGCAGAGAAAATTCAAATTGTGCTCTTGCGAGAACTCTGGCGTTTCCAGGGTAATGGTGAACAGCCATTAGAGTGAAAGAGTGAGGATGGGGGTGGGGGGTAGAGAGGAAGATGGTCAGGAGAGGAAGATGAAGACCTGGAGGATATGTGAACAAAGAAAACAAGAACCAAATTTACATTTCAAAAGAGATCTGAGCAACATTGGTTGAAATGTTTTGAACAAAGATGTTCCTTATTTGTAAAAGCCTTAGTAACAAACCAGTCATGTATGTTAAAAATATTCACCTTTATAGAAAGACCTTTGTATTGATGCTGTTTTTGGCTCAGACTCAGAGATTCCATTTGACCAAAATGATGTAGGGTCTGTGAAAGGATCTCTTTGTACCATTTCTTCTAACTTTAATGGATGTTTAGACATCAAACATATATAGGAAGAACAAACAGACTGCACAGGTCTGTCAACTGTTCTTGCAGGTGTTTTTTGTGTTCCTGGTGTCAGAAATATGTGAAACATCAGCGCTGTTCTTAATATGCAAGTGGTTGTGCTAGTGCTTGAAAATGGAAAGTCTAAAAATGGAAGTCTCTGTGTCACTGAAATTCTGAATATGGTGTGGCTGCACTGACAAATCAATATGCTTGTAGAGATACAATTATTTATCCAAGCACAACACATTGAAGGGAGTAGAAGACTCTTATTTGTGTGTGTGTGTGTGTGTGTGTGTGTGTGTACTGTACATCTGGCATCCAGCATGGCATCTGTGTTGAGTTGGGTGTAGTAAGGGCTCCATTGAACTCCCCCAACACAGCCTGCACACTCAGTCATGAGTGCTGCCATGAATGCAAACCAGAAAACTGAACACCTGTCTATTGTCTATTACAACAGCAGATAAACAGGCTTTTTGTGGATGCAAATTAAAAAGGTATGTGTGCGTGTGTGTGCACGCGTACATGCTAGTGTGTGTGTTCATCAGAATCAGGCCATTCCCACCCTTGTGCAGCTAGTGAATCGTGAGGAGATGATTGCAGAAAGTGACACATTTTTTTTATGGAATTTAAATTGTGTACGACCACTGACTGCACCTGTAAGGGTCTGTTCCTGTTCTGTTTTCCCTGCTTAGTGTTTTTCCATCATGTCTGCTCCTCTTGTTTACTTCCTGTGTCCTGTTCCATGTGTTCCTTTGTTTGTTTTGCCATGTGTCTGTTTCCTATGCCTGTGTCTCTGACCCTCACCTGATCCTCATTAGTCTGTTAGTTTAATTATGGTTTTCACCTGTCTCTTGTTCCTCGTCCACCTGTGCCCTGTTACCCTTGTGTATTTAAACCCTCTGTCTCCCCTCAGTCTTCGTCGGTTATCGTCGGTCGTTTTGTGATGTTGAATGTATGTGGTTTGCTGCGGCCTACTAACAATTCCTGTTTGCTCCTTAACTTGCCTTGCGTTTTGGTCCAGTTCTCCCCTTGGGGGCAGCAGTGGCTTACTGGTTAGGGCTTTGGGCTTATAACCGAAGGGTTGCTGGTTCGATCCCCGACCAGTAGGAAAAATGTGGGCAGGGGAAGTGGTTGATCACTGCTCTCCCATTCCCACATCCACTGCTGATGTGCCCTTGAGCAAGGCACCTAACCCCTCACTGCTCCCTGAGCACTGCTGTAGCAGTGTTTCACTAATTCACGGATTGGGATAAATGCAAAGACCAAATTTCCCTCCCGGGATCAAAAGAGTATATATACTTTTTTTATACTTGCAACCGTGACCGCACCTTTAAAATTGTTAATGATCTAGAGGAGAAGTTTATTTTTAAGGGGGGACTGATAAAAGCAACCTTAAAGCAACACCAAAGAACTTTCCTCTGTCGCACGCACGCTATTTGTTTATCCAGCACCGGCTTTGCAAATAACGATGTCTACAGACAAGGTAGAATATGTTGCATGATTTTATGAAAGTACGATGTATTGCGACATCAGATGTAAGTCAAATTTGTAGTTTCTTATGTCTCATTCCATCGAACTAGAGATCCGCTACCCGATCTGGCAAACTTACATAGTGCGGTTAAAGCCGATAGAGGGCAGCGAAGCGAATGCAGAAGTGCCGTTCACCCTGTTACGAGTTGATGAACCACTGAAACAATTTTGGAAACATTATTTTAAGGTACAAAAAACTCTTTGGTGTTGCTTTAACGGTTTCTGCATGTGTTCTTTCATGTCATCTTCAATCTCATCTTCAAAATTCCAAAGTAGAACTGTACACTTAAATGTCTTTTAAAGTTAAAAATAAAATTTACATGATCAATTTAGCGGGGTCTTTTTTTGCATTCAACATTCGTATTCATTTAGCAGAGGCCCTGCAATTGGAACTGTTACAACGTCTACATTCACACATCTGACTGTCGTGTAGCACTATTCTCTACATCTGACTAACTTATGTATTTATCATGTATACAGACCTTACTGTTCTATAACTGACTGCATTTGGGTCAGGCCTTTGAGTCGTGGATCTGCTCGAGGTTTCTTCCTATATCTCCAATTCTAGGGAGTTTTTCCTCGCCCCTGTTACCCATGGGCCTTCTTTTCTTTTCTCTGATTGTCTAACACTCTGTAAAGCGCCATGAGACATGTGTAATGTTTTATTTTCTATAAATAAAATTAAATTGAAATTGAACATTCTCTGTCCACCTGCAATCTCTGTTGAGGCATCAGGGCATTTGTGGGATTCAGTACCATGGACAGCAGCTGTTTATTTAATTCATGCTTTAAAAAAAAATGCTTTTGATTGACAGGTAGTTATCTAGCACCCGATATATTTGAATAAATTCAGTTTTTAAGATGACAAGCAATTGACCAGAAGAACTTTTGTAAACACGTATCGCATAGGGCTGTAATGAGAAGCGTTTTTGCATTTGAACATAAGGGTCCGTATGAATTCAGTTTAATACACCCACATAAATGGCAGTTGTCATCATAACCTCTTGCTAAGGGACTGCAGATAACATGTGAACAGCACTGGTGAAACATAGTCATTTACATATGGCTGAAAACCAATCTATTTCCCTGTGCATATGATTGAGCTCCAATCTAGTATTTTATTATTACTGCACTTGTAATTACATTACTTATCTTTCAGTTATATTACTTCTTTATGTACCATCTTGTTAATTATATTGTATATATTATATATTCTTTTTAATCAGATTGTATATTTCGTATAATATTTGATTTTAATTCATATATGTTTATTTCATATACATTTGTAAAAAAAAAAATGTATGGTCTTTCAATTTGTTATCATTTTTCTTTTATTTTTGTTCCTTTTGTAGTACCATATTCAGCGGAACCTGACTTCCTCACTCAGATTTTTCAGAATGAGGCTGATGAGTGCCTTCTCAAAAATACCGGTAGATTCTTGACCATCAGTTCCACCATAGCAACAGCCTGTTTTTCAGCCCAATCCACCCATTTTTCTCCAGCCATTATACTCACCTCCTGAGCTACTTGAAGATTTCGCCCTTGATTTTCGCAAAGTACCTGCAGACAAGTTTCACTGAATTAACATCCATGACAAAACATGAATTCAACTGAATTGACTTGTTTTGATTGTTTCACAGACAGAACAGGCCCCTTGAAAGAGGCAGACAGGGGCTGTTGCAGGAATTAGCCTCAGCACCTACAGCCAGGCGGTATGCTAATGCCCCCACCCCCCTCTCTGATGTGCTCTATGTCACGTTGGACACCCTTATTATCCCCTCAATGGGAATACCTGTTTCATGAGCTCCTATTAAAGAGAGCATCTTCAAAGGACAGAGCACAGTCAGAGAGAGACAGGCAGCACAGGCTCTGGCTTCAAAGAGGACCTTTCCAAGAGATAGGCATTATGGGGTTCACTCTGGCAGCACTGCAGCGAATGGGCTGCACAGGAGAGCTTGCAGGAAACATCTGAAAACCCCAGTAAACAGACACCTCTAAAATTCAGCAAAATCAATAAACATGGAAGCTTTTTCCAAGGGGGCTGCCCCCATGCAGTGCGGGCTGGTCTGGAGTAGAAAACAGTCCTTGATCTGTTCAGCTCAGATAACCTCATGTGTGCTAAGTTAATGATTAGGCACTAACACGTCCCAGGAGAAGCCCTTTGCTGTAACCATGCCATACTGTGGACCTCCATGAGAATTGTACTGAGATTAGCGTTTAATTAAGGCCGTCCATCTTTAACCTTCACCCTTTCTATTTCTTTTTAATGGGCAAAGCATGTTCCTATGTCTGAAATGGTTTTTTTTTTTTACTTTTTTATGTGATGCACAGGCATCTATAGACGTGAGCAAGGTGCTTAGGATGCGTAACGAGGCATGGTACCTGACTGGTACAAGACTGGAGAGATGCTAAACGAGAGCCATGGCTCACTCTGATTACTGATGACTGAAGACTGCATTTGGCTCAGACGACCACACCTGAATGTGTAAGCTCACCAGCTGTTATTCAAAGAAAAACTGACGCCATTCCCTGTGGGGCTCACATTTCATGACTGGGCAATGACTGGCCAACCCACAAAGTTAGGCAACAAGCAACAGGAACAAACCAAAGGAGATTAAACTAACTAAAATAACTTGACAAAATCATTTTGCTATGATTTAGGCTTATTCCATGAGGGAGACCCTAAACACAGACATGGGTGGACTGGCACCATCTTACTACATGCCACAAGATAGCTTTAGTTCATGTAGTACCATTGCTATGTCAAGATATTGTATCATATACGTGGATATCAGATGACCATGGGAGACTTTGTCAGATTGGGTTATAAGAGGCACTTTGAAAGATCCAGGTAGTAGCCCTATAATCTAATTCAAAACTGGCTGCCACCGGTAACATTAAAGCTTAACACAGTTGACTTCAGTTAGCACTGCGCGACTCATCTACTGTAGTGATAAATATAGAAACTCATAAAGCTGTCACTTGTGATCCTGTTTGAAGAGCCAATCTGCACCATCTCCGCTGCTTCTTCTCCCATCTTCTCTCTTGCGGCTTTCTTCCTCTCCTGTTTCTCTCTCTTTTTTCCCCTTTACATTTGATTAAAAGTTTAACCACGCAGCCTAAGGGGCGTAGGCCCCCTCTGACAAATTATCATTCAGTGGCGGTTTGGCACACGTATCCTTCAGCAAATATCTATTTAATTGGACACATAGATGTCTGATCAGCTCCCGGCGCACTGTCACAGACATGGAGATTAATCTGGCACACGGAGCCACCCAAAAGCTCCCAGTCGCATTGACAGCCATTCAATTCAAATATGGGACATAATCGACTTGGATTTACATGTTTGTGTTTGGTGGATGATGTTGAAGTGAAATGAAATGGAAAATCTACAAGAGAGAGGGAGAAAGAAAATATGAAAAAAGAAAAGAAAAGTTTTACGCAGACATACAAACTTATAAATAATGCATAAATCAACACTTGACTGATATAATATGTAACCATTGCTATCTGTGTTGTATATTGTAGGGGATGGCTTTGAACACAATGCTTTGAAGAGGCTTTCTTGCAAGAATGTAGTGTTTGAAGTTTTAGGAGAAAAAGTCTCCCCTGCTTCAACTTTCTGTATTTTTCTTTCACACATTCTCTCCTTTTTCTCACTTTTCCTCTCCTAGTTTTTTTCTCCCTCTCTCTTTCTCCTCATCCACAGTGTCTCACCTCAGGCAATCCATACAGTTGCTGCTGTTGCCTCCCACATTCTCTCTCTCTGTGTGTGTGTGTGTGTGTGTGTGTGTGTGTGTGTATGTGTCAGGTTCAGGTTGCCTGAGGAACAAATGTCTCTATTCCTCGTGGGCCACTTACAGGAAGAGGCGTGGAGAGGTAAACAACGCTTGTTGTTTGTCATGCACACCAACATGGCCCCACAGGCCAACACTTACCATAAACCGCCTTGAGTGTGTTTGTGTGTGTGTGTGTTTGTGTGTGTGTGTGAGTGTAGGTACTTGAATTGTTTGTCTGTGTGTGTGTGTGTGTGTGTGTGTGTGTGTGTAGGTACTTGAATTGTTTGTCTGTGTGTGTGTGTGTGTGTGTGTGGGGGGTTATGTGTGTGTGTGTATGTATGTGTGTGCGTAAGTGTGTGTGTCTCTGTGTGTGTGTGTGTGTGTGTGTGTGTGTGTGTGTGTGTGTAGGAGAATTAGAGCTCGGAGCACAGACCACAATCCAGCCAGCCCCCAATCTCTGAGTCCATCCATCATCACTAGGCTCTACAGTACCGGGAAAGGAAGAGAAACAAGGGAACTCAATCTGGGCGAAGCTGGTGAGGTCTCGGACTGGGTCCTGGACCTCATGGAGTCATTTACCAGATGAGCCAGCGGGAAACCAGGAGGTGTGGACAGAGAAGGGTGTGTGTGTGTGTACTGTGCACTGTGCTGATTCATGTTTCAATATGACATTTAGCAAGAAACGTGAGCTTTGGGTAAGCTTGCATCGCCTTACTTGCCATCCATATCCAACGTTATTTGTACAAAAGTTTGGAGCAGAAATGGACACTTAGTTGCTTTTTTCCCCTTTGTGTGTCATTACACACTAAATCAAGTTAATTATTCAATCAATCAATCCATCAGTCAGTCAATTACAAAAGTATGTAAAGCAGACTTTGGTCAAGGTCAACACCCTCTCCCCCTGAGGATGCCTACACATATAGGCAGAGGAAAGAATAAAGAAAGGATGAATAAAGAAAGGATGAATAAAGAAAGGATGAAAGGAAAAGGAAGCATGGGAACGATAGAAGATAACTGGTGGTCCTTGTGACGGAGAGAACTGTCTTTGCAGTTCGACCTTTGCCTGGTTGGTGGCTGTGATTGGCAGGGGAAATGGGCTGTAGCATCATCTGTAATTGCTTTGCCTGAAACTCTGTCTGTGAGCCCGAGCAAATTGGCTCGCAGTTATCAGTGAGACCCAGGAACTTACAGGTTCACAGGTGTGAGTCTTCCTCAAAGACATCAACCACAGGAAAACCAGAGGAAAACGTCCTGGTATATAGCACTCATTCCTCTAGAACTCTACCTGTACTAACTCGGCCAGTAAGCACAGTTTTACAGTAAGTCCTCAGTGTCCAAAATTACTAATTTCCCATTGACCCCATGTTAACCACAGTAACATTAACCCTGAACCTATTTGTTTTAGGTAAGTACAAAAATCAGTTTGCTTTTGTTTATAGCACTGTAATAAGTAATGTAAGTACATTGTAATAAATATTGAATGCTCATGCATATTCATACGCACACACGCACACACACACACACTCACACACTCAAACACGTCGCTCTGTTCACCTCTTCTCTGGATATCAACAAGGCTGTTGCGTTTTTAGTTCAGCTCGGACTGAGATGTGATACAGATAGATAGCACACACCGATAAATGTTCAACGCACCTAAACAGGCTACAGTAATGAATGGATTATTATTATTTGTAGATGATTTATCAGGACCTGTTATCTGGCTCACTCATGTTTTAAATCCACCTTACGTCATCAGAGGAAGCGTAGATGAAAAGTTAGCATACAGTAAGAGGGAGTGAGATGTGTTAATTGTGTGAGTTTTCTGCTCAATGTGTGAGTGATGAGTTGGCAGCCATGCTTTTACAGGTAGCTTCTCTTCTCTCTGTCTAGTACAGCATACCGGCACTAAATCATTTAGTTGTACACAGTACCAGACCATGCCAGCCTGCTTTTACCACTGCGTACACACACATAATACACACAGTTTCACATACAAAGGCTTTTCATCTCTCTGCAATAACTTTGAACTGTCCTCATGCTCTCTCTCTCTACCCACACACAGACCCGCAAATATCCACACTCCCTTGTGTCCATGGATACCACCTTTATGACAACACTAGGTGAGGTCATAAGGTTAGCAGCCTACCATCCATCAGACCACTCATCCTGCTGTCACAAAGCCCAAGGACCCCACACATTTGCAGAGACAGACTGAAGCACATGCACACACATACAAAGACACACACACACACGCAACCTCTGTATTATTTCATTGGGAGCACTTTGCTGAAGGTGAAGTTGGTCTAAAGCCAACTCTGAAAGGGTACAATCAAATGATGATATAGCCTCTGAGTATGAAGCTAAACCCTCTTCTGCTCTCTCTCCATCACTCACTCTGTCACTCTCTCCCTTTCGCTTTCATATACTCTAAATCTCTCTATTCACTATTCTGTATCTTCTCTTCCTTCCTCCCCCTTTCTCCATCTCCTCTCTCTTTCTCCATCTCCTTTCCTGCCTCCTTCCTATCTGTACCAGGTGATGGACACTCTGCTCTGCAGCACGGTGACATGTTTTGATCCATGTATACCTGCAGGTCTATACAGACTCACTGGGTCTCAAGGCCCTATAGTTGGCCCATTGAGGGACTGAGAGATGGCTGATCCTCTCTCTCTCTCTCTCTCACACTCTCTCTCTCTCTATTCAATTCAATTCAAAGGTGCTTTATTGGCATGACAAAATAGGGCATTTGTATTGCCAAAGCAGTCATACATAACAGTGTATATACATGTATAAGTAACCATACATGTAGACTTAAAAAAAACACTGTATATTGACATTATACTAGTGTCCCTCAAGTTATGGCATAATGATATATATTTTGCTGCCAAGGCAGCTGAAGGACCCTCTCCTGAGAGGATAGCCTTTTTTTTTATTATTTTTGTTTAGCTCTTCGAAATTTAGGTAGGTGGTTTTAAATTTATTGAAAAAGGGTTTTCTTAATTCTTTATACTTTTCACAGTAAAGAAGAATGTGCTCCTCTGTCTCAACTTTCTCTGTCTGACAGTGACCACATGTTCTCTCTCTCTCTCTCTCTCTCTCTCTCTCTCTCTCTCTCTCTCTCTCTCTCTCTCTCTCTCAGGCTTATGCCACCTATGTTCCCTGTATGGACTTCTGTGGTATATTTACACACTGTCTTTCTCTGAGCCCCCAGTCATCTCTTTATAATAAAACTACACAAACATGAGTGAATTCTTTTAAAGCTAGATACACTTAAAAACACCCCTCCCCTCATTATGGAACCAGTTTTGTGGCACTAAACTGTGTGAAGGAATCCAATCTCAGATCTGCTGTGCTTTTATATATCATCAACCAGCCAAAGCTAAGATGACAGAAGAGACACAATCAGATTGTGGAGCAATACAGAGAGCTTGGCAGTGCCTAAAGACACACAGAGGGAGATGGTGTGGAGAGATTGTGTGTGTGTGTGTGGTGGTGATGGTGGGGGGGCTTCTGTAGCGGGTCCATCTGATTCCGGTCCACAGATGTGGGGGTTTAGAGCCGAAAGCATCTCTCTTCTCTCTGACAGCCTCAGAGCCTTCATGCGGCTTTCCTTGAGCTGTAGCGTGTAGATCAGAGCCTGGGCCCCTCACTGTTAAATCCATAAACATCAAAGAGGCCAGGCGCTACTCGGGCCGCCATAACCGCCGTATGTGGCCGCTGATAGCCAGTCACCCAGAGTCGGGTCCGGTCATGTTTACCATGAGATGGGATTGGCCGACGTTTGATGCCGGGGGCCTTCTTTCAGCGAGCTCATTTCGCCGTATCTGGACACGATCTGTCAGCGTGGACTGGGCAGAGTTTCAGACAAGAGATGGGAAAGCAAAACTTTAAAGAATACAGCGTTTCTTGGTGTTTTATGCCCCCAATGTTGTCTTCAAGGCAGCGCTGCCTGGAAGGCACTAGGATTAGGCATAGGTTAAGGTTAGGGTTAGGGTTGGGGTTAGGATTAGGTTCCTTTAAGTCAGTGGTGGCAGCGCTGCCTGGAAGATGACGTTGGGGGCATAAAACACCATCGAGCGAATACAGCTGACATGTTGGTCAACACGTGAAGTTTGGAGACTTTTTGCTCAATTTCTTTAGTTACTGTACAGCGTTTTAAAGATGAAGTAGCAATTTCATCTGTAATTGAAAAATCTGTGCGTACATGTTACAACTGCATCACCTCAATTATACAGTGGCACGTAATTATTATAAAGAAATAACGGTAACACTTTACTTGACGGGTGAGTTCATAACACATTCACAGCAGATGTCATAAACTGCACATAAAGCATTCATGACTGTTTCATGAGACATGACTCAACATTCATACCAAACCTTTCATGAATGTGGAAGACAGAACAATGACAACTTGTCAAAATAAAAGTCCAACATCGTATTTGTGTAACCTGGATACCATTAATTCAATCTCTCCAGCCTTTGTAAATATTTCATGAATATCTTATGAAGTCTACATCGAATGTCACTTTACTATACAAGTTGTGAAGTATTCGTAATCACTGAGTTTAACACTGGAAGGTAAACTAGCCTACATTCAGCTGACCCGTGTATTTGTGTAACCTGGAGCGGTTAGACATTCCCAGTAACAAAGATGAGAAATCATCTGCAAAGGTTACATCATAAAACAAATACATTTTTATGAAACAAAAATGATTTGCTTGACCATGTTCTGTCTTTTTGGCACTGGAGTAGCCCATTGACTCAGATATGATGTGATCAGGTAAAAGGGTTTGGACCAAAAACGGCAATGCTGCTTTGCGATTTAGAGTTAGAGATGGACATTTAAGCACAGTATGAAGGTGTTAAATGAAGTTGATTAACGTATTTTATACTATTACATACTATACTTGATGATGTGGTTGCAATATTTAAATCATCATTATAATGTATGGATATAAAGTTTAAAGTATATTTAATGTATTGAAATGTATCATCATGTATAATGTATTGGACTAGACTATGTCACATAGTAGTAATGAAAGAGTTAAAGATGACATACTGTAGAATAGATGAACCTATGAGTATTTTATCTTGTTTTCTGATGTTAACATAGAAGGTATTCAGTTTTGGTCTGTCAAAACACATGCTCAGATGCTATTTTACGAGCCCATTTAGGTTGGGGGAGAAATGGGCCATGGACTGTGGTTCCGTGTCACACATTTTGTTTTTGTTCAGATTCTCCTGTTTTCCTTTCTAGCCATCATTTCAAAGTTGGAGATCTGCATATGAAGGAGGAAACAACCGTGTTTCAGGTTCATTGTAGTTTCGTGGCCATGCACCAAACTCTCCTTATTCAACAATTTCTGCCTAAGGACACTTAATAGGAAACGTTCTTTAGCCTTATAGTCTCCTATGTAAATGAAATGATGTCTGTCTGAATCAGATACAGTCTTCCTTATTTCCACCACTTACTGTCAATCAGCGCTCTGAGTTGCATCCCATTCCGTTCATTACGACACCTTGTGATAGGATGTGACATTTACCACCTAATTATGAACAGAATTACTCGGATATTGTGCCATCTGTGGGGAAAACTGTGTGTGTGTGTGAGGGTGGGTGGTGATGGGGGGAGGTGTCTGAGTGAGTGTGTGTGTGTGTGTGTGTATGGATGTGTGTTCATGTGAGTTTGTGTGTGTGAGTGAGACAGAGTCTGTGTGTGTTGTGTCTGTGTCTCCTAACTTGGCCAGTTTTGGGACATGTGAGTTCCATTTGCTCACTTTCAAATGAAATCCAATTTATCAATGTGAAGACGTCTGAGTTTGCCGAGGGAGGAGTGTGGGGTGTGTGTGTGTGCGTATGGAGGGGGGGGGGGTGTGTGTGGAGAGGAATGGGGTGTGTGTTTGTGGAGGAGGGAGGGGGTAGTAACAGTGAGGACGGCCGGGCAAACTGACAGATGAGTCACATGCTCTGTGCCACAGCATCGGTCTCCACTAACTGACCTCCCCTCCCACCCTCCTGCTTAGGCCTAAAATACCCCACTGAAATGCACCAGAGCAGGGTCATGCTGGACATGCTAGCGCAGGAGGGGCAGTAGAACACTGCAAGGAGAGAGGAGAAGAGGAGAGAAAATCAACAAGGGATGAGAGGAGAAGAAAGATGAGTTAGGGTCTGCGGTTGGGTTGGGTTTGGTTAGGATGATATTCAATAACTGTTGAACAATCATTTTAAACCCATAACTTGAATCTTAAGAAACCATTTGTGAAGTCTGTGTTGTCAGACTATCCAAGCACAGCACACAATGTTACTGACAAGTGAGGAGAAGAGGCAGGGGTGAAAGTAGTTTTTATTTCTTGGTGGTACTATGATATAGAGTTATAGTAAGAAAAATTTCACTTAGCCTAATTATTTATTTGTTTATCTACTGTATTATAGTCTACTTATCAAGCATTCACTAGGACTTCTTATCACTCTAGTATCACTCTTTAACCCACCTGTATCTGTTTTTGATTATGAATAAATTGCAAACATTTAATTTCAACATTTATTTATTTATTTATTTATTTATTAGCTATATAGGTGGAACAGAACAGAAAAGGTAAAACACTTCAAATAAATTCCAAAGAGGCTTGAAGTAGCTGTCCTCATCTGCTTGACAACGAGCCATGCCTTGGGTTGAATGAGCAGCTCTCCTTCCTTTGCCAAGCCAAGTCTTCACATAAGGAAGGGCATCCCACTGCTTACATGGAGGTCCCACTGTGTTTATGAAGAGGAGGTTTGCTGCATTTTTTGTTGTTAGTTTGTTTCTGTAATCTGTTATAATGGTGTTCATTGTGCTGAACCCCCTCTCACAGTTTGCATTACTTGCCGACAGTGTGTCCACAGCAATGAGCAATTTCCTCAACCATTTGGGAACGCTTCTTCCTCCACTTGCCTTGAATTCAATGAACCCAAGGTGTGCCTCCTTTTCGTTCAGGTGAAAAGCATTACACAGATCCCTTACCTCTTCTTCGCCATACCGAGGATTGTCATGGTCCCATTTGTCAGGATTAAGAACCTCCATTTTACTGATGAGGCTATTGTAGGCCTCTTTTCTAGTGGCTTATTTTTTCCCACGGACGTGATGGAATGTTTGAATAAGTGCGTGCGTTCTTTTGTGTTCTCAGTGCATGTGTGTTATCAGTGCTTTGGTAGCCTAGTTAGGGCTTCTACAGTACATACTCGACGCACCCGACCGGTAGCACGACACCGTGACGTCAAAATGACGTAGATCTTGCTGGCGCGCCAGGATTTTAGGCAGGTAGCGGGTAAAGCGCACCACTCGTTTTTTAGGCGAGTAGCGACAAAGCGGAAACAGGAAGATGGACTAGTTCGAGGGCAAGCGAGAGTTGCAGTATTTTGATACAGTCGTAAATTTTTAATAGTTTGCTGGATAAGTTAACAAAGTTACCAGCGAGAGTTGCAACACATGGAATTAAGAGGAAAGAATAGAAACGATTTATTTTCAAACAAAGGATATCTATTAAGGCCTGAACAAAATCTCTTTCCACTTCAGGAAATTACACAAACTCAGCCAGCTGCTAGCTAGCTAGCCAGCTAACTAAACTGTTTAAATTATTCAAATTTCCCTCGGGATGACTAAAGTATCTATCTATATATCCATCTATCTATCTACCTGTGCGCACACCTTGGAAACTAGATGATAATGATGGTGGTAGTTGTGAATAGTAGCAACCAAAGTCTGAAGTACCATCACAGAGGCTAGCTAATAGCAGAGCCCATTTACATTCTCTGCAGCTTCTTCTGCTGTGTAACGTAGTTAGCGTTAATCTTTTCACAACAGCGACACCTCTGTTCAGGAGAATATTGCAACTAGTGTCGTGACCCACGGCCCAGCGAGTATAAATGGTTCTGGGCTTCTGTGGCGTCACATTGTCGCTACCGGGTCGGGTCTTTGTCGAGAAATGTGGAACGTTTTACTCTGCTCGCTCCCACTTCCAATCATTTTTTTTATATAGGCTACTGTATATCATGAAACAAGTTTCTTTGAGTCATGCCTTTTTATTTGGGAGACTGCAACATACTTCTGTCGCTAAAACACTTTCATTATTGCTGCGCAAAGATCTGGTTAAGCCGTTACCGCACTGTCTGTCTCTTGTCTCTCCAGCGAAACACTGCACACATAAAACCAGAATAGGCTATTGAAACATCTGCATATTTTTCTTTAGCCTGTATTTTTTATTTGGGAGACTTTCCAAGAAACGTCCGTCTGCTAAAACACTTTGGATACCAGTGCGTTAGGCGCCAATTACTGTAGGCTACTGTCACGGCGCTATAGCTTGCTCGTTGTCTGTCCAGCTGCGGGAGGTTTAGACACAATTCAGATACAGTTCAGAACGATGTATATGAAATATATTTTGGGGGAAACGTGTTGCTTATGGTAATTTGACGTTAGCAGTTGTGTTGTCATGCTGAAAGTGCAATATTTTTCAGAGACAGTATAGTTTCCTTTCCGGTACGGCGTACCCTCTCCAAATATTTAGGTACCCAGTACCGGCTTACTTTCACTCCTCAGAAGAGGAGAAAAGAAAATGAAGAGATGAGGAAAAAAACAAATGAAGAGAAAGGAGGAGAGGGAGCAAAGTAGACTGTGACTGTGTGTGTGTGTGTGTGTGTGTGTGTGTGTGTGTGTGGGAGTGGAGTGTGTGGGTAGACAGTGCGGCAACTCTGTGCTTCTGTCTACCAGGGGAGTCTAAAAGTATACGCTGAATTAATTCTGGTAGACCACATCAATACAAATACAGACAGACACACATACACGCACACACACATGCACACACACACACACACATGCACACAGAGTGAAACTACAAAAAGAAAAGCCTTTGATGTCCCTTTAAATGTGTTGCCAATTCAGTAGCAGAAAGATATGTGTGGCAGAGAAAGAAAATCAGAGGGAGGAAGTGAAGGGAAAGTAATGAAAAAGATGGAAAGATAGAGACAGAGAGAAAGAGAGAGAGAGAGAGAGAGAATGCAAAGGAAGTGGCTGGGTATCGCATCCTGTACTTTTTGGCTCTTTGACCATCAATGCATCTCCTCACCCCCAGCTAAAGTGGCCTCATATCTTTAACATGCATCTTACAGCCAGCCAGACCGCAGCCTACCCTGCCACAGGCCCGGCCCTCATCCGGCCGAGACGTGGCCTGGACCCGGCAGTCCTTCCCCCTCTCTGATGGAGGTAGGCAGTTTGAGAGATGAGGTGTTGGAGCACTCAGGGCCCTAATAAGATAAATAAACCCAGAGCAGCTCATCTGAAAGCCAATCTGGGCCTAATGGCACAGCCTTTGTGCTAATTAGGACTAATAGCCCTAAGTGCACAGGCAGAGTGCTTTTTAACACCTCATTGAGCACAATAACGATCAACCAGAGAGCAAAATATAAAACACACACACATACACTCACTCGCAAGATAGGTAGGAACTTTTCCACTGGGATCGAAAACTATCTCTCTCACGCTCTCTCTTTTGCTTTCTCTCTGTATCTTTATCATCTCTTTCTCCCTCCTTCTCCCTTTCCCCATCTCTCTCGCTGTCTCTCTCTCCCTCTCTCTCAGTTTTAATGTTCCCTCCCCTTCATTTCCCTCCCCGCCAGTCTATCATTTGTCAGGCCGAGGGACAGGAATAGCCGTGGCTATTGTATTTGCCGGACTGGCTTCGTCTCCCGGCAGAGCTAATATGAGCAGTAAACGTCCCCCACCCCCCCAACCCCCCTGCCTCCTCCCGCCCCATGAGAGCAGTATGCCCGCTGCTTACGTGTCACTCAGGAGAGATGGGTGGGATGAATGGTGCTGGTATGTGTGTGTGTGTGTCTGTGTCTGTGTTTATGTGTGAGTGTGTTGTGTGTGTGTGTGTGTGTGTGTGCGTGTGTGTGTTTATGTGTGAGTGTGTGTGTTTATGTGTGAGAGTGTGTGTGTGTGTACGTGAAAGGCTGGGGTGGGTATGGCCAAGCAGATGGGAAACACTAACTAATACTGTCATTCTCTCTTATTCAATGTTTCTTTGTCTGTGAGGCTGTATTTCTCAATCATCTAGCTAGCTATTTAGTCATCCACTCCTTTAATATTTTTCACTGTAGTTCTCTCTTTTTCTCTCTTTCTTTGCTCTCTGCATTCAAGACAGATTCTCCATCTGTCTCCCTCCCTGACTCTCCATGTGTCATATATCCATTTGCACATACACATCTCCTCTTCTGTCAATCTTTCTCTCTTTCTCTCTCTCTCACTCTTGCTTCCTATCTTCCACTCCTCTCTTCCTGTTCAACTGTCCTCCCATCACTCTTTCTCTCTCCTTTTCTCTTCCCTCTTTCCCTCCGAGCTAAAATGGACATCTCAGGTGGCTTTTGGCTGGTCATATTTCTTCATTTGTGATCCCCCTTCTCCATCCTTCCATTTCTCTCGCTCCCTCACTCCTTCTCTCCGTCCCCCTGTCATTCTCCTCCCAGGCGCTGCCATTATCTCCACTCTAAGTCGCCCGTGATTAGGGGATCAGGTTGCGTTGCCGCTGCGCCGCTTGCTGCGATGCGCTGTGCCGCTCCTGTTTCATATTTCACATTAAAGCTTAATGAGAGGGGAGGGGGAGGAGCACTGTCACTCACACGCCAGACGGGCCGAGGAGTTTCAGGCACTGACAAACACACACACACACACACACACACACACACACAGAGAGAGAAAGAAACACACACACACACACACACACACACACACACACACCCAGAGAGAGAAAGAAACACACACATGCACAGAGAAAGAAACACAAACACAGAGAGAGAGAGAGAGAGAAAGAAACACACACACACAGATAAAGAAACACACACACACACAGAGAGAGAGACACACACACACACACACACACACACACACACACACACACACACACAGATAAAGGAACACATACATACTGATCACACACACACATACAGAGATACACACAGACACACACACACACACACAGAGAGAAAGAGAGAGGACAGTGACAATAAGAGACCAAGAAAAACAAATGCAGAAATGAGGTAAAGAAAAACAAATCATCACCATCTTCTGACTAGTCTGTTGTTCAGACGTGGCTTTAAAGCAGCCACATTGCCCATCTCTTCAAAGAGAAGTACTTATAACTGATGGACTTTTAAGTGTTTAGCAAGCAAACATGAGGAGTGTGAGGACGGAGCCTTTTTTCTCAGCACTCTTTTCATTTTTCATCTCATAACAAGCACAGACTCGCTGTTTACTTTAAAGCTCCTTGTTTGTTTAGACTGAGTGAACGTTTATTTTTTAATGCCACTTAAACCAAAAAAGTACTCAAGTCTGTTGTTTCAGAATATTTGCCTCGTTTCAAGATGATTCGTCTTGACTTTAAAGTCAACGCTTAAAGATGTCATATATTTCAGTGAAACCTTATTCCGTCTACCTGTCTTTGAGAAACACACAACAGTAATTCTTACACAACAGTAGTTCTAACAGAATTCTTTGCAATGCCCCTCAGCCAGGTCTCTCCCCATTGGCCCTCCACAGACCGATAAAGATAATAATCATTTCATGTGTGTTTGTGGGGAAGAGCAGAGAGAGAGGGTGTGTGTGAATGAGTTGAATGAGTTGCGTGCGTGTGTGTGTGTGTGTGTGTGTGTGTGCGCGCACATGCGTGTGTGTGTGTGGGCGCGCATGTGTGCGTGTGCGTGTGCGTCATCATCCTTCACCGCTGCAAATGCGTTCATCATGGTGATCAGTGTGATCCCCTCTGATAGGCTCCTTTCAATGTTATTTTCCTTTATCACACCCTTCCTATGAGATTAGCCTTCAACTCTTTTCATCTCTCCCTGGCACTCTCTCTCTCTCTCTCTATCTCTCCTCATTTCACCTTCTCCTCTCCCTGGCACTCTCTCTCTCTCTCTATCTCTCCTCATTTCACCTTCTCCTCTCCCCACTCTCTCTCTCTCTATCTCTCCTCATTTCACCTTCTCCTCTCCCCTGGCTCTCCTCTCTTTCTCCTCACCTTCTCCTCTCCCTGGCACTCTCTCTCTCTCTCTCTATCTCTCCTCATTTCACCTTTCCTCTCCCTGGCCTTCTCCTCTCCTGTCACTTCTCCTCTCCCTGGCACTCTCTCTCTCTCTCTCTATCTCTCCTCATTTCACCTTCTCCTCTCCCTGTCACTCTCTCTCCCTCCTCTATCTCTCTCTCTATCTTTTTTCTCTCTCCTCCACCTTTGAAAATTTAGTGAGTGTGGTGCTAATGACACAGGCTAATGACACACAGACTTGATAAAAGCTATAAACGTGTCTTTAATCTCTGAGTTGGAACACCTTCCCTCTTACTGATACAATGCAGAAAAAGAGACATAATACACACACACACTTGTCTCTCTCTCTCTCTCCCTCTCTCTCTCTCTATTTCTCTCTATGGATAATTAAACATGTGGAGTTTCTTCTGCCTCCTCCTCCTCAGAGGTCCTAAACAGATCGCATTCAGATGTCTTCCTGACTGATCCGGGGGTTGTTGGGGATTTGGGGATTGAGTGGTGTGTGTGTGCATGTGTGTGTGGGGGGGTGTTGGGGATTGAGGGGTGTTGAGGGAACATGGCTAAAAAAGACTTGATTTTTACCAGCCAAATACCAATGCTGAGCCCGGTGTGTTACCTGTCATCAATCCGTCTCCAAAACGACAGGTTGAATTATATATATATATATATATATATATTTTTTTAAAGAAAATAGTCACACTCTCACACGAGGACAGTTTGGTAGAAGTTATTTACTGAGTTCCTTTGGTGACAAAGGAAGAAAGCAATAAAGATGATGCTTTTAAGCAAAGATGAAAAGAACGGAGGAAGAGAATACACAAGGGAGGAAGAGAGAGGGGCAGGGAAAGAATAAAAGACTGAAGAAAAGATCTCGGAAGAAAGCTCGAAGCAGGTACCTGACCTCACAAATTCTCCTTTCTTGGTGTTATGTGCTTGTGTTGCTGTCAAAGCTATCAGAACATGAATTAATACATGATAATGATCGTGATGTTTTTATCTGTCTGAAAGTAGGAGAAAGTGTATGGTTATGCTTGGCTTTAGGTTTTGTCTGATACAGAGGATACCTGAAGAACTTTAAAAAAAAAAAAAAAGTCTTCAAGTTGCCCTGCACCTGTACGGACGGCTCTGGGTAAACTCTGAAAAAGTATTTTTTAAAGACACTGAACACTGAAGCAGAACTGTTTAGGAACGTGAGTGATGTTATCAGCAGAGAGCATAGAAATAGAGAGAGAGAGTGACAAGGAAGGGAAGAGTAGAACCAAGAAAGACAGAGAGGTGAGAAAAAGACAAGGACAAAAGGTTAGAGACGGAGAAATAAAGACTGACATGGAAAGAGAGAAGAAGGAGTAAAGAGACAAAAGATGGAGTGTGTGTGTGTGTGTGTGTGTGTGTGTGTGTGTGTGTGTATCTGTGTGTGTGGTTTGGTTTGGTGTGGTGTGGTGTGATGTGATGTGATGTCGTGGTTAAGACTTCAGGCCTAAAGGGAAAATGTGAATAATTTAAGGACTTAGAGCTCATTTAACTGTGACCTTCTTACAAGAGATTACTCAATACCATGAGTTTCTGCAAGACCAGAGACAGAGAGGGTAAAGACAAAGAGAACTGTGCTATAGCTGCACGATATGTTCTCACCTGCCACGACCTGAGGTCGAATGAATGAAATGTACTGAACCAAATGATACAAATAGTCATACATATATTCATTGCCCTTTGTACACAGTAGCCCAACACACACACACGCACACCAAAATATTATGCCTATTTATCACACCAATAGAGCATGAGAAGGGGGGGAGAGACCTTACAGTACCTTTATTTCTCTTCATACCTTCATACATTGACCTGTTTTGATTATTCCATGTTGTTTTTTTTTTTTTTTATTTATTTTGTTATTCTTTGGCAATATTGTAACTTGAACAGTCATGCCAAAGCACAATGAATTGAAATTGAATTGAATTGAGAGAGAGAGAGAGAATAAAGTGAGAATAAGGGAGAGAGAGAGAGGTTCATCTGGTCAGCGACAAAAGACAATTATGATGTGTGAGACATTCTTATGAATTACTCTGTAGAGTGTGCCACGGGTTGCAGGAAAGGATTGCATTGTGAAGTGAAGATGTACTCCTACACAGAATTACAGTGGCACCAAAAAAAGTTATTCTCCACAGTACTTGATTTTGGTGTCAGAAGTCATAGATTATGTATCTCCTAGTTTCCTTAAAGAAAGTGTACTTCACTGTATTATATTTAGACGTTAGAGAATATTTCTCTCCGTGGGAATATCCCCCCCCCCTCTCTCTCACCCATATACACACATTTCTCAGACAAAGAGGGAGAGAGGATAGAGAACAAAGGATCATTAAAGGAAAAAAACAGCATCTCCATCACTGTTGTTTGTTTGCACTCTTGGTTTACGTTTGTTTTTGCTCACATGCATCATCTCTCTTCTCCTCACTCTCTCCTCCTCTCTCTGCTCCTCTCTCTCCTCCTCACACTCATCCTCTCTCTGCTCCTCACACTCATCCTCTCCTCACACTCATCCTCTCTCTCCTCCTCCTCACACTCATCCTCTCTCTCCTCACACTCATCCTCTTTCTCCTCCTCACACTCATCCTCTCTCTGCTCCTCACACTCATCCTCTCCTCACACTCATCCTCTCTCTCCTCCTCACACTCATCCTCTCTCTCCTCACACTCATCCTCTTTCTCCTCCTCACACTCATCCTCTTTCTCCTCCTCACACTCATCCTCTCTCTGCTCCTCACACTCATCCTCTCTCCCTCACACTCATCCCTCTCTCTCCTCCTCCTCACACTCATCCTCTCTCTCCTCTCCACTCATCCCTCTTTCTCCTCCTCACACTCATCCTCTCTCTCCTCCTCTCTCTGCTCCTCTCTCTGCTCCTCACACTCATCCTCTCTCTCCTCCTCACACTCATCCTCTCCTCACACTCATCCTCTCTCTGCTCCTCACACTCATCCTCTCCTCACACTCATCCTCTCTCTCCTCCTCACACTCATCCTCTCTCTGCTCCTCACACTCATCCTCTCCTCACACTCATCATCTCTCTCCTCCTCTCTCTGCTCCTCTCTCTCCTCCTCTCTCTGCTCCTCTCTCTGCTCCTCACACTCATCCTCTCTCTCCTCCTCCTCACACTCATCCTCTTTCTCCTCCTCACACTCATCCTCTCTCTGCTCTATCTCCTCTATCATTCTTTCATCTCATAATGATAAATCTTCTACATTCACAAAACCCATGCAGTAATCCCATAGGTAATTTCCAAGAGTCCCCAAAAAAGTGTCAAGGTGTTCAATCCCTAGGAACTAAACCCATGTTCTTGGCCATGATGTCTTCAATGGACAACTGAAGCCAAGGAACTCTCAGACCTGATGGGTTGCTTCTCTAAGGCTGTGGGCTGATGCAACTCATTGGAAATATGGCTTCACCAGCACATCTGCCCTATTTCCTGAGTGCCTCCTCCAGGCAAAAGCCAGGCATGTTCACCGGCAAACTTTCTGTACCTCTGCATGGCAAACGGAGGGTGCTATGAATGTATCTCTAAATGGTGGCGAAGGCATAGAAAGCAAGCAGAGCTCTAATGATGATTAATCAAACGCCAGATCCACAAATAAAGCTTACACCTTGGAAAGAAACAAAGCCTGACAATCCCTTTTCTCTCACACCATCAACAAGAACATCAACAACACCTGTGCTTTATTTATCACTGTCAACAACAGTTTTTTGTTTGTGATGTTCCTGTAATACTAGGCAGCCCAAGACAATTGACAGATGTTATCATTAAATATCTCTTAGCCAAATTATAGCCAAGCTTCCATTTTGAATACTGACAAACCTTTCAACATTCAATTCTGTTATTTAGATATTTCAAATTGGTGTTTTACTATGGTGTATTACTAATATCTGTGTTTTAAATTGTTGCATTTCATCTTTTATTGGTGTTTCATAAGGTGTTTTATGCCTTCGTGTATGCTTTATGTGAGCAACGTAAAATGTCATTTTATTTACATTTTATTCTTTCTCGTTCTTTTCATAATTGGAATCGAAAGAGATGCCTTACAGTGGAATCAGTGGTGTGAAGTGAACCCACTTTATGAGTCCAGTCTGCTTTCAGTTTTTCGGGAGACTGTCTGCAAGCTTCGCCAGGGTGAGCTCAGCGGCTGACCCTGGCCCTGTCCGTGGTACTGAAGCCAAGCTTCAGTCCTGAACTGTCTTGGATCCTCCTACTCCTGTCAGTAACTGGAAATTCAATGGATATAATCCCACTGAAACCTGAACAAGAGAGGCGGAAGCCATTTTTGTCAGGCAGGTGTCCAGTGGTTTAAGCTGTCAAAACGGTATCTAATGAGACTCCACACTCCTTTTAGGTATTAACAGCTTGTGTTTGTGTGTGTGTGTGTGTGTGTGTGTGCGTGCGCGTGTGCGTGTGTGTGTTTGTGTGTGTGTGTGTGTGTGTGTGTGTCTAAGCGTGTGTATTTCATGCAAATGGAACACACCATTCCATACAGAAAATACCATTAAGCTGATAAGACAAGAATGTATTTGTACTGTATGTTCGTTGTATACATACTTTCACTAAGGGATCTTGATTTTTTTTTTGTGCACACATGAGTCTTTATGAGTCTTCCCTCACAGTCAATTTACTGTATGTACACAGTTTGTACTTTGCTTTGTATTCTTTAGGCCTGTTTGTCTGCACCAAATACGTACACTGCACATAAACACCCTTCTGCTTCCAAGATACTGTACATCCATGCTTACACACACACACACACACACACACACACACACACACACACACACACACACAAACACACACACAAACAATATTATTTCCTCTGGTCAAAGTTTTTAATGCTGGGTCTACTGCACAATGTCACATTTCCCCTTGGGGATGAAGTGGGAAATACACCAACTGCTACACACACACACACACACACACACACACACACACACACACACACACACAAATCAAGCAGACAATCACAACAGCACTAACAGTTGCCCTTTACCATCTGGGGTTAACAGAAAAAATAAAAAATAAAATTCAGTTTCTTGTCTGTTTTTAACCTGCTAGCTTGTCCCATTAATTCACACCTTATCCTTGACCATTGTACAACAGAACTACAGATGGCCTCCAGGTCAACCAACAGAAAAAAAGGAATTGACATTTTGCACTCACTAGGGACAATAAAAGCATGATTTAAAAAGGTAATTTCCTTTTCATTCATTCTGAATGCGCTTTCAGGCACCGAAATGGAGGTTATTGAAATTGCACTTCAGGAGTGGAGAATAAGATGAGAGCCTGGCCAGTTTTGCTTTCACTAAATGAATGGATGTTCCAGATAGGTCTGACCATGCAGGAAGCGAACAGAGGTTGCTTTGGGAGGACATGCTGTTTTGAGATTGTTAAAGCATTGTGTACTTTTACAAACATTACTTAGGTACACAGGTGTATGTGTGTGTGTGTGTGTGTGTGTGTGTGTGCATATAACTGTGTATGTGTGTGTGTGTGTCTGTCTGTCTGTTTGTGTATATGTCCATCCGTCTGTGAGTGTGTATACTGTATATCTGCGAGTGTATATCTGCGAGTGTGTGTGAGTGTGTGTGTGTGTGTCTGTCTGTTTGTGTATATGTTCATCTGTCTGTGAGTGTGTATATATCTGAGAGTGTGTGTGTGTGTGTGTGTGTAGACTGTTCTGGTCTAGTTTGTAGGCATGGTCTGCTGTGATGTGTGAGTTTGAGAGAAAAACGGGAGTGTGAGAGCCATGAGGACCGCATGACCACACGTCTCTGAGGAGGGCTGACTCACCCTAACAGCTGGTCAGCTCAGCCAGTGAGACAAAAACACGGAACTACAGAGAAAAATACATGCAGAGAGCAGAAAGCAGCACAAAGTAGAAACCAACACACACACACACACAGAGCTGCCAAGTTTAGCAAGTAAGGCAGTTCTGCAAAGCACACAGCTGTCTGTAAGATAAAAACTCCCAATTCTAACTCACAAACACACACACACACACACACACACACACACACAGAGAGAGAGAGAGAGAGAGAGAAACAAACAAAGCCCACAGACACACACTCACAGAGTCCACACTTTTGCCACAGCCACTTACATTCTCATGGGCATTGAGAAAAATGATTTGTGTGAAAACATTGTCATGGAAAATCCTTTATTGTGACTCAAAGCCTTGACAGTGAGTAGTCCCCAAAGCACCCAAGGTAGAACCACCCAACTGTGTGCATACTGAAGCACTCATACGCCTCTGCATCTCCGACAACCTCCATCTGGTTGGGATAGAGTCCTTGCACCACCATGTTGAGCTGGTTTGACCTGCCATGTTGGTGAAAGTAGACATACTGTGGAAGGCCAGAGAGAGTCTCTTATGCTGTGTTCAGTCAACATTGTTTTGATGATCACACTGGTGCATTCTTACAAAACATGTTTGTGTGTGTGTGTGTGTGTGTGAGTGTGTGTGTTTGTGAGTGTGTGTGTGTGTGTGTGTGTGTCTCTCTCTTTCTCTGTTTCTAAGTGTGTGGGTGTGTCTGAGTGTGAATATGTGGATGTGTCTGAATTAAATTCAAATTCAAATTCAAAGGAGCTTTATTAGCATGACTGTTTGGATACAGTGTTGCCAAAGCCAGTGTTACAGATAACACAGTAGTGTCACAAAAGAAAGAAAATAGACATACAGCAATGCAGGTAAACATGTGAACACAGAATAAACAATAGCATATGAGAGTGAGTGAGTGTGTGAGTGAGTGTGTGTGTGTGTGTGTGTGTGTGTGTGTGTGTGTGTGTGTGTGTGTGTGTGTGTGTGTGTGTGTGTGTGTGTGTGTACGCGTGGGTCCGTGAGTACATATGTATAAGTATATATTTATGCACAGGAACATGTATGTGTCTGTTAACACAGACAGGTCTTTGTTTTGTTTTTTCTATACCATGTCCCTCATGTTGTGACATTTTAAGACATGTTGTGCTGCCAGGGCAGCAGAGGGCCCTTCTCCAAGAAGTATGGCCATTTTATTATTGTCTTCAATGTCTATAAAATTTGGTATGACTTTTTGGATGTTCGTAAAAAAGGTCTGTCTTAAAGTGTCATATTTTTGGCAGTGAAGAAGAAAGTGCTCCTCTGTCTCAACCTCCTCTGCTTGACAGTGACCACATAATCTTTGTTCTCTTGGCAGCCAGGTTTTTCTGTGTCTGCCTGTTTCTGTTGCTAGATTGTGGTCACTGAGCCTGTACTTGGTCAGGATGTGCCTCTGCTTCGTATCTCTGACAGAGATGAGATATTCAGCCAATTCATATTCTCTTTTTAGGATCAGATAGGAATTCATTCTACTTTGGTTTGTAATTTGGTTTGTCCAATGGTCTAAATAATCTTCTTTGGCTTGATTCATTATTATCTCAGGGTTCAGCTCCTGGGTTTTCAGTGCCTCAAAATGGAGAGAGTTTTTGGGACTGCTGTTCAAATGCATCCAGAATTTTAAGGTTATTTTTTGAATACTTAATGCCAATGGAAAGCGGCCTAATTCTGCCCTACGTGCATTGTTGGGTGTTTTTGTTTGAACTTTTAATATTGTTCGGCAGAATTCTGCATGTAGGGCTTCAGTTGGATGCTTGTCCCACTTTGTGTAGTCGTGCATACTGAGTGGACCACAAACCTCGCTTCCATACAGCGCAATAGGCTGGATTATGCTGTCAAATATTTTGCACCAGATTGTAATTGGAATGTTTATTTTGTGAAATTTTCTTTTTATAGCATAGAGTGCTCTTCGGGCTTTTTCTTTTAGTGCATTCACTGCCATGCTGAAACTTCCTGATGCAGTAAGTACTAGACCAAGGTACGTGTACTGCATTGTGTGCTCTAGGGCGGTGCTGCCTAGGCTGAACCTGTATCTGTGTTGGAAGATCATAACTTTGGTCTTTGTTGGATTTACTGCCAGGGCCCAGGACTGGCAGTACTGCTCCAGCTGATCGAGGAGCTGTTGCAGTCCCTGTTGTGAGGGCGACATAAGAACCAAGTCATTGGCAAAAAGCAGGGATTTGACCTCTGTTTCTTGGAGTCTGAGTCCAGGGGCTGTAGACTGTTCCAACTGCACCGCTAACTCATTGATGTAAATATTGAATAATGTTGGACTCAGACTACAGCCCTGCCTCACTCCTCTATTTTGAGTGAAGAAATCTGTCCGTTTTTCTCCAATTTTTATACTGAATTTAGAATTTGAGTACATTGATTTAATTAAATCAAAGGTTTTACCCCCTACACCACTTTGCAAAAGTTTGTAATATAATCCATCATGCCAAATAGAGTCAAATGCTTTTTTAAAATCTACAAAACAAGCAAATATCTTTCCATTATTTTTGTATTTTACATGTTTATTGATTAGGGTGTGCAGGGTGTAAATGTGATCTGTTGTTCTGTGGTTTTTTAGAAATCCAATTTGGCTTTTACTCAGGGTATTGTGTTTAAGGAAGGTTTGAAGCCTGTCATTTAAAATACAATTAAATACCTTCCCCAGATTACTGTTCACACAGATACCTCTGTAGTTATTTGGTTCCAATTTGTCTCCACTTTTATGGATTGGGGTAATAATCCCTTGATTCCAGGTGTCAGGAAAATAGCCAGAACTAAGGACAAGATTGAACAGTTTGAGCACAGCTTTTTGCAATGTGGGGGTGCTGTATTTTAGCATCTCAGTTCTGATGCTGTCAGGACCACATGTGGGGGTGCTGTATTGTAGCATCTCAGTTCTGATGCTGTCAGGACCACATGCCTTTTGGGGTTCTGATGCTGTCAGGACCACATGCCTTTTGTTCTGATGCTGTCAGGACCACATGTGGGGGGTTCTGATGCTGCTGTATTGCCTTTTCAGGTTCTGATGCTGTCAGGACCACATGCCTTTTGGGGTTCTGATGCTGTCTGGACCACATGCCTTTTGGGGTTCTGATGCTGTCAGGACCACATGTGGGGGTGCTGTATTTTAGCATCTCAGTTCTGATGCTGTCAGGACCACATGCCTTTTGGGGTTCTGATGCTGTCAGGACCACATGCTGTCTGGACCACATGCCTTTTGGGGTTCTGATGCTGTCAGGACCACATGCCTTTTGGGGTTTTAGTGATTTTAGTTTTTAGTGCCAATGCTTCTATTGAGATGGGGTAATCAAGGGGTTTTGATTTGTTTTTAATAATAGATTCTAAATTTTGAAGTTTTTCTTTTATTTGGTTTTGATTTGGGTTTAACTGTTCAGATGGTATTTCACTGTACAGCTTTTGGAAGTGTTTAATCCATGTTGTTTCATTTTGAATTGGTAGGGCTGATTCGTATGGTTTAGCTGTGCTCAAATTATTCCACTTCTCCCAGAACTGGTTGTTGTTGATGGAGTCTTCAATTTGGTGTAGAATTTGGTTAGCATGATTTTTTTTTCCTATTAATTGTTTGTTTGAGGTTTTTTAACGTTTCACAATATTTCATTCTAAGGGCTGTGTTTTCAGGCTGATGGTGTTTCAGGTTTGACAGTTGCCTCAACTGTTTTCTAATATTTTGGCATTCAGAGTCAAACCAATCATGATCTTGCTTTTTCTTTTTATGTTTGGTTTTTCTTACTAGTTCAGCCTTATGTGCTGCCTGTTGGAAAAATCATGTTCAGCTCTTTCACAGCCATATTTATACAAGTTTCATTGTTAGTGAACTTTTTGTTAGTAAAATTATTAATATGTTCAGCTAATTCAGGTGAGTTAAGTGCCTGTGTAAATTTTTCTGTGCTGTTTGGAGTCCATCTGTAGGTCGAATTTAGTTTATACAGCTTATTGGACTCTGCATTAGTGTTTCTGGATTCAGAAATTATTTTCAGAAAGATGTTAATTTGATTATGGTCTGAAAGAGCAGTTTGCTGCCTGACAGTGAATGCATTGAAGGAGGTGGGGTCCATGTCAGTGATTGCATAGTCAACTACACTGCTTCCAAGAGATGAACAACATGTGAACCTCCCTAAAGAGTCCCCTTTTATCCTGCCATATACAGGCCTAAGGCTTGACAGAGGTGCACTAACTCTCTACCACTTTTGTTTACAGTAAGGTCTAGATTGTTTCTTTGGTTGAGGTGTGGTGTGGTATATGGGGTGATCCTACCAAACACATGGTTATTGCCTTGTGGGTCATTTTGGTCAGGCTCATTTCCTGTGTCTCTCTCTCAGGCCTAGTCCACACGTACCAAACCGATCTTTTTTTTCTCCGTCTTCCCTGGAACCGTATCAAGAATATTTGCGTCCAAACGGATCCATCTCAACACGACTCAACACATTACTTCATACCCCAGGCCTTTAGGTGGCACTGTTTCCTTACAGAAATTGACCAAAACTTGTGCTTTACAAACAGACAGAATAGGCTACGACGAATTGGCTAGTGCAAGGAAACCAAAATTGTTTGTGTGGACTGATGGTGAACTGTCAACTGTAGTCAACTGTAAAACTAATAAACTTTATTTTACGGTTTGTGAAGGGTGCAGTCCCGTCCTTTATTTGGCTAACACAGGTAGGCCTACTAATCATTTTTACTTTCTTTGGTTGTAGGGTAGTCCGTGATTCACATTAGTTTTGGCTATCACCGCAATTAGGCTACTAAACGCAAGGCTTACCCAAGTTCTAGGCTATTCTGTCGCCACATTTATAATATTGCTATAAAACCTTTGTTAGTAACAGTCAATACGTTTGCCTGCATCTAATCGCGCATTTGCATTTAGTGTGCTACCGAGTTCTAAGCGTCTTTGTATGCTTATATCTGATTTCACTTGACTGTGAATGCATGTATATGTTGTAAGACATGTAAAATACATGAATGACACTGGCACTACGCACAAATTAATGTAGCCTAAACTTACACCGCACTTTCCTAATAACTTAAGTTCTCTCGCGTCACTGACAGTAGCTAGAATGAATGCATAAAAAACACCGGGAAAAACAGTGTTCAGTCCACCAAGTCATAAGCTATCGGCGCTGCGCGCTTTCAGTTGTGATATTTATCTTACGGAGTGTAATCGTAGGTAATGTCATGTATGAAAACTAGTATTGTTAGGCAATACTATAAGTGCAAGTCCAGGGCAGCTGAGGTGTGGCGGTGACTTCATCAATACGCAAGCAGGATGTGCGGTTTCGCTGTCTAAACGAATTCAAATGGGCTACGGTTTCAGATTTTTCCACTCTGGGACCAGGTTTCAGAAAAGTGCGGTTTCGGGCAGTGCGTTTACAGGATTCGTTTGGATGCTCGGCCAAGACGAAGCAAAACCTCTGCGTTTAACCTGCGTTTAACCTAAAAAGCGTCTCCGTGTGGACAGGCCCTCAATCTCTCCCTCCCTCTGTATGTGTGTGTGTGTGTGTGTGTGAGTGAGTGTGAATGTGTGGGCGTATGTGTCCTCAGTACTGGTGTCCCCTCAGCCCCTCTCTCTTTCACTTGTACCCTTCAATCATTGCCCTGGATGTGTGTGTGTGTGTGTGTGTGTGTGTGTGTGTGTGTGTGTGTGTGTAATGTTTGCCTTTTCCTTGGCATATCCATAGTGAACATGCAATTATACTGCAGACTTGAATGAATGAATGATGTTGTGATGTTGTGAGAAAAGGAGAAAGAAGGACAGAAAGAGAGGACAGGGGGAGGGAAAAGGAGGAGAGGAGAGGAGGAGAAGAGAGAAGAGGAGGAAAGCAGGAGAGGACAGAAGAAGAGAAGAGGAGAGGAGGAGGGAAGAGATAGATGATGTAACTTTAACAATGTGTCTGCCCTGCAGGTGGCTTAGTAATTTAATCAGTTGACTTACACATGCATGCACTCACTTACACTTACAGCACACACACACACACACACACACACACACACACACACACACACACACACAGAGAGAGAGAGAGTTCCTGCACATCAGGGGGCCCAAACATCTATCTAACACTGACAGGAGCGATACACCTTAACACAGTTCACTAGTCATAAGCCACCACCTTGAAAAGCGTGTGTGTGTGTGTGTGTGTGTGTGTGAGAGAGAGAGAGAGATAGATAGATAGATAGATAAAGACAGAGAGAGAGAGACAGAGAGAGAGTTCTTATACTCTTAGGCGGGGATCACATCAGCCAGCGGCAAGCGGCAGCAGCAAACGTAACGCAACGTTCAGACCAAGTTTTATCTCGTTCCTAAGCAACACAAACGGTTTGTCAATTGAATAGCTCACGTTGCGCTTTGAAAGTTTAACCAAGTTCAACGCTAGCGTTATGCCAGCGTTGCCACCGTTCCACTGCCGAACCATAGAGAACAATAGGAAACCTGCCGCTTGCCGCTGGCTAATGTGAGGTGTAGGAGATTAACCACTGCATAGCACAAAATATATGTGTGTGTGTATGTGTGTGTTTGTGTTTGTGTTTATGTGGTGTGCGTGTGTGTGTGTTTGTGTGTGTGTTTGTGTGGTGTGTGTGTGCGTGTGTGGTGTGTGTGTGTAAGTGTATGTTTGTGTGTGTCTCATTCAGTGTTCTGTGTTTCTGTATAGTCGAATATGAGTAGCCTTTCTTAGGCACATGGAAAATGAATAGAAGTGTATTGCCACATTAGAGGATATTTGGTCATTAGAGGATATTTTGTCATGCTGGCCATTGTGTGCTGTGTGTGGGATTGATGGCTGTGGGCTACCATCATATGCTAATCAGTCTTTCATAGCATGAGGAATAATCCCTACACTTACAGCAATCAAGGATATCAGGGATAACCCCCAACGCCTCCTAGTGTTCTATTGTATGGTTAATAACATGTCCCTGATCCATTTAAGATTGTAGAACTCAACCTGTAAAGAGGGAAACCCTTTGCATCCTGCTGATTGGGTGAAGTGAAGTGGTGGGTGGTTGATGATAAAGCTCATTAAAGAAGGAAATCTAAGAGTGCCACTCACTTGATGTTCGCCCAACATCAATAAAGTGCTCTCGGTGCTTCGCCCGCATCCAACAAACCCTTGTATAGCTCATTCACAGTTCAGCCTGTCCAAAAACAATTAACATAAGTAAGTCTTCATTATTGATTTTTTTATGTTGTGTTGTTATACAAATACAGTGTGGGCACATAGATTTTGTTGATATGAAAGATGGCTGTGTTTGGAAGACCTGTCTCTAGAAGCACATCCACAGAAGAAGATTTCATCTCTCTAGGCAACGGATCGTGCTGCTGGTGCTGCTGGTGCAAGGTTGGGGGTCATGGCAGCTTGGCATGTTATGGCTTTTCCTTTCAACCAAATGTTGCTATGCACTGTTGCTGTCTTCCTAACACACAAACACATGTGCTCTCTCACACACACACACACACACACACACATGCAAACACACACACACACACACACACACTCACACACACACACACACACACACACACACACACACACACACACACACACGCACATACACACACACACACACACACACACACACACACACACGCAAACACACACACACACACACATACACACATCTCACACACACACACACACACACACACACACTTACTCACACACACACTTACTCACACACACACACACACACACACACTCACAGACACAAATGCGGCGCACACACACACACACACTGACAGACACAAATGTACACACACACACACACTCACACACACACACACACACTGACAGACACAAATGTACACACACACACACACACACACACACGCACACACACACACACACATACACATGTACACACACACACACTCTTTCTTTTGCTGTCTGTCTTTGTTCCTCTATCATTCTCTCTTTCTCTGTACATTCGCTCACTTTTTCTGTTTCTCCACACCGGCCCCCAGCTCTATTTATAAGGTAACTTCCATCTCCCTCTTTCTCCTCCTCCATATTTGTCCCTCTTTGCTTAGCATAAACATATAAGTGAGTGAGAGTGTTGCTAGGCAACGACACACTCGGCAAAGACTTTAAATGCACTCTCTCTGTCTGGGGATCAACGGGGGAACAGGGGGGTGTTTTATTTGCGCGAGTACTGAATGCATGCACACGCATCTGTTACTTTTAGTCATAAACAGTAAATGCCATTTTTATTTTGAGCTACTGTACATACACATAGGCCTACATACATTAGGTGCATTCCTTGTTGTGGGCTGCGAATTGAACTGTACAGGGTGTTCAGCCATATTAAGTGATATTCCGTGGAGCGACGGTGTCCAGTTCGAAGTGAACTGTACAGTATGTAGGGAGGTGGTGAACATAGCTACGTCACTTCACCGGAAGTTACATGGCACTCGGAGTTCAGTAGATGGTCGGAAGTGGCTGTATTTGCAGATAAACATTATTTGTTTGGCTTTTTTTTATTTGTTTTTTTTTTTATTTATTTATTTTTTTTTATTGCAAACACCATTGACATTACAGAAAATGCAACACTACAATGACATGCACAAGAATACTACATCAGACAAACAGATGTACATTACACAAACACATACTGTAACTTAACAAGACATCACATTGACATGGCTTATTAACACAACATAACATTAACTAGATGTACCGCATAGCGGTACAAAATATGACCGCCGCTCAGTCCTGTACATCCATTCCGCGAAAATAAATCACACTTTCACACACACAATCACAATTTGTCTCCATCTTTTACTCCATCCCCCACTCTTGAAACTTTTGTGTATGCTTGTTTGGCATGCCTGAGTGTGTGTGTGCGGCTGCACAGAAAGTAGCCTACTTGTGCTGAAAAGGTGAATAGATTGTAGAATAGCCAAAGAAGATGTAGCATTGTTATAAAACCTTTAAAATCTCTAAACAATCACAAGTAGGGCAGGTCATCACAGTTCATCCATTGCAACTGGATTGATGAAAGGTCACTTACACCTGTAGGCTACATTGTATTTGGGAAAAGGAAAAGGTATCAGCATTTATTTATTTATTTATTATGTATTTATAAACAAAAACATCTCTGTCAGTTCCATGCCGTTTTCAACAGCTATCAAAACAAAGGTCATTTTGGATGGATGGATTTTTTGTGAATATTTCTTCTTCTACATAAGATTTTAGTCATCTTTAGTTCATGTAATACTTTATTGTCAATGCACAAATTAAGTAACAGTAGTCTGAAACGTTATTGTTAATGCACAAATTAAGTAACAGTAGTCTGAAACGAAATGCTGTTTTACATCTAACCAGTGGTGCAAATAACTGACATGTCCAAATGGGCCTTGATGAAATCGTTGCTAGATTGTTCATACACATTTTAACAGGCCAAAGTTGAAGAGCTTTTGTCCGTTATTGTTCGATTCACAAATATAGGCTGATTCATGTTCCCTTGCATTGTGGAACTGAGGTCCATGGCTAGTCTGGCTTTCATCAGACCAAGCTCAATCTTTTAAGAAATCAAAAATAAATAGCGGGCAGATCAGGCTGGGTTCACCCAGCCTAGTCCATAGGCACCGATTTTGTTTAATTTTCAGATTGAGATATACACGCTCTGGCTATTCTAAATGCAAAATGCATCAGGGAGTTATGACAAAACGGTAACTAACAAACTAGATCCTAATAGAAAGCTGTTAGCTTCCCTAAGCTACAGGTAGGATTATAAGGTAGGCCTATTTACAACATAAATTGTCAATAGGCTATGCTGGCGACACAAATAAAATCTCCTTTGAAACCAATGACTTACGACACAGTATCAAGCGGACTTAAACTGCCATATCGCGTGGCGAAAAGTTGTAATAACATTCACGCAGTTCCATGAGTCAAGGAAAGCGAATGAAGTAGCCACTTCTAAATGGGACCCACTACACAGTAGCTTAAGGTGTGTTGCTAAAGCAGCCATAATGAAATGAAGGTGTCATTGTTTGGATACTTCACACACACGTGCTTTTTAATTTCACAGACTACAACTACCAAGCTGTAATCAAAGCACATCGATTCCCCTCTCACACCCTGCACGCACTTAAAACAAAATAAACAGGCGTCTCAGTCTCACGCATGTATAGGCAAAACTGTATCAGACCGGTGTAACGTTGGTAAATCTTCCATTGCACAGAATGATTTTGTAGCACGCAATAAATGACAGTCGAAGATACAAACAGTGCTGCTATCAATTTGCTTGGTATAACCGCATTTATAGTTTTCTACAAATGCAATCAATCAAATGGGCCTCCATCACTCAACCAACGCTAAACGTAACATTACCTAGGTCCTTATTGATATTACAAGATTAACGTTACCTGCAGTAAAACCAAGCATGTCCGATAAACATCCTCACTTCATCCTCACTTACACTTCATGTGAACATCGTCCTGTCCTTATTAGATGTTAAGCTGCGGTAAATTACAGTCCTTGTAGGAAGTGTCCATTATTTTTCAACCCACTTTTAACTTCCAAAAATGGCGTCTCACCGCAAACGATCGCCATCTAGTGGACAAACGACTACTTATCGCCAATACTGAAAATGCAGCCATGATGATGATGATGATGAATGTTTTGGCTTTCTTTTGATCCTATTGAATTTGTAATTATGTATCTGCCGTTCTAATACCGATAGTAGTGTGTGGGTGCCTGTGTGTGTGCATGTTTATATGTGTGCACCGCCATTTACAGGCAAATGAGTGTACAGTCACTAAATGTACACATAACCTAATTTTTTAGCCCCCCATGGATGAAATTCTACGAAACTTGGCATACCCCCAGACCCCCAGAGAATGCCAGGTCAATCATACACATAAAATTTGGTGCAGTTCTGAACATCTTAACTGAAGATAGGGGCGATTAAAGCAGAATAATATTGCATTTTCATTTTTGACCCAAGGGGGGCAAATCACAAATGAGTGATTATGAGCCAGGTTGATGTGGGCCCTTGAGACCAACATACCATAAAAGATTCACAGAGAACTGTGTCTGCCCTACCCTCCTTTCGGGGGGTCCAGTCCAGCGGGGGGGCTGCATGCTATCCATGTGGGGTTACATGCCCACCAAGTTTTGTGTACCCCGGTCTTTCAGTGTCCCGGGAATCCTTGTTGGTGTACGTCACTAAATGTACACATAAATTATTTTATTGTAAGGCCCCCCATGAACGAAAGTACACAAAACTTGGCATGCATTCAGAGGGTGTCATAATGATCCTACACTTTTAATTTCGTGCAGTTTTGACCTTGTCAGCCAGAGATATTGAGATGAAAACACTTTTTAATTTTTAACTAGGTGGCGCTATACATGAAATAAGTGGTAATGGGATGGGTTGACATTCCCCCTTAAGACCAATATACAAAAAAAGTGGTAATGGTGGACCTCCTAGGCCCCACGGTTCTCGAGATATTCACTGAAAACTGTCTCCGGCCACCTACAGGCCAGTTGGTGTATAGTAACATAAATTAATTTATTGTGTGGCCCCCCATGAACGGAATTCCACAAAACTTGGCGTGCATACAGAGGGTGTCATAATGATCCTACACTTCCAATTTCGTGCAGTTTTGACTATGTTAGGTCACAGATACCTTCAATTACACCACCTCATTTTTACTTTTTTGTGTTTAACTAGGTGGCGCTATACATGAAATGAGTGGTTATGGAATCCTCCTAAACCCTACGGTTTTCGAGATATTCACAGAAAACTGTGTCTGCCCTACCCTCCTTTCGGGGGGTCCAATTCAGCGGGGGCTACAGATCAAAAACGAAAAACGATGGTTCCATGCTATCCATGTGGGGTTACATGTCCACCAAGTTTAAATGTACCCGGTCTTTCAGTGTCCCGGGAATCATTGACGGAAATTTGGGCATCACGAAAAAGAAAAAAAAAAAAAAAAAAAAAAAAAAAAAAAAAAAAAAAAAAAATCTGACTAAACCTATATGACCGCCGCTTCGCTTCGCGGCGGTCATAATAACAGAAAGGCTAAGGATGATTTGCGTCCAGGATGATTACACATATGATTATCAGGGATGAAATTGATGACCGGAATGACAAGAAGGGGGGATGGGGGGTGCGGATGGTAGTTCTGAGAGTGTGAATGAGGTGGTGTTGGGATGGGGGTGTGGGTGGGGGGTAAGGGGTAGTGAGTGTGTGAGGATGTATGTGTGTGAGTGTGTGTGTGTGTGTGTGTATGTGTGTGCATACATATGTGTAAGGTTGGCTTGCTGTTGGGCGGAGAGAAGCTGGAACACAGAGAGGGAGGGTTTCAGAGGAGAGGAGTTGTAATTATTCTGTTAAAGATGAGTGTAATAATAAAAATAACTGATTGCCTGACTGATTGACAACCTGGGCACCCATTAATGGCCACAGTTCCACCCAGCCCCCGCAGTTATGGCAACGAGCTGACACTCGTCACTCTTGACCTAAATATGTATGTGAATGGCTAGGTTGAGAGCTCTATCTAGTGTGTAGCATTTAAAGAAGTGGGCATGCATGGTGAATATCTGTCAGGATTTCCCCATGCACACCACACTTACCCTGTGTAAGATGTATGCCTCCTCTGTAATGTGTGCATTAAAATAAGTGAGGCATGCAGATAGACACCTGATGAGGTATCTACCTGCACTCCACTCTTACCCTAGCCTGTTTTGTAGTTTTGTTTATGTTTTATGAATGTCACCTAATATGTAGTGCAATTAAGAGAGAGTAAGCGTGCTGTGTGCTTCCAGGACAAGGCATGTGCATGAGCGTATGAGGAGGGTGCACAACGGGGGCCCAGGGCCAATAGATAACCCACAGGACCCAACCAATGCCAAACCCACACAGCGACCCGCCAGGACAGAGTCTCCCAAGCCATCCAATGGGGCCCCGGCAGAATAACGATGAGAGAGGCAGAGAGAGTGAAATTAGTAAAGTTATCAGAGATGTAAATAAAAGGGGGAGGGGAAGAAGGGGATGCTATTTATTTGCTATTAATAATAATAATAATAATAATAATAATAATAATAATGATAATAATAACAACAACAATAATAGTTCCAGCTACCATCCCCTGCCCAGTGTTCGAGGATATGTGTATCTGTTGATGAAGTGTGTTGGTGTGGAGATGGATCTCAGGCAAAGAGGGTCAGGACTGTAAGTAGGTGATAAAGGGGTACCAAGGAGAGGTTGTATTGATTGAGTATTGATTAAGTTTTAGTTGATAGGTTTTCTAATGATATATAGTCTGTTAACAAGTTTTTTCAATGAGTGATGTGAACATTGTTCCTAGATTTCCAGTTCAAGAGGATTGTTTTCTTGGCGATAGTCAGCGCTGCCAGCAGTGTTTTATTGCAGGAGTTGCTTAAATTGACTGTGGATGTATCACCAAGTATGCATAAGGAAGGGATGCTGGGATGTGACAGCCAAAGATGGAAGAGAGATTTTTTGACACTCACCCAGAAGTGGTTGATTGGAGTGCAATGCCAAACCGCATGGATGTATGTGTCTGGGTTATTTTGTGTGCAGTGAGAGCATAGATCCGAACCAAACCCCATTTTAGCCAATTTATGTGCAGAGAAGTGAAATGTGAAGAACCTTGTATTGTATTAGTTGTTTTTGCACATTTTGGTCCAGAAGACGGCACCGGGAGTAATTGTCTGATTCCCATTTGTGATATGGCAGGCCAATTGTTTTTTCTGAACGAGATATAATTTTGTACATTTGGGAGAGTATTTTTTTGGGAGAGGGAATATTAAGCAGCTCTGAGATTGGTGGGGGAATGTCAAGGTTAGCTGTCTGGATGTTTTAATTTGTGATTGGCTTTTTTAATTTGTGATAATAGCAAGAAATAGACCCTGTACATTCTAAAAAAACCATTATTGTAATCCCAAAACACGTCTGAAATGCTGTGAGTCAACTGTTTTAGTGATCGAGTTCCCTGTGAAGTCCCCTGTGAATGTTACACCCTGTGCAGTGGGTAGAGAGTAGGGAATTCAGCGTAGGGACCCTTGTAATCGGAACGCAACCTTTATTCGATTGTGAGTTTTTTTCACAACTCTGAGCAGAACAGCAAAGAGAGTTTTAAACGGTGGAGACACTCATTGTATTTACTGTGTGTGAAATGCATCCACATCTCTCATAATACCACATTGTACCTCAAAAGGCCCTGAGTGGGAAAACATGCAAGTTAATGGAAGAGTGTCAATGAGAACATCTTGGTTCGCTCAACACACCTTGAGTTCTGCACATGGCCCCTTTAAAACAGCATCTGTCTCTCAGAAAGACTTGGATAAACTTGTCCACCATGTCCCCTTCTGATGACCCAGACAGGCCAGTATTTCCATTATCTGATAGGATGGAGACAAAGCCATTTTGCCAACATTTGAGATCTCACCCCTCACTCACTCACTCACTCAATGACTCACTCACTCTCTCTTTCAATTCAATTTCAGTTCAAAGGAGCTCCCTTGAAAAAAAAGATGTAAGATCTCAATGGGACTCTGGTAAAATAAAAGATAAATAAAAATGGAATAAATTAAATCAATGTATTGGCTTGACTCTCTGAAAGCGGTGTTGCCATAACAAACATATTTTAACACAATACAGTAATACTAACTTTTTAATATGGAGAGAATTACATCTCGCTCCCTAGGTGAATTGAAGCCAGTGTTTGTACAATGAGATTAATACAATTAAACACACACACACACACAGAAAGAGAGAGAGAAAGAGAGAGACAGAGAGAGAGAGAGAGACCCCAGTGGAGGACTACCAAAGGGCTCTGACACTTATTTGCAGCTCACCTGAGACCCCAGTGGAGTGGAGAGGGTTCAGGGTATTGTGACAGAACAAGACAGGTGTGTAAAGAAACAAGAAACTCTTGCATTTTCCCACCTTTTCTTCACTTTTTATCTAAATCCCTTGCTTCTTGCCTCTATTCTCTGTCTCAGGAGAACATTTGTAACAAGGCAGAGAGCAAGACAGAGGGAGAGAGCGGAAAAGAGCAAGAAAAAGTTAACACCAGAGAGAGTAGATTACAGGAAGATTAATCTACTCTCTCTCTCTCACACACACACACACACACAAATTCTCTCTCTCTCTCTCTCTCTCTCTGTTACACACATACATACATGTATGCATACACACACTCACACATACATGCTTAAATATGCACAGACACACTCTCTCACAAACATACATTACTCACACATGCTCACACACACAATATGCACACATCTCACACATTCAACACGTGAATTTGGAATTTGGCAACGGATTGGGCAGCACATGGTCCACTGGGACACTATGGTCTTGTTATTTACTGTGCGGCCATATGTTGTGCAGCAATTCACACACTGAGATTAAATTTGCAGTGATTGTGTTAGAGAGAGAGAGAGAGAGAGAGAGATCATTCATCAGTAAAGCACAGGCAGTATCACTAGGTCTTTGCCAGTTTTATTTACAGCTCTACACCTGGTGTTTGTGCACGCGCGCACAGACACACACACACACACACACACACACACACACACACATGTGCACATGTGCACACACACACACACACACACACTCACACACACACACACACACAGTCACACACACACACACACACACACGCCCACACACACACACACGCCCACACACACACATGCATGTGTGCACACACACACGCACACACACACACACTCTTTTGCACACACTCTATTCATGAAAGGTTTGGTATGAATGTTGAGTCATGTCTCATGAAACAGTCATGAATGCTTTATGTGCAGTTTATGACAGCTGCTATGAATGTGTTATGAACTCACCCGTCAAGTAAAGTGTTACCAAGATTATTTTAAAAATGAATAACTTTACTGTGTATTGAGGTTTAACTTATTTGGCCCTCTCTGGGTTTAGTCCCAGAACAGTTCATGCTTCACTTGTGTCCTTGGGAGAAGAGGGGAAATCCGGCATCAAGTTCAAGTTCCGCTTTAGCTGAGGACCATTCTATGTTTTGAACAGAAACATTCTGTTCTCCTATACAGGAATGTCCAGGACCTCTTTCAATTTCATTAGAGCAATCATGTTTCAGAATCCCATCTAACTGCTGGGAAATGTTCTCTGATTTGATGGGATGAGAAGAAGACCAACTCTACCTCTTAGCTTCCATTTTACTAATCGCCAGTCTGAATCACACCTGGTCACTGTGGTGTGTGAAATATAACTCAGCCCATTCATCCATCTGGCCTCATTCAACCACATTCATGAGGCATTTTCATTCAATAAAAAAAGAATCTTATGACAGCATGTTGGCAGGATGGATTCATGAAGTCTCCATTCAACGACAGATTAGATTTTTGCATTATCTGTCCACTCTCTCTCTCTCTCTCTCACACACACACACACACACACACACAAGCACACACACACAAACACAGTCACCAGACACACTTTCTCTCACACTATCTCTATTTCTCTCCCAACATGAAATAACAACTATATTCAGTACATGTCTGTACAACAGCCAGGTACAAACATCCAGGGAGAGCCTGATGAAATGTTGAACAGTGTAAAAGTGTGTGTTCCTTCACACACAGGGCCTGTGTTATGTTGAACAGTGTAAAAGTGTGTGTTCCTTGACGCACAGGGCCTGCGTTGGCAGCCTGGGGTGAACTGATGAAAGTCTCTGGGGCCACAGTGATGCTGTCTGACTCCGCAGAGTTGCCAGGCCCAATCAGACACATCACGCACACTTTGAATCCAACCTTTGTATGGAGGTGTGTTTGTGTGTGTGTGTGTGGCAGGTTTGCAGAGGTGAAAAGTAATGAAATAAATGTACTCATGTTACTATACTGAATAGTTTTTTTGTACACATTTTTGTATTTTAAATTTTACTTGATTACATTTTGTGTAAAGTATTGTACTTTGTACTTTGTTTGCTACATCGCAAATCTCATCCGTTACTTGAGTAAAAAAAAAAGAAAGGCTAAGACTAACGAAAACCGAAAGGGGCTGCCCGGTACAGTGACAATGATTGGCATCTTGCCTACAATAGGGCATGAATCAAGCTGGCGCCAAGTCTTTCTGAAAGAAATGGAGATGGAAGTGGATCACGAGATACCTCAGATTACTAGTGTCGTGGTCTTTATTGAAATATATCCTTTAGTTTATATATCTTTTATGTAGTATCTTTATTCTGTGTAATATCATTGTTTTGTGAAACTGAAGTCTGTAGTATGTTCAGTGTGGGAAAGGAAGACTGGTTTAAGTGAAAGAGCAGGCCTGGCAGAAAATGGCATAGACAAGGTTTGGTGCCAGGAAATGTAAGCAAAACCTAAAGAATGGCACAACCTAAAGAATGTATGAATAACAGGATGAGAGGGCAAAGGTGAAGTACCGTATATTACTTGGTCAGTTATCTGTAAACATAGAGTGACTTGTCTGGGATGACTTGAAGGGGTATAAAGGCTGGACAACAGCCAGAGGATGTTATCTTACTTAGCTTACTTTGCTCATTTAGCTCACTTATCTTACTTTGCTTTCACTTACTTGCTTGCTTCACTAGTGCTCCGGAGTGCATTAAAGCCATCATCTGCAGTATACATCCACAGTGTGCGGACTTCTTTTGAGTTTGTATTATTTAATGTGGATTTGACACCACACTAGCCTAGAAATCTAGACGCGCCCCTAGCGCTAGTCTAGCAACTCTCCGTTGGCTTGTGAGCTCCTGAAATCGAAACTTAATCAGGCCAATGAAATCATGTATAGAGTCGTTAGGTGGGCTTAACATAATGATTGATGGCAGAGTTGCAACGGTTTGGCTTGAATTCCCTGCTACTTGAAAACAAATACGGATGTTGCTGTTGGCGAACAGTGTGACACGAGTTAAGCTTTTATTAAGTTGGCAAACGTTTGAACTAGCCAACTAGCTCCGCTGGTGGGAAACGCATGGGACTCATAGCGCAGACCTACATTTTAATGTGGGTCTGGCTCGTGAGGCTATCAGATTACATGTGTAACCTAGAAAAGCATATTTTCCACTCTTTCAGTGGGTTATCTCAGTTCGTTTTTAGCACTAATGATTGCCATATCCAAGGAGTTACATCATGAGATTTCGTGTTTTGACGCTTGTGCTCACCTTTCTTTGGAAATAATTTATTAGCTGTTGTTTACCCTCATTTTGATCTCTATCTTTTTCCTGTTTTTGGCCTTTGTTTACCCGGCTTGGCTTTCTTGGAGAAAGACATCGCAGCAGCACAACAATTAGTGGTCTGGCCTACTAGCAATGCTCCACCACTAAATAAAAAAAGATAGCCTACTTTGTGCAGGCGGACTAAACCATTTTGTGTTTTAGCAAGGGAGAGTGAGATTGACCTTAGACAGTCTTAACAAAATTCAGTCAGTCAAACTTTACATTTCGTCTGACATTCATTTTGACATTTCATTTGGAAATGAAAATATTCAGGTAAAATAAAATGTACAGTGGTGGAAATAAGTATTGAATGTGTCAACATTTGTGGCTATTTAAATTTTTCACCACACATTAGTACTCAGGTAATCCACACATATAAAAAATCCAAACATTAATGTCCATAGTTATGTGGAATGACACAGAAAAAAAAGTATTGAATGCACCTATTGGCATTTCTTAAAAGTACACTATGCAAGATTTTCACCTTTACAAAGCCAATTTGATTAGCCTGGCGGGCCATCCTATATCATTGAAATGTATTGTCTGGCATCGAACCATTCACCTCGCTTAATCCAAGGGGCGGGCAGAGAATTGTCTTTCAAACTGCCTAGGCATGCAATAGGCCAGCGCCAACGCACCATATCCGCGATCCGTCGGCAAATGGCAAAATACATCCTTCTTCGAAGGAATGACTTAAGTGCATTGTGTTGCTCAACTTTCAAAGAAAAGCACAAGTCCAACTTCTCCAAAGTTGATGCCAACGCCGCATTCAAACAACCGCTTCTTAAGCTCGGCCATAGCCACCTTCCTTGTTGTTCACCGTCGCAGGGACTGTCGCTATCCTGTTAAGCCCGCCTTAAGACTCTCTAACAAAAATAGAGCGCTGTGATTGAATAACATCCACGGTGTTAGCCAATAGAAATCCCTATGGTTTGATACTAGACGTACAGGCTGAGCAAATTAATTTGCCGCCGCTAGGGTGCGTCTTGATTTCTAGGCTACAATTTGATGGTAAACGAACTTGTAATAGGCTAATCATTCACCTAGCAAACTCGCGAGAATCGTAAAACATTACCTTGTCAGTAGATATAGCTTTTAGGAGATAGTTTGTTCCTGTTGTTAATCCTTCACCTCGACAACAAAAGCATTTCCACTGTGTACAGGGGCATAAGTCATGAGAAGTTTGCTATTTACAACAGCAGGGTAAATATAAATGTGTCGTGACTCAAGAGGGAGCTCTAGTCACAAAAAATACCTAAACCTGCATAGTGTACCTTTAAATAATTTGTGGAAAGGCCTTTGTTTGTAATGATAGCATGAGCGTGAGAGCATGTTGCACACACACACACACACACACACACACACGTGTACATTGTTACTCCCATGTCTCTGTGCATGCCAGCATGTCTCTGTGAGTGCATGCAGTGTGCATGCAAGCATTTGTGTGCAGAGCTTTGAGTGTGTCATGTACTGTATGCGTGTGTGTTTGTGCATATGTGTATGGTATGAGTGTGTTAAGCATGTGCATGCGTGTGTATGAGTGTTGAAGGGTGGAAGCTTTCTCTGACAATCCTCCCTTTCTTCTTCTAGCAGTCTGCAGAGGGAGCCGGAGTGTTGATGACCCAGTTTAAGGAGGCCCAGCCTCTTCTGTATGGTAGACGCCTGCATTACTCTCTACTGAGAATTACGATGTCAGCCTCCTCAGGGTTTCACAGGAGAAGATTGAGATCCAACAAGGCAAGCGTCAAAAGTACACAAACAACATTAGTCAGTAGTGTGTGTGTGTGTGTGTGTGTGGGACAAAGTTTGAGTGAGAGAAACTAAAAGAGAGGGGGGAGAGAGAAAAGGAGAAAGAGAGAGATAGGGGGATGAAAAGAGGACATGAGAGATGAGAGAAAGAGAGTGAAGGAGATAGGGAGAAAAAGAGAGGAGGATGGACAAAGACTGATCCATTAGTCCTTCTCTGCGTATGGAAGACAAGAGCTCTGTGTTCCCTCGCTGATGATCAGTGTGACACTACCTGAGTCCTCTCTTCTCCCCTCCTCTCTTCTCTTCTTCTCTCCCTTCTTTTCTTTTCTCATCTCCTCTTTTCTCTCTCCTTTCCTCTGTTCCTGTCCTCTTCTCTTCCCTCATCACCTCTCCAGTCCCCCTCTTTTCCTCTGCCAACTTCTCTTCCTTTCTTTTCACTGCTAGAAAAAACTCCATTACTTTCTCTTTCCCATATTCCCATATCCTCTCTTTTCCCCTGTTCTCATATCTTCCTCTGTTCTCCTCCTCCCTCCTCTCCCCTCCCTCCTATCATCTAGCCTAAATCTCTATCTCTCCCTCTTCCTCATCCCTCCCTCATCTCCCTATCTCCTCTTGCCCTGCCCTCCCTCCTGTCCCTGTCCCTCTTCCTCTTTTTCTTTCTCTTTCTCCTCTCCCCTTTCTTTTCCCTCCCATTCCCCCTCTTCTGTCAGGTGTGCTGTGGGCTGCCGAGATACTCTTTGCATGTAAATCCCTGTATCCAGGAGGATCGGGAGTCTCTTCAGAGGCTGTTTACGGGTGGCCTATTTTTAGATAAGCCGGCGCTGTGTGTTTACCCAATGACCTGTCGTGAGTGTTTTTTTATCCATTCATCTGTCTGCATGGTCACTCTGGCTGTGCGACAATCCCCACACACCTGTGTGTGTGTGTGTGTGTGTGTGTGTGTGTGTGTGTGTGTGACTATGCCCTATGTGTGTGTGTGTGGACTATGTGTGTGTGTGACTATGTGTGTGTGTGACTATGTGTGTGTGTGTGTGTGTGTGTGTGGTGGACTCCATGTGTGTGTGTGTGTGTGTGTGTGTGTGTGTGGGACAAAGTTTGAGTGAGAGAAACTAAAGAGAGGGGGAGAGAGAAAAGGGAGGAAAGAGAGAGAGATAGGGGATGAAAAGAGGACATGAGAGATGAGAGAAAGAGAGTGAAGGAGATAGGGAGAAAAGAGAGGAGGAGGGACAAAGACCCCATCCATTAGTCCTTCTCTGCGTATGGAAGACAAGAGCTCTGTGTTCCCTCGCTGATGATCAGTGTGACACTACCTGAGTCCTCTCTTCTCCCTCCTCTCTTCTTCTTCTCCCTTCTTTTCTTTTCTCATCTCCTCTTTCTCTCCTCTCTGTTCCTGTCCTCTTCTCTTCCCTCATCACCTCTCCAGTCCCCCTCTTTTCCTCTGCCAACTTCTCTTCTAGTTTTCTACTAGAAAACTCATTACTTTCTCTTCTCTATTCCCATATCCTCTCTTTTCCCCTGTTCTCATATCTTCCTGTTTCCTCTCCTCTCCTCCCTGTTACTCCTCTCCCCTCCTCTCCTATCATCTAGCCTAAATCTCCCTATCTCTCCCCTCTTCGCCTCTCCCCTCCTCTCTTCTCATCTCCCTATCTCTTCTCTCCTCTGCCCTCCCCTCCTTTTCTCTCCTCTGTCCTCTCTTCCCTCTTTTCTTCTCTTCTCTCCTCTCCCCTCTTCTTTTCTCCTCTCCCGTCCTCTCCTCTCTCTGTCAGGTGTGCTGTGGGTTGCTCAGATACTTCCTGCATGTAAATCCCTGTATCCAGGAGGATCGGGGAGTCTCTTCAGAGGCTGTTTACGCGGTGGCCTATTTTTGTATAAGCGATGGCGCTGTGCTTTACCTAATGACCTGTCGCAGTGTGTTTTTATCCCCATTCATCTGTCTGCATGGCCGCCCTGGCTGTGCGATTAAATTCCCTCACACACCCTGTGTGTGTGTGTGTGTATGTGTGTGTGTGTGTGTGTGTGTGTGTGACTATGTGTCTATGTGTGTGTGTGACTATGTGTGTGTGTGACTATGTGTGTGTGTGTGTGTGTGTGTGTGTGTGTGTGTGTGTGACTCCATGTGTGTGTGTGTGTGTGTGTGTGTGTGTGTGTGTGTGCCGCGTGTGAGTGTGTGTGTGTGTGTGTGTGAACTTCAACTGTTGTGTGAGGAATGTGAAGCTCTGTGTAGTCGATGGATTTGACATACCAATGTGCAGGACCAGGTGGGGGAACTGACAATCATTTGACCATAATGGGCATGTTAACAGACTAGGGATGTAACGATTACCGGTATAATGGTAAACCGCGATAAAAATGTTTTTCTTTTCGTTTTCTTTTCAAATATCATGATTATCACGGTTGATTACCGCGGTGTGGAAACCGTGTGTTTAATCCTTCCCAGCTACATCCGAGCCTGTTTTTGACATACAGTAGGCATGGTACAATGAAATAAAACTGGTACCCTACTGATTCTGTTGTCTAATTGATGGTTTTAACTACGATTTGGATTAGGCTACACCTGAGTTTAAGAGGCGGAACATTTTCACCGCAAAATGTGCACTCTATCATGTAGCCACACTGTGTCTTTTTATGTTCACGTCCACATTAAATCCATTCCACTCACATTGTTAGGAGAATACAGTAGTCTAAAGTTTTATTTCAAACACTTACTTTGGTCTCACTCATTGGATCCAAATAACAGAAATAGCAAACTGCAAGTTATGGTAGGGTAAGTTAAGCTATAAGCACATAGCCAATTAAACATGAAGAAAAAAGTGAACAGTACACTTTTTGAAACTATTTCAGCTTGTGCCTATCAGTGCTTTCTGAACATATTGAACATACTTTTAGAAATACCGTGATAATTACCGAAAACCGCGATAATTTTGGTCATTATAACCGTGAGGTTAAATTTTCATACCGTTACATCCCTATAACAGACTAACAATTATGATGGGCAGGGCTATGCCATTTCATATTACGAATTCAAACACATTTTTAGTAAAGGACAAAGAAAACAAAAAAAGGGAAGACACGTACATCGAGAGACAAAAATACAGGTAGACAGATGGACAGACAGAGAGAGAAAGACAGGATGAGAAGGAAAGAGAGAACAGAGGAATATAGGGAAGTATTCATCAAAGCTGAAGGTCTTTATTATCTTCTTCTTTTTTGTTTGAGACGCAGGTGTCTCTCATCTCTTCATACATCCTCTCTCTCCCCCGCAGGGACATCTCAAGCTGTCTCCTCACATCGCTTAAACGATCCACCAGCTCATACTCCTCCGACGGCCCGCCGTGTGCTGACTCTGTCTGTTTCTCACTCTCTCTTCCTCCCTCTCTCTTTCTCTGTCTCTCTCTCTCTCCCTCGCCCTCTCTCTCTGTCTGACTTTCTCTTTCACTGTCTCATCTCATCACTCTCACTCACTATCTCAGTCTGACTTTCTTCCACTCTCTCTCTCTTTCCCTTTCTCTCTCCTCCTCTCTCTCCTCTCTTTCTCTCCCTTCCTCCCTCTGACTTTCTTCCACTCTCTCTCCCTCTGTCTCTTTTCCCCTTTATCTCTCCTTCTCTCTCTCCTCTCTTTCTCTCCCTCCCTCCCTCTGACTTTCTTCCACTCTCTCTCCCTCTCTGTCTCTTTTTCCCTTCCTGTCTCTTTCTCTCACTCACTCCCTACTTCTGATTTTCATCTGCTTTCTCTCTCTCTCTCTCTCTCTGTTTTGGACAGGTCGGCAGCTGAGGTCACCGGACCCCTGGTCATGCTGCGGCCTTGGAGCAATAGCAGGGACCAGGGGTGGGGGGTGCAGTGGGTTTCCTTAAATAATGGAGACCTTTTTCAGACACGTCTGCTGTTCAAGGATCCTCTCGCCACTGCTTGATCTCTTCAGACCTGAGGGGAGGGGGAGGAGGAGGAGGAAGGGAGGGTGCTGGTTTGGCAAGCTAAAAAGCTGCCTGTCTGGATCCATAATTTAGAGTGTCGGTCGAGTCCTGGCTTCAGACCTGCTCAGTAGACGAGAGAGAGAGAGAGAGAGAGAGAGAGAGAGAGAGAGAGAGTCTCTGTGTGTGTGTGTTGACTCTGTGTGTGTGTGACTCTGTGTGTGTGTGTGTGTGTGTGTGTGTGTGTGTGTGTGTGTGTGTGTGTGTGTGTGACTGTGTGTGTGTGTGTGTGTGTGTGTGTGTGTGTGTGTGTGTGTGTGTGTGTGTGTGTGTGTGTGTGTGTGTGACTCTGTGTGACTCTGTGTGTGTGTGTGTGTGTGACTCTGTGTGTGTGTGTGTGTGTGTGTGTTTTAAGTGAGAAGCTTGTTGAGCCACAGAGTTAAGACTCATGAGCATGTGCATATGGGAAAGAGCCTATGGGATGAGACACTGACACTGACAAGGGACACAACTGAAGACACGGGCAAACACACACAGTAGTCTCCCAAACATTTGTGTGTTTTTACTTGTACAAAGCCAGCGTACCAGCTTACAAAGCCAGGTACACACACACACCAACACACACACTCATTCAAAGAGAAAAACAAGAAGAGAGAGACTACGAGAGAGTAGGTAAGAACAGATGGGCAGAGAGAGAGACAGGTATAGAGAGAGGAAAGAGGGAGATAGAGAAAGATATGGAGTAAGAGAGAGGGAAAGAGAGAGGCAGATACAGAGTGAGGAAAGAGAGAAAGAAAGAGGTAGATAGAGAGGGTGGAAAGAGAGAAATAGAGAGGTAGATACAGAGGGTGGAAAGAGAAATAGAGAGGTAGATAGAGAGGGAGGGGAAGAGTGAAAGAGAGTTTTGTCAGCTCCAGCTGTGTTCAGAGCAACAGTAAGAGAAGGAGGCGGTCTCAGCACTGAACACCTGCTGACCGTCCATCATCACACACACACACACACACACACACAGACACACACACAATTGGCCTGTGAGAGAGACTGTTATCTGTTATCAACAAATGGATCATCACTATTATTTCCTTCTTCTCCAAAGCCCATCTCAGAGCAGTAGTCCTATAATCAGCCCTCTTAGAAAATGGCCGCCCTTCCCAAACAGCTCTCTGGACGAGCCCATCCACTGGGGTCTGGGCCACACCAGGGCCACATCAGTTGGAGAGTCGGTGTAGCGAAGGGAGAGAGCAGTGACCGCACCCAGTCTTGAACCCGGGTCTCCGGGGCACTACACCTGTAGCTTGACCGCAACGGTAAAGAGCCAGGCCCGAGCGCATACTTAACTGTAGCACTCCTTCACACTGCCCTCCCCTTCGGGAAGCTTGCACATGCACTTCATGCACACTAGTGTCCCTCGCGCAACCACCAGCCATACCAGGGTGCCCCACACACATGCTTCACCCATCTCTGGGGTCCCTCACACTGGGGTCAACCTATCCTGGGGGTCCCTCATATGGCTCACACACTGGGCAAGCTTCCAATGACCTCACGGCAAGCCATCCACACCATGAACCAAGTTCAACGTTCAGCTTGTTCAATGCTAGCATTACGCTAGCGTTGCCACCGTTCCGCTGCTGAACCATAGAAAACAATAGGAAACCTGCCGCTTGCCGCTGGCCAGTGTGATCCCCGCCTAAACCTGGAGCTTGACCGCAACACCAAAGACAAAAGCCTGTTGGTATGGCAGTCAGAGCGCACGTCACAGTCGGCTACTGCCATTTTAAATCCCATAAAATCCCTGTGATTCACGTGTGATTTCAGTGGTCTATAAAAGTAAATCGTTTGCAAGGTTCAGTCTCTTTTCAACACAACTTAACTTTGGTTTGACTGTGCTGAGAGTTTGTTGGCTGTTATTGAAATATTGCTGAGATATTTGATTGCTTGCAGATTGTAGCTCATAGATAGTAATAGTAATATATATATATATATATATATATATATGGTATAAATCTAGTAGTGTTTTTGATATATTATAAATCCAGTACATAACCCTTAACTTATAAAAAAGCCACGAGGGTTGTGCTAACCAGCACAAGGACTAGTGTTAGCTTTCTGCAACCTAGCTGAACAGTAACATTTTCAGAATGTATTAACAACCTATCAAACATGACGATTTCACGCAGGGTTAGTGCCACCTCCGTAGACAGGCTCTGGTGCCACAAACTCCATTTCGGTGAAGACAAACTATGAAACATTACCGTTGCTATGCAAACTTGATTCGGGGAGTCGCGGCGTCCGAAGCGTGCGTTAGCTTAGTGCTTCTTACTGATATATTTCTACTTTAACGGCACGGACAATCAAAAAATCCAGTGGAAACTAGATGGCAGAAGTGTGTAGGCCAATCGGCCCACCATTTTTTCCTACTTCGCCACCTACAGATGTTTGACAGGTATGATATTTCGAAACGCCATGTTATTTCCCATAGATATTCAACGCCCGGAAGTTGGGTGGACATGGCTGGCGGAGGCGGGACTTATTCCGGACAGGTCTATTGTACACAAATAAAGTTCTAAAACTGTTTAAGTGGATAACTGGAATCGCACATGGCAGAGTTGTGAGGAAAACTGTATTCTATATTTCCATACTTCAACTCGTCAGTAGACATTCAGTTGTACAATGCAGCATCAAGAGTACTTTCACCAACACCTAATAAGAGACCTCCACCACCTTCCTTACCAATCAGTAATCTGTATTACTACATTACTACAAAACTATTAAGATACTATTAAGATAACATCTCATTTCTGTGTTCTGGAAGTGAGCGGAAAACTCCCAGACCCCTTCTCAATCTCTCAGATTTGAGAGGTGACCTGGTATCAGCCAGGCTAGTCTTGAACATCACATGATTTGGCTTTGTGAAAATTCCCTGCGATTCAAAGACTATCTTTTCCTGCCTTCACTGTCAAGAAACCTGATACTGAATACAAGGATGCTTGTTTTAGATTTTTGGGTCCGGCGTGGAGTGGCGTGATGCAGCTATCCATTCCAGCTCCTTAATAAGCGGCGATGCACGCTGCCAGAAAGAGATGGCCTATCTGATCAGGAGGAAATGTGCAGCAGATCAACAGGAAATACGCTGATTGCAAATTGGTGTGATAACGCCAACATCTCTGACAGCTCACACTTCCTCTCCATTATCGCCACGGCTACCGTTTACATAACACACTGTCATAGTTATTCGTTTATGTATGTTGTTGGCTATTTAGATTAATATA